>NW_022111358.1:3045613-3067083 GCF_000313985.2 Echinops telfairi
GAGCACCCGGCCACCGGCCCCAAGGCCAAAGCCCATTTTCTCTTAGCTCCCCCGCGTGCTCTCTTTAGGGGCCCAAGCGCCTGAAAACCTCCACCCGGAAGCCCTGAACAGAGATGTGTTTTCACAGGCCCCACCTGCTCTCACCTGTCAAGTCTGAAATCCAAATGGGGGTCCCTGCAGACGACCAGGCAAGGGCTGCCCCCCTCGGGTTGATGGAGGACAGTGTGTAGAGGAGCTGGGAGACTGCGATTTCTCAGCACCACCACCCCATGGTTCCCTTGGGAACGCCCTCTCGCACCCCTCTGGGTTTGTAAGAAACACACCACAGAACAGGACTAGGGTCTGCCATTCATTCTGTCCAAGGCTGGTGTCTGGATCTCTGGGAGGCTAAAATTTACCACCCTATCACTAGATCTCCCTATGATCCATTTAAACTTGCTCTCTGTCATCCAGCCCACGCCAACTCACAGTGAGCCCTTGTAGGTTTCCCAGACCCTAACTGCTTAAGGGAGTAGAAAGCCCAGTCTTTCTCTGACAGCTGTTCCTGGTTTTGAACTGCCGCCCATGAAGATTGCAGCCCGACGCTTAACCACTACCCCACCGGGGCTCCTTAGCTAAATTTACTCTGTTTTTTAATATTTTTTGCCTTCTTTTCAATTGAGGTTCTTATTGGTTTTACTTTGTTATTCTTGTTTGTTTTTGAATGTTTTCCTGTATATGAAATCAAGTATAGGTCAACCTATAGAGACAGAAACTGGATGAATGTTCCTTGGGGGGATGTCAGAGGGGGCTGGGGGGAAATGCGGACAATGAGTGCAAGAATGAAGAGAATGTTCTAAAACCGATTGTGGTCATGATTGTGTAACTCTTCTTGATTTGATTGAACTATTGAATTGTATGATATGCGAATTAAAGGGCAACAAAAATTGGGTGAAAAGAAAGCTCAGGTTTTGTTTTGTTTTTCAAAATGAGAAACATGGGTCCACACTAATTAGCTATGGCATGTTACCCAAATTTTACCCACTTTCTTGTTGTTGCTAGGTGCTGGGGAGTGGATTTTGACTCTTAGTAACTCCGTGGGATGTTACTGCCCCAACAAATGGCTGACAGAGAGATGCCAGGTTTCTCCAGTGAGCGGCTGGGTGGGTTCAGACCGCCACCCTTGCTTTCAACAGCAGAGCGTATAGCCGGGGCACCAGCAGCAGTACACATGGGCTTCAAAGCGTTTGTAGGAAAATGGGACTAAAAGACAATGACATTTTTTCCAGGAACTTTTTGAAGCCGCTTTATTTTTATTATTATTTTAAATAATAATAATATTTTATTGTGCTTCAAACAAAAGTTTACGTGATAAATTAGGCTCCCATTTGACCACTTTTATATAATCTGTTCATTGACATTAGTTACATGTTTTTTAAAGTCATTTTATTGGAGGCTCGTACAGCTCTTACTACAATCCATCCATCCATTGTGTCAAGCATATTTGTACATTTGCTGCCATCGTCATTCTCAAAACATTTTCTTTCTTCCAGAGCCCTTGGTATTAGCTCCTCATTTTTCCCCCTCTGTCCCTCACAAACCCTTGATTATTTATAAATCATTATTTTTTTCATGTCTTACACTGTCCGACATCTCCCTTTACCACTTTTCTGTTGTCCGTCCCCCTGGGAGGGGGTTATATGTAGATCATTGTGATTGGTTCCCCCTTTCTCCTCTTCCCCTTCCCCTTCCCCTCCTGGTATCTCTACTCTCATTATTGGTTCTGAGGGGTTTATCTGTCCTGGACACCCAGTGTTTGCAGCTCTGATCTGTACCAGTGTACATGCTCTGGTCTAGCTGGATTTGTAAGGTAGAATTGGGATCATGATAGTGGGGGGAGGGGTTGGGGGGGAGGAAGCATTTAAGAACTAGAGGAAAGTTGTATGTTTCATCATTGCTACATTGTACCCTGACTGGCTCATCTCCTCCCACGTGATCCTTTTGTAAGGGGATGTCCAGTTGCCCACAGATGGGCTTTGGGTCTCTACTCCACCTCCCCCTTAGTCACAATGATAGGATTTTTTGTTCTTTGATGCCTGATAACTGATACCTTTGGCACCTCGTGCTCACACAGGCTGGTGTTGGTTTTGAGCTACACGGCTGTGATCACACAGGCTGGTGGGCTTTATTGTGAAGCCCCTTTCTAGATTAAAGCAAAACCCAGAAGTTCTCCAGAAACCAAGACAAGGTGCTGGCAAGACCTTGAATTCTAAGGCATCTAGATGGGATCAGATTTAAGAAGGAAACCACAGCCCATAATATGGGGGAAGGGAGAGAGTGAGTAAAGGCAGTGCCGGGCAGGGCTGCAAGTGAGGAACCCTTCAGAGCGCTGAACTGGAAAGCATCCAGTGGGAGGAGCATCTAGAACAGACTCATGCTGGGTACCATTTCGGGGCATAGAGGCAGATGGGAAGCTAGCCAGGTGCTTTCATGACTACGCCGCCTAGGCTGGCACTAGGACTGGGTAAGGGCAGCAACAAGGAAACAACGAAAAACAAAACAAACACCCTGCAGGAGAATCTTCCCTATGAACATAGACCAATGCTCTCATTTACTGAATCCAACAGTATTTATATTTCCTATAATCGTTTGTCTGAATCCAACAGTACTTTTTTAACAGTTCGTCTCAGAGCCACTATGCATAGTTGTGTAGGCTGTGAGCTGCACAGCACTGCCGTCTCACAGTTGTCCAGTACACAACTGAACAGTGACCAACAGCCATCTGGTGGGCAGCGGTTCTCACCCTTCCTCACGCCGCGGCCCTTTCATGCAGTTCCTCATGTGGTGGGGACCCCCAACCATAACATTATTGTAGTTGCTACTTTATCACTGTCATTGTGCTACTGTGAGGAATTGGGTGACCCTGTGAAAGGGTCGTTCGACCCCCAAAGGGGTTGTGACCCACAGGTTGAGGACCGCTGAAACAGGGTTAATCCCAGCAATAGTAGCTTACGTCAACGTTAGAAAATCTATAGATTTGAGAAGAGAAAAAAAGAGCATGATCTTAATATATTTGGGGAAAACCTTTGTTAAGAATCAACAGTCACTCCTGATTCTACGAGACAGTAAAAATAACCCCGGGAAACTAGGCATCAAAAGAAGAAACCTTCCTGAACCTGATTAAGTGAATTTATAATTAGCCTACGTTCCAACGGTGACACGCTAACTATTCATGTTACATTTAAAAATGGGCAAACGGTGTTGCTAAGAAAAATTTCAAAAAGCAATTGAGACTAACATACGCAATGTTGCCAGTCATGTCCATTGATGTGTCGCTGGGGGCTGGGGGGTTAAACAGACATGAATGAAAAGCAGCAAATGCTGGTGAGCGTGTGAACAGGTCATCCCCAAAACACGTGAGAGCACATACTGAAATAACTGTTTTGGAAGACAATTTGGTGATGGCTATTCATTATGTAGGAGGCCCTGGGTGATGGAGCCAGTCTGTGCACTTGGCTGTTAACTGACAAGTTGGCAGTTCTAGACCATTCAGAGGTGCCGTGGAGAAGGGCCTGCCAATCTACTTCCGAAGGCTTGGCTAGTGAGAACTCTGGAAGCAGTTCTACTGTGACACACACGAGGTTGCCTGGTGCCAAAGCCGACGTGACGGTGACCAGTCTGAGTGATATTTAAAATGCGCAAACCGAGCATGCACATATTTTCTCCACTTTGTGAGTCCACAGAGATAGCTGTTGTCCACAGAAATGTTCACACATGTGCACACGCACGGGTCGTGTCCTGCCCAAGGTTTGACACTGCAGCACTGTTTGTGATAGCAAAAAAAAGGGCTATCCTGCCACGGGGTTGATTCATCTGTCTTCTTCTCTAGCAATCGAAGCACCAAAAACACTCTGGCGATCACAGATCTCCTAACCCTGTGGCTGCTGGGGAAGCTTTGGAACCACGGACGTGAAAGGTAGCCTGAGTGTGAGGGCCCTCAGCTAAGCTTGTCGTGAGGGATTGGTACTGTCCGCTCTCCAAGAACAATGGTGGCCTGTGTTAGGTCGTCATGAGTGTAGTCCCCCAGCACCATCCCGTATCAGGATCAGCAGTGGATCAGTGCAGTCCAGTCCACGAGCCACACTTGTGACAGGGAGAAGAAGGCCCTTCTGCTAAGGAGACCCAAGTTCTCTGCTAACTTGGGTGCACTGCTGCACGGACAACTGGCCACGGTCTGCCTCTGTAAGGCATAGTTTCAAGGAGGAGCTGCTGCGCTTTCTGCTGGGAGGCCTGTGGGCACCGGTGCAGTTGCATGAATGAGAACAAGCAGCCGTGGATGTGCACCTGAGATTGTGCAGCCGCGGCTGCCACGTACCTACTGGTCAGGCAGCAAAGGTTGTGACTGTACTGGAAGAGTTTGTTTCCTCCACATTGGCTACCCACAGCTCATGTCTCAAGACCTTGTGTCTTGCAAGACAATTGAAGTTGGCAAACCCTTAGCATAGGTCTCTATGCTAGGTACAATCACGCAGTAAATGCCTGCGGGTACTCACCTGGTCCCGATGTCTGTGGCGGTTCAAAGGTGGGATGCTTGCCTCGTGTGTGGGAACCCCTGGTTCCATTCCTGCTGATGCACTCATGCACAGCCCCCGCCTTCTGCCAGTGGAGGCTTAAATGCTGCTGCTCTGATATGAGCAGATTTCAGTGGCGGAGCTGGGAGATGAAGCCAGCAGTTCTCAACTGGTGGGTCACGACCCCTTTGGGGGGTCAAATGACCCTTTCACAGGGGTCACCTGATTCATCACAGTAGCAACATGACAGTGATGAAGTAGCAACGAAAATAATGTTATGGTTTGGGGGTCCCCACCAGATGAGGAACTGTCTGAAAGGGTCGTGGCATGAGGAGGGTTGAGAACCACTGGTCTAAGCAGACCCAGAAGAAAGGCTGGGGTCTACTTCCGAGGTCCAGCCAATGAAAGCTCTATGGATCACGGCAGCCCGTTGTGCACGGGCTGGGTCCTGAGTTGAGGATTTACTCATAGCTAACAGCAAAGCCTGGCCCCACAGCTACACGGGCGACTCTCTCGGAACGGAGTTTTGAACCCTTTGCCCCAGCGAACTACTTGGCGTCATCCAGGTTTGTGCTTTGATCAGGCCTCCTCCCTTTCTCCTGTATCGAGATTTATGGTCCCTCAGAATTTCTCTCTCAAGCTCATAAAACTCGGTACACAATGCCTTCTTTTCTCTGGACACTGCCGTCAAGTGGGTGATGTTCCATTGTCCACATTCTTCTCTTTAAACCTTCGAAGTCATCGGTTCCCTAACGAATTTGGCTCACTGCCCCCTTTTCAGAAAAAAAAAATTCCTCGGTGCCCCCTTGGCAATGAAAAGCTTGTGTAGGATCTACAGCCCATCATCCAAGACAAAGTGCTGGTGTCGGCTTTTGCAGACCCATGGACCCTTCCAGGAGCCCTGGTGGCTCAGTGGCTTACCCCAGCAGCTGCCAACCTCAAGGTTAACACTGGAAAACACCAGCTGATCCGAGGAAGAAGGGCGAGGCTTGCCACTGCCTTGCAGAGGGCAGGCTCAGAAACCCTAAGGGCTGCAGGGAGGCTGGTTTTTGAGTTTGGGGGATCATTCCCCCATCCTGCAGGGGGCAGCATCATCTACTTTGGGAAACACTGTTATAAATACTTCCTTAGAGATGTAGGTAGTGCATGGGCTTTGAGAACAACAAGAAAGGTCTTGGGTTGACCTCTTTTATCGATCAGTTTGGAGGTTATAAAGCAACATATGCTCCCTGTAATGACTTTAAGGAGCTCTGGTGGTTCAATGGTTAAACCTGCGGCTGCTAACCGAAAGGTCAGTAGTTCAAACCAACCAGCTGCTCAGAGGGAGGGAGATGAGGCAACCTGTTTTTGCCAAGTTTTATTAACATTTTGGAAACCTTATGGAGTAGTTCTACTTTGTCCAATGAGGAAGCTATGAGTCAGAATTGATTCAGCGGAAATGGGTTTGGGTGACGACTTTTAAACATACCGAGGAAAGTTCCAGTTATCAAAGTCCAGGAGTTTCACATTTACAAGCTCAGTAATTTATGAATTGCAGCAAAACCTTCTCTGAACTGCACATTGATCTCAGCTCCCCAAGAAAGCATGTGCACATTTTTCAGACCCGTGTGTTGGCATAGGGGTACTGACCACCAGGTCAGCGGTTCAAACCCACCAGTCACTCCATGGGAGAAAAATGAGTCTGCTACCATAAAGATTTACAGTCTCAGAAACCCTGAAGAGGGACACTGTGAGTCCGGATCGACTTGATGGCGGTGGGTTTGGTTTTTGGTTTACATTTAAAATCGACGAGGTTGCTCTCGTTCACAGAGAGACCAAGTAGAGGCAGAAAGTGATGGCAGACAAAGCAGCAGATGCTCAGCGAGCTGTGCTACCATTTGCCACCTAGAGAGAGAGAGAGAGAGAGCGCGCGTGCGCGCATTCCGACCCGGACCCAGACACCGTGAGACACCGAGGAGACTATCTGGGGGCAGCCAGAGGGTCACCTACATAATTCAAACCATCACCCGACCAACGGTTTTGAGACAGCAGCTCCCAATGGACTTGTCTGTATCCTGGTCCAAGCGTCTCTGGTTTTCTGTTGTGATTGCTCTCAAGCCAAAGGTCACCTTTGGCTGGCTGCCTCTCTCTGACTGCTTTCTGGCTCCAAACAGGACTGGATTACATGATCACTGCCTGGCAACCGCTTATCTCCTCACTTGTGCTAACTCAGAAGGGCTTTTCCCTCCACCTTTTGCCTAGAAACACCTTAAGTTCTTGAGTAAACGGGGTGGGTTGTTTTGTGTTTGTTTTTTTCTTTTTCTTTTCTGCCGCCTTCTCAAGTCAGTCTTGCAAGGGCATGGACAGGAAGGACCCCATTTAAAACTCGCCAGAAACGTTCACACCTCACCGCAAGCAGGAGCAGCACTTGCCCAACCCTGAGGGGCTGGGCAGGCTGCTAAAAATCCCCTGGGCTGGTTAAAAATAGATTCCAGTCTTTGCCCAGACCCCCTGGGATTCTGCTTTAGTGGGATGGGACCCCAGAACGTGTCTTTGAAAAATGTTCCTACAGGATTCTGACTTGGTGCCAGTTCTTTTACCTGGATTGCTCCAGAAGGTGAGAAAGAATCGTTCCACCATTTCCTCCAGCCTTCTCAGGTAAGCAGGTTAATCTCGGTGGAAATTAACCTCATGGAAATGAGGAAACCCCAAGGGGGGATGATATTATGAGTTATCTTTTATTTAATCTTCGTATGTCAGGCGCTGTGTTCAATATTTAATTCAATTTAATCCTCACAACTCCAGGGGGTAGATGCTATTAACACACCCATTTTTCAGATGGGAAAACGGAGGGACCTCGAGGTGATAAAGCTTGAAAAATCTCACGGTTGGTAAGGGTCATAGGCAGGCATTCCAGCCTCAGCACCCACCGTAGGGAGCCATGTAAAGTAGCTCCTGAGGTGACATGTATCTAACACTTGAACACAACAGACAGAATGAAATTAGTGGGAAACTGAGATACAAAGGAAAGTCCTGGAAGAGGCATAGCTGGTCCGGCAATTGAAGCCCATAAGAGATTTTCCACCCTTTTGCTAAACAGCTCCGGAAGTGTGAAATTCCCAAGGGAAAGCCTTGACAGGAGCAGCAGATGACCAGCCAGTGAGTCAGCTCCTCTGACCCCAAGCCCAATCCACAGTGTGTTCTAAGACGGAGGGATCCAGGAGCAAGAGGAGAACCCTCTTTCAGGTGATGAAGCAGATTTAGGGAATCTTGCTCCAAGACACAGCACTAAACAGGTACCGAGGTACTGAGGGCTAAAGCTGGCCATTTCTATTGTTCAGTTTCTAGAACCTCTTGATTTGGGGATGTATTTCTGAAAGATGGGCCACTGGGATCCCTAGAGAGCACTGTTCTCCTTAGCGCACTTGGAGGTCACCATGAGTTGAAATCAGTCTGATGGCAAGCATCCTGCGCTCAGTGTAAGTGACCATTGCAGAGGCCAAAGGTTATTGTCCTGAGTCACAGCAGCAACACGGCAGTCCTTACCGGACATTGATCTCACTTCTTCAAAGATGGCAGGCTCTATGGATCCGAAGAAACAAAAGGATTAGAAAGAAAGAAATTCAAGAGCTGTAAGGTGCAAGACTTCTTCCTTGGCCAATTCTTTCTAGTACCTTTAGGTCCAATGATTAGCCAGAGTCATGGTGGCAAAGTGGGTTACAAGTTGGGCTGTTAACTTTGAGTTCAGCAGTTTGAAACCACCTAGTCTCTCCAAGGGAGAAAGTTGAGGCTCGGTGGCAGTGATACAATCTGCTGTCAACTTAAAGGGTGGAGTCTAGCCTGTTAATCAGGCCACAGCTTGATGACCTCATTTGGAGGTGCCACGGAGCTAAATAGCTGACTGGAGGCCAGATACAGCCACTCTCTGCTTGATATTCCTGATGACAAGACACATGGAGCTACCCTGGAGCCAAAGGAGCCACGTGGAGACCCACGCCAGCGCTGAGATGCTTACATCGACACTAGATCCACAAGACTTTCCACCCACTGGCCTGTGATCATCCTGCATTCGGCATCATTGCATGTGTTTCGTGAGTCTGAAGAGGACTTTATGGATCAGTATCGGACATATGGGCTACTATCAGACTTATGGACTTAATCTGGACTGGGTTGGGATGTTTTCTCAATATTTGATTGCTCTTGCATATAAAGCTTTCTTATGCACACATGAGGGTCGATGAATTTGTTTTTCTAGTCTACCTGGACTAACACAGGCTTTTTACTCTCATAAAGAGTTATCGTCCAGTAAACCCACAGAGGCAGTTCTACCTGGCCTTCTGGACAGTGGTTCTCAACCTTCCTAATGCTGCAACCCTTTCATGCAGTTCCTCATGTGGTGGTGACCCCCAACCATAAAATTATTTTCATAGCTACTTCATCACTGTCATTTTGCTACTGTGATGAATTGGGTGACCCCTGTGAAAGGGTCATTTGACCCCCAAGGGGTCGTGACCCACAGGTTGAGAACCACTGTTCTAGGGTCAGGGCAGACTTGAGTTGACTGAACTGACCAATGAGTTTTGAGTTTGAGGCCCAAAGACCAGAATGGAAAATTCATTTTGACTTCCATCATTTTTTAGAATCTATCACATCAATATGTGTTATTGTATTATTCCTACATAGAAGGGTAAGTCAAAGAGCATTGAGTAGGCTCCTATTCATACATTGTTGTGCTAGGTGCTGTCCAGTTGGTCCTAACTCATAGCAACCCAAATACAACAGAGCAGGGCACCGTCCAGTCCTGTGCCTAGTCACCCAGTCCTGGTTCATTCCAAACAAAACCTGTTTAGATAAATCTTTGCCATCAGTAGGTGGTTGTAGACAAGTCGCATTAAAATGCCCTTAAAAATAAGAGGTCCAGTAGAAACTGCGGCTTCTGTGGGCATCTGCTGGGCCAGTTCACTTCAGGGCCGAGAGGCCAGCTCAGAAGGTGATGGCAGCAGTTTTGTTTTGTTTTGTTTTAGATTCGGGAGGACTCTTGATAGACTTTCTTGAAGGGCACAGGAGGGTCGTGGGGACATTTTCTGAAGACAAGTCAAGAAAACTGACACGGTATTGGTGAGAAAAGGCCAGGAAAGATAAGGAATCCCGCCCCCGGGCTCCCCCATCACAACAACGCATTCCTTCATTCTGGAAGGGTGGCAAATTGTCCTTCAAGAATTTCACTGGGCCCACAGGACCAGTAACGAGAGTAGCAATACCATGATGGTAGAGGTGGGGGTGGGGGGTGGGGTGGAACCGATCACAATGATCAACGAATAACCTCCCCTCCCCCCAGGGGAACAAACAACAGAAAAATGGGTGAAGGGAGACATCGGTCAGTGTAAGATATGAAAATAATAACAATAAATTATCAAGGGTTCCTGAGGGAGGGAAGGAAAAAATGAGGGGCTGATACCAAGGGCTCCAATAGAAAGAAAATGTTTTGAAAAGGATGATGGCAGCATATGCACAAATGTGCTTGGCACAATGGATGTATGGATTGTTATAAGAGGTATAAGAGTCTCTGATAAAATGATTTTTTTTTAAAAGAATTTCATTGGGAAACCTTACCCCATTCACCCTACAGCCCCAATTTTACCTTGAGACTTCCTCTTGTTCCCCAAACTCAAAGAATATTTCAAAGGAACACATTTTGAAAATCTCAGGATGCCCCAACTTCTGTCTTGACTCGTGTAAATCAGAGTGTAGATTTCTCCCGGGGAAGGAGCGGAGAGATGGAAACACCGCTTTCGGAGGTACATACACCTCATTGGAGGACATATGGGGCGCAGTCATAGCTTCACGCCCTGATCATTTTGTGGAATCAAGGTTTCGATGGTTTTTACAGCAAGAGTTGGACTTGCCCTTGCCTATACACACCTCTCACCGTGTGAGATGAGACGGGGGCAGCGGGGACAGAGGAAAGCTGGAGTCATGATCACAATCATGTATAGCCTGAAGGAGTCCACTACTCAACTGCAGCCAGTGGTCTCCTTTTGTCAGGCGTTCCAGACCCATCCCATCTTTCAAGAAAAGCCAGAAATCCGGATTTTTGCATAAAACCTTCCAGTTTAGTCCACTGCAACCCCAAGGTCACATATCAGCCAATTGCTCACAGGCTGGGCTGGCTACTGGCCATGCCAGTTTCAGAACAGCTGTCTCCACGGGCTGCCCCATCTTCTGTCTGTCCAAAGGCCCCGGGGAATTCTGGGTCTGGTGGCCAGAAGGCAGTCACGTTGGAAACAACAGCTCCTTCAGGCCCCCGGACATGAATAATTAATTTCTGTTTTCTCACTGCCTGCCCACAAAGGCCACCAACAAGCCCTGCATTCAGGAAGGAGCTCCGTGCCCTTTGGCGTCATGGGGACGCCAGGGTGGCAACCCCACTGAGCCTGATGCGGTGACCCACGTGTGGTGTGGGCACGGGCTCAGCACGCACCCCGTGCTCCGCAGGAGGAGCACCCGAGAGGCTCATTAGAGACATGACCTGCTGGTGGAGGGTGGGGGGGTTCCCAGCTGCCAGTGGCTCTGAATTCCTCAAGCTACCTTAAAATGAAACAAAAAGATGCAATTACGCAGCCAAAGGGCAGACAAGGCAGCTGCATACCAAGCAGGGCTTCCTCCATTAGGAAGACAGACCACAAACTCAGCCCCTCACCTTCCTGCCCAGACTGCAGCTGGAGGGCTCCGTAATTGGATGCGCCGGCTCCTGGATTATTCAAACGGCAAGATTTCCAGACGCCTCGGGTTTCAATTAAGGATCGAAGCACACAGCGGGAAGAGCAAGATAGCATTTCTTTTCACCCCTGCAGTCTTATTTCGGTACTTGTGCCGCCTGATGATGATACAATTAACCAACACGTGCTGAGAGATTACTAGGGGCCAGGCACTGGGCTAAGTGCTTTCACTGTATTGATTTATTTAAACTTCATGCCAACTTCATTAGGTATTGTTATCATGTCATTAGGAGCCCTGGTGGGGAAGTGGTTATGCGTTGGTTGGGCTGCGATCTGCTAGGTCGGCAGTTTCAAACCACCAGCCGCTCCCTGGGAGAGAGCCAGGGCTTTCTAGTCTCAGAAGCCGTGAGAGCTCCTTGGGAGAAAGACCGGGTTTTCTACTCTCATGAACATATACAGCCTTGGTAACTTACAGGCGGCAGTTCCCTCCTGTCCTATAGGGTGGCTATGAGTCAGCACTGACACAATGGCAGTGCATTCAGGGTGTTGTTTTGTTTGTTTGTTTATCTTATCATCACGAACCCCAGTCTACAGAGGTGGACAGTGAGGCCCACAAAGGTTATGTAACTTGCTCCAGGTCACACATTAGTTAGGAGGCAAGGCTAGGTTCCAGCGCAGGCAGAGGCCTAGCCAGATGTTCTTGGCCATCTCACCAGCGGTTGTTTGCATGCAGAGAGCTTACTGTGCGTCAGCTCCTGTGCTACATGCACATGTTTTCTGCATGTTGTTCCACTTAATTTTTGTAAGAGCCAGAAGTATAACCAACCCCCTAGGACAGAAGAGAAAATAGGTTTACAGAGAGGTGAAGTACATTTTGTGCTATGGGCACAAAATAAGAAGAAGCTCCAAAAAGAAGCAGCAGCAGCTCCCAGCCTAATCCAAACCCAAACCCACAGCTGCTGAGTTGATTCTGACTCATCATGTGTCGCTAGGACAGAGGAGAACTTCCTCAAAGGGTTTCCCAAGACTCTGATCTTCACAGAGGCCGAGAGTCTCATCTTTCTCCCAAGGGAGGAAGCAGCTGGTGGATTTGAACATGAACCTTTAGGTTGGAGCCTCGTGCTGAACCACTGCACTGTCAGGGTCAAAACCAGGCGATTTAAAGCCAGGATCTGAACCAAGACTTGGAACCAAGTCCCAGCTAATCTAATTGACTGGGCTCATAATCTTAAGAGCTGGAAAATCATCTAATCCAATCACCTACTTTTAGAACTGCAGCCTGGAGAGGCACTTATGGCAAGATGGAGTAGAGAGAGCACAAACTTTGGATCCAGAAGAATGAGGTTCCAGTGCTCGCTCTGTCTTAATTATTAGCTGTGTGACACTGGGCAAGTGACTCAATGTCGCTAGGTGAATTAGCACGGGATGGGAATGGTAATACTGAGCCTCTTGGGACTACTGAGAATGAAAGCGAACTATGTGTATAATGGTGCCCTCGTAGCGCAGTGGTTACACGTTAGGCTGCTAACCTCAAGGTCAGCAGTTCCAAACCACCAGCCCCTCTGAGGGAGAAAGACGAGTCTTTTCACTCTCATAGTTACAATCTCGGAGACTCACGGGGGCAGTTCTACCCTGTCCTATCTGGTCACCATGAGTCAGAATCAACTCTATGGCAGTGAGTGTGTAATAAAGGAGCCCCGGTGACACTGAAAATTAGTGCTGGGCTGCCAACGGTCAGGTCAGCCATTCAAAGACACCGGATACTCTGAAAGTGAAAGATGAGACTGTGTGCTTCCGTAAAGAGTTACAGTCTTGGAAATCCTGTAGACAGTGTATAGGGTTGCTATGAGTTAGCATCAGCTCGATGGCAGTGGGTTTGCGTTTGTTTTTGTTTGTGTTTGCAGGGGATGGGTCAGCCTGTGTAAGTGCCTGGGCAGTGCAAATGGTTAACAAGCTGGGCAACTGATCAAAATCTTGGTGGAAAGGTTGTCAAGTGCACCCAACAACCACTGCCACCAAGTGGATTCCGACTCACAATGGCCCCACAGGACAAAGTAAAACTGGCTCATTGGGCTTCAAAGGCTGTAAATCTTTACAGAAGCAGAATGCCCCATTGTTCTTCCTGGGAGCAACTGGTTGGTTCAAACCGGCAACCTTTCAATCATCAGTCCAACCTGTAACCCACTACGGCTACCACGGCTCCTTCAAGTCTACCCAGAAGCCCTTTAAAAGAAATCTCTGGTAATCCATCTCCTTCCAAAATGATCAGCTCCTGCAAACAAGACAGAGTACATTTCTACCCCTGCACACATGGCATCTCTTTGAGTAGAATGGTAACTGCTTTTTCTTTCTCTCTTCTGTGTGAAGGTAAAAAAATACACACACACACACACACACACACACACACACGCATAACTAGGTGTCATAATATCTAACTAGATGTCACACATATGTCATAGATACATGACACCTCGTTCAAGGGCTGAGCAACAGGTCCATAAATGGGCCCAGGGTTATACCCCAACTAGGAACCCAGCCAGGTGTGGGACCCAGGGAACCACACCTTCCCTGATGTAAGGATCTGTATGATGGATGTACCTTGATGGATCTGTAAAATTCTGTGGTTCTGTGCATCTGTGAGGAGGGTCTGTAGCTTTCACCAAATTTCAACGAGATTACTGACCTAAAAAATGTAGAAACACTGTACAGCCTTGGTCTTCTTCCTTTATCCCAATACATCATTATTGCTTAAAATGTACCATGTTAAACACTTTTTAACCTAACAGGTAAATGGGAATCCTGGAGATGGCTTTGACTGCCCACAAATCAGAGGGTGCTTCAAAAGTTTCTGGGGTTAATTAGTGACAACATTAACAGATCTTTAAGTTCCAGGGAGATGACTGAGAGGACTCTCTACCATAAATTAACAAGGGGGTCTCTAAGGGGAGCCAAAGGCAGATAAAAAAACATAGATCCATGAATGAATTTTGGGCTTGCACTAAATCTTAACTCCAATTTATGAACAATTAGTTCTTACCTCATGGCCCTCAGGAAGGGAACACAAGATATGGATGTTATAGCAAAGTGTGGTGAAAACATTAGGTGGTGACTATCAGATAGAGTAGCATCTGGGGTCTTAAAGGCTTGTTTCCAAACAAGCAGCCATCTATGTAAGATGTCAACTAAATCCACATGGAAGAAGCACACCAACATCCGTGACCCAAGGATTCTAAGTCACGTAATCCAAAGGTGATGGCGGGAATAGTATCAGAGCCCAAATTGAAAGATTCTGATCTATCAATGACAGTGGACGCCCGAGGGACATTCGTGAGATCTGCAACAGGAAGTAAGCCTCAGGTGATTTCCCTCTGTTCCTAATGGAGGGATGGGGATATATTGGTTACTAAACAGAGAGTCTGAGAGAGATGACTCTAGGAGATCAAAACGATAAGCCCGACTTCCACAGCGAAAACCTTGTTACTCAATCCCCCTCTGATACACTTGGGCTTGATCTGGTTTTCAGCATTTTCTGTGGGTTTTTGTTTGTTTTTGTTTTTCATATCGGGGTTTGTCTTTGATTCATTTTGTCATTGTGGGTAGCCCTCTTGAATGTTTGTGGGAAACAGGGATTTCTCCCAAGTTGTCTCCCTCGAATATATGCCAAACTTAGCTGCTTGCGAAGGACTATACACTTGGAGGTCATCAGGAGTAGATCAGGGGGTCATTCTCCCTAAGAGCAATCAGCCGTCTAGAGCAAGCAGACACCACTGTTTATCCCACAACAAGTAGGGCCCACTCCCTTCTGATAAGGGTAGTAGTTGTCTGTTTCCTTGTAGGAGACACCAGAGAGGTCAAACCCGCCCAAGGATGACCAAGGTTAGGCTGCCATCATGAATCTAGGGTCCGCCCATCTTGTCACATGTATACCCCTAGACCTTCCCATTCCTATGGGCACACCCCTAGCTCATCCTCTTCCTGCTACGCTTATGCCGCTCATAAATCCCCTTTCTACAATGTGTATGCCTATTGTACTGCCCCTTCCTGTGATGTGTGGTTACCTATAATGATGCCCCCTAAGGAGATATAACCCTTAGTTAGCAATAAAGTGGGGGCTCTCTCCTCTCGCAGCCGGGCTCCCCCCACAAGGACCACCAAGCGGGGCTGAGGTGAGCATTCTACCATGAATTGTGTCTGACTCCATTATTTGACCCTCTCTTCTATCTCTCATGCTCTCTGACTTTACTATAATCTTTACTTATTATTGCTGTACAATTGTACCTACCATACCTGTGATGGTTTGTTGGGGACCCTCATCACTCCACAAATTTTTGTTATATGTTTTTCTGGGGTTTTTTTGGCATATGAAACCCAAGATTGATGAGTCTATAGAGACAAGCAGAATAAGGGTTCCTGGGGGTGCAGTGGGGGAGGGGAGGTAAAGGGGAGTTGATAAAAGGAGTTCAAGAAGGAAAAAAATGTTTTGAACTTGATCGTGGCAAGAAGGAAAAAAATGTTTTGAACTTGATCGTGGTAGCAGTTGTATACTACTACTTGCTGTGATTGAGCTATGGATTTATATAATATTGGTATTAGCTCCCAATAAAATGGTTTTGGGGAAAAAAAGTTTCGAGGGAAAATTCCATTATCTTTTAATGACATTGTTCCACAAACTCAAAAACCCAGCATTTTCTCATGAATTAGGTGAAAGTATCCAGAACAGATCACGGGTGTATATTCAACATTTCGTACACGTTCTGATTGAACTTGTCCATCGCAATCCCCTCACTGCACCATGACTTATGATGTCTGAACCACTTCCTCCCTGGGGTTCCTGTTTCCAGCCTTTCCCAACCTTCCGAACTTTGTCTTTGGGTGAATGCTGCCCTTGTAATCTTAAATGGTTGATTAGTCTAACAAGGTCAAGGGCCACAGCCTTAGAAGTTCCACCAGCCTCCCTCCAACCAGCAAGCCTGGTCTCTTTCTGAGTTCTGGTCCACCTCCCTTCCTCATCTGACTCAAACCCAACTCTCTGCCTTTGAGTCAGCGCGGGCGCCATAGGGTTGTCTCGGCTGCGATCTTCCAGAAGCGGATGGCTTGACCTTTCTTCAGAGGCCCTGGAAGGGACTTCTGAAATGGGATAATCCACATGAAATGCTTAAAGGATGCCTGGAACGATGTAAGTAAGGGTGCAATAGTTAAGTGCTCGGCTGCTAACCCAAAAGTTGTTGGTTCGAATCCAGCTGTGGAAACAAGACCTAACAATCTGCTTCCATAGAGACGACGGCAAGAAAACCCTGCGAGGGCAGTTCTATCCTGTCACACGGGGTCACTTTGGCTTGGAATGGACCCAACAGCACCTAACAACAGCCCATCCTAAGTGTTCAACAAAGGTCAACGATCATGTTCACTACTGCTACCACTGTTACAATGATGGCAAGTGTTCCTTCTCATCCCCCATGCCCACCCGCAATGCCTAGGAGGCCTGGTGGCCAAGTGGTTAGTCATTGGGCTGGGATCCGAAAGGCCCGGAATTCGAAACCACCAGCCACGACTTGGAAGTTGGATGGGGCTTTCTATTCCTATAAAGAGTTATGGTCTCAGAAACTCACAGGGACACACTTGTCCTGTCCTACAGCAGCGGTTCTCAACCTTCCTCATGCCGCGACCCTTCAATACAGTTCCTCGCGACCCTTCAATACAGTTCCTCATGTTGTGGTGGCCCCCCGACCATAAAATTATTTTTGTTGCTACTTCATCACTGTCATTTTGCTACTGTGACGAATCGGGAGACCCCTGTGAAAGGGGCTTCAAGTGCTCTCTTAAGTGATTTCCGTTTGATTTAGACAATATATTCACTGTCAATCTGTCTTCACCTCTTTTTATTTTGTAATAAAACCTAAAATGTATTCTTTGTAATGAAATTTTACCCAAGGAAATTAGAAGCCCTGAGGACCATATAAAAGACCACGCCAATCGCCACAAGCCTAGCTCCCAGAGACAGCCACTGTCGCCCTCTTCACCTCTGCCTTCTTTGCGGGCACGTGCATGTGGTTTTGAAACAACTGAGCCACACCGCACAAAGTTTCTCATGACCGTACATCACCAACACTCTCCTGGGCCTCAGGTGCTGGGCAACAAGGCCTGTGCTGGCCGCAGCGATGTCCTTACGGATGTGCCGTAACTCTTCACGTGGCTCCGCTGTTTGTCGGTGCACGCCTCCTTCGTAATGTGTTCTTGTGGGTTTGCTTTGTTGCAGTAAGGATCGGAGAGGCAACGGGGTCAGGTTGCAAGTCTGAAAATACGACGTGAAACAGTCTCTCCTCATCCACTCAGTCTGGCAAAACCATCTCGAATCTAGTCAGGCGTCCCCCAGTGACAGACTGACGGTCTCCAACTTGTGTTGACACGTCTGTTCTTCATGAATTGGAGTAACGCTGCCCATGGGGATGGGCTGTCAGGGCTGCCCCCCGAAAGTCTCATGACCCGGCAAAGCCCTCAGGAAATTGCGCTGACCTTCTGCATCTTTTCAGAGTGGTATGCCCAGCCCAGGTGTGTCAAGTCCCTAAAGAAATTACATTTCCCAGAGACCCAAGCAGTCCAGCATTCAAGCAGTCCACTCTCACAGATAGGTGAATATACTAGAATATTGATGATGTGGTGGGCACCATGAATGTCCACTCTTGTCATTCTAGTGTCCTTTCCTGCTCTACTCGCACTGGTATGATGGATGGCTGTCTTATATAAACCTGACACAATGGACCACCCCACACGGGCCTGTCAGGTCGCTTTGCATCAACATCAAGAGCCGAAATGGGCACCAGATTGCACTGATGGGCTCCCTATTTTCAATTGCTAGGTCTGGTCGTGAGGAGACCTGGTGGCGTCGTGGTTACACATTGGGCTGCTCACTGCGAGGTCGGCAGTTCAGAACCACCAGCCAGCCACTCATTGGGCGAAAGATGGGGCTTTCCACTCCCGTCAAGAGTTACAGTCTCAGAAACTCACAGTGTGAGTTCTGCTCTCTCCTATAAGGTCACTGTTAGTCGGCATTGACTCGGTGGCAGTGAGGGGCGATGCCTGGGCATACAAGGGGGTTTTGAACCATTCATGAAAAGTGGAATAGATGGATAAGTGGGGCAGACACTGGACTGGTTTCCCCAAAGCCAGTCACAGTCCCCTCAGCCTTTCGTATCCTTTGCTACGGAGGCTGAAGAGCAAAATTCTTGCAGCGAACAATGACCATGAGGCCAAACACATGCTTGCAGAGGCTGGGGAGGACACATCCAGGCAGACGGTTTAAAAGGCAGATGCTCCCTTCAGCCCTTTCCAGATGTCTTCCTCCCCAAGCCCCAGACCCCACCTGCAGAAGTAGCTGCTGGGTTTTACTCTGTTTTTAATCTGAGGAACCAAATAGGTGATCTACAGATGAATAGTTCCTTCAGGTGATGGCAAGGGAGGGTCATGGGGAGCTAATAAAAAGGCGTACAAGCAAGAAACATGGTCTACAATCGACTGCGGGGATGACTGCGTGACTCTTGTTAATGTATTTAAACCATGGAGTTGCATGGGACGTGAATTACATGCCCATACAACGTGGATTACATGCCCATACAACTGTTAAGAGATGAATACGAGGAAGCGGCAAGAGAGCCAAGGTCATCCTGCAGGTCATGGAGAGCAGCCTGGGTCCCTGGGCACAGCTGAGGCATCGCACCGGCTCTGGACCACTTACCCCAGGAAGGTTGTGTTTCCTATCAGGAAAACAAACCCCTGCCTGGTTAAGCCTTAGATTCGTTTCCTTTTGCTGCTAGGACAAATCACCACCATGTTAGCGGCTTAGCACAACGTGGATTTATGTTCTTCTGGGTTGAAGTATTCCGATGAAGGAAAGCTCCATGGGAGAAAGCTGGGGCCGCCTGCTCCCATAAAGGTTTATATCCTTTGAAAGCCAGTGGGGGCAGCTCTCCTCTGACGGGCAAGGCCACTAAGAGTTAGAATCAACGCCACAACTTTTGTTTTGTTTTCTCACAGTTCTGGAGGCCAGAGTTCAAAATTGGTCTGACTGGGTTCAAGTCAAGGCGCTAGTATGGCTTCAGTCCTACATACTCATGGGAGAAGTCATTTCCTTGACTTTTCCTGCTTCTAGGGCAGCGGTTCTCAACCTGTGGGTCGCCACCCCTTGGGGGTCAACGACCCTTTCACAAGGGTCACCTTAAGACTATCGGAAAACACATACACATTTCACAATATATAATTTCATATTGCTTTGTGATGAATGTTTATGCTTTACTTATGTTTAATGATGTTCAATTTGTAACAATGAAAAGACATCCTGCCTATCATGACGATTCCATAACAGCAGCAAAATTAGAGTGATGAAGGAGCAATGAAAATCATGTTATGGTTGGGGGTCACCACCACACGAGGAGCTGTCTTAAGAGATCGAGGCTTTAGGAAGGTTGAGAACCACTGTCCTAGGAAGTTCCCACAGGAGTCCTTGGTTGGAGCCCCTCCTGGTCTCCAAAGCAAGCAACAGAGGGGATCCTCCCACTGCGGCTCTTCTGACCCCTTCCTCCACCTTCCTTTCATCTTAAAAGATGCTTGTGGTGACAAAAGGTCCGCCCGGAGAATCCAGAACAAGCTCCCCAGTCCAAAGTCTTTAACTTAAACACCAACCCGAGTCCCCTCACCAGGCTTCCTAGAGGTTGAGAAGTGGACATGTAGGGGTGGGGGTTGGAGGGGGGGTGTACAATCTGTTCCCTTGCAGCCAAATGCAGTCCTGAGGCTCCCCTCCCAGGTCTACCTAGGAATCAGAGAGGGGGTCAAGTCAACTCTTGTTGAGATCTGAAGGATAAATAGGAGTTTGTTGTATGGACGCGTCTAGAAAGGTCATTTCAGGGAAAGGGAGAGGAATGAGCATGCAAACACTCAGCACTGCTGGAGCATAAAACATACTCATGGGGGGGGGGGCAGGGAGACGGGCGTGAGGGTGGGCCAGATCACAGAGCGCACATCTCAGGAGCTCAGGCTTCACCCTGCAGGTGACAGAAACCACGAAGAGTATAAATGGGTGCATGATTCGATGTAGGTGCTAGAGTACTTCCTTGGGCTTAACTGTGAAAGAGAGCTGGCCGCGGGAGAAGCCTCGAGGACAGGACGGGTTCCTGCAGTGCCCTGGCTGAGGGGTGATGAGATGAGTGGACGGGTACTCAGGAATGGTCAGGAAGCACCTCGTGTATGCCTGGCACTGAAATTCTGGGACTATAAAGACAAGACACAGACCAGACCGAGCAGGCCAACCACAGCCCCAGGGCAGCAGTAAGGGGCCCACAGAGCCTTCGATTTGGAATGTTCTATCCTGCCTCTTCTCAAATATAGAAACATAAGTAGGGGATTTCTGGGGTCCCTAGGTAGTGTCAACACGGTCTGCGGCTAACCGAGAAGTTGTAAGTTCAAATACATGCAGAGGTACTTCAGAAGAGGGTCCTGGTGATCTACTTCTGGAAAAACCCAGTCGTTGGCAATCCCACGGAGCTCACCTCTGACACCCCTGGGCCCCATGAGTTGGGGTGACTTTGAGAGTCACTGGTCTTAGCTGGATGCTTGCACAAGGTGGTGAACAGACTATAACCCCCTGACCACTTCACAAGGGCACGTGTTATTCTGTACAAACTGTCTCTCCATAAAGCATCCGCTGATCACGTGGTTTAAACAGGGCGGAAAACCCTCATAGCAACAGCCTCAGCCCTTTGCCCTAAGCGGTTGGCCAATCACACAGTGTGTGTTCACTGGTCACCGCCTCAGTTTCCTGCTCAGTAAATGAGTCGAGCAGTAAAGAGCTCCCCAGACTGACCTGACTTCTAAAGGTAAGGATGTGGGCACAGCACTTACCAGGATGCCTTGCCTGGAGGAGGTGCTAAATATACGCTGGTTCCTTCCCTGCCGAAGGGCAGCGGGGGAAAGTTTCCAATCATTTTCCCAGCAGATGCAGGCACGGGGCAAGCTCCAGGCAAGCACCCTTCAGACAGTCTTGTCTCAGGCGCACAACAGCAAGGATCAAATGGAAAGACAGGGGCACCAGCCAAAGGAGCTGAAGCTGAGCAGAAGCCGAGATGGCTGCTTCGGGAAGACGGCAGGCAGGCTGACGGGTGGTGACAGCTCAGTGCAGCAGTAACAAAGGACTGTCACATGGTGTAAACACAACTTCACAGATGGAGGGGGG
>NW_022111358.1:3067261-3073282 GCF_000313985.2 Echinops telfairi
CCTGGGCCCGGGAGCAACGTTCCCGTGAGAGAGGCCACTGAAGCCACGGGGCCTGCTCTCCAGGAGCCAGCTAGCCTCTCCGTTGGAGAGCCACGCTTCAGTCACTGCGTGAAAGCACAGAGCGGCGGCTCAATCGTCACTTGTTCACTGGGCCCACGCATCAATAGACAGCACAGTGAGAAGACAATTGTGCAAGCGCGGGGCTCCCTCAAAGACCCACGATATGGGTTGCAGTCATTGGAAATGGCTTGTGCCAGAGGCTGTTAGTGGCCTACCCTATATCAATCCTTCCATTTTTTCCCATATAACAGAGCCCTTGTTTCTTCTGAGGAGGTTGTATGACCAGCTGAAATACTCCATTTCCCAGCCTCCCCTGTAGCTCAAGGTGGCAAGGAAGATATCAACAGAAATCGCCATTGGAGACGTCTAGTCAAGTGTCTTCAGTGGCAGGCCAAGTGCTGCTGCTGGCTCTTATGCCCCTCTCCAGCCTGCTGCCCCCGCCCCCATTCCCCCACCCCCGCCCTCGATCACAGAAGCAGGGTTGGTGACAGTGAGAACCAGCGGGACCCCTCCACGGCCACTGAGTGGAGAGCTCCCCCATCCCCCCACCCCCGCCCCCATCTAACTTCTGCCTGGAACGTGACTGGATGCATCTCTATCTTGAACCACGAGGCAATCTTCAGACTAGAGAAGCAGATGGCTACGTCTGCATTCCTGACAATCACGGAGTTCGTTACCTTGCTGATCCTGGCCTGCTTATTTCTGGAATTCTTTGATATGAAAGAGGTACTTCTATCTTGCTCAGGCCTTGGTTATTTGGGGTTTTATCAAGTGCAGCAAACGTTCAGTAAGATAAGATTCCATCTTGAAGAAGCCAGGCCGGCAAGGAGGGCTTGGCTCTGGGACTGTGAAAGAGAAAGGACAAGACACTGGCAAACTGTGTGTTGGCCGAAAGCAGTGGACGGGGAGTGAGAGATAAGGGGAAGGCAGGTGATGCTTTTACAGATGTCAAGGGAGTCAGGACTTGATTGGGGAAGGGCCATCCAGGGACCGCACAGGACTTTACAAACCCGCCTCCTCTCCCCACCCCAATGCCCCAAGAAGCAAACATCTCAGAATCTTGAACGGAGGTAAGGAAGGAGCAAAAGGGGCAGACTTTCACTCAAAAGAGGTTTGGGGGAGCCATGGAGAGAGAGGGGTATGAGCAGGGAACTGGTTCCGCCAGTTGACCTCGTCTGGGCTTAGAACAGTAACGGTACCATCTAAGATGTATTAAATGCCCCGATCTGTGCCACGCGCTTTGCACACCATCTCTCATTTCAGTTTCACACCATGTCCATGAGATAGTCCTATGATCATTTATGCCCATTCTGTAGAGGAGCCTGAAACTTGGTGAGGGTCAGTAAAGTCTTTAACATAATTCTTAGGGCCCTGCAAGAGCCCTGTAAAAACAAACAACCTTTTCCCCCCCGCCCCAGATAAGGCAAGTGTACCTGATTTCAAAACCAAGAAAAACCACGAAGACCCTCACTTTAAAACATAACAAGTAACAACGATGAGAAATACAACTTTCCTCTAGTTCCTAAATGTTTCCTCCCCGCTCCCACTACCATGACTCGAATTCGACCTTGCAAGTCTGGCTAGACCAGAGGATGTACACTGGTACAGATAGGAACTGAAAATACAGGGAATCCAGGGCAGATGAGCCCTACAGGACCAGTGGTGTGAGTGGCGAAACAGGGAGGGTAAAGGGAGAATGGGTAGGAAAGAGGGAACCGATTACAAGGAACTGTGTGTGACCTCCTCCCTAGGGGACAAACAACCGAAAAGTGGGTGAAGAGAGACGTCGGACAGGGCAAGATATGACAAAATACCAATTTATAAACTATCAAGGGCTCATGAGGGAGGGGGGAGCGGGAAGGGAGGGGAAAAATGAGGACCTAACGTCGGGGGTTTAAGTGGAGAGAAAATGTTTTGAGAATGATGTACAAATGCGCTTTACACAATTGATGTGTGTATGGATTGCGATAACAGTTGTATGAGCCCCTAATAAAATGTTTAAAAAACAAAACAAAACATAACAATCCAGAGCCCAATACATCAAGAAACCTTGCTGCCCTCCAGTCGATTTTGTTGTGAGGTGCCACCGAGTCAGTTCTGACCTGAACTGACCACATGTCTGGCCGTCTGTCACACTGCGGTGGCTCGTGTGTTGCCATGATGCTGGCAGTGATGTCACTGGCATTTCAAATGCCAGCAGGGTCACCCAAAGCGAACAGGTTTCAGCGGAGCTTCCAGACTAGGAACAGACAGTGAAGGGGGACTCGACTCCCCACTGCATACCTTATGCACAGCTTTAACGCATGTCAGATACTGAAGGCCTAATGGACGGAAGTAGAACATTGTCGAAGACAGCGCCAGAGGACACTTGGAATGTGACAGAGAAGGAGATGCTTTCGCAGAGGGAAGTTCACAACGGGAATGTTGCAAATCCTGTGGAAGTGGAGCCCCTGGGAGAAGAGCCTTCAGGATCTTCATTTCCTGAGGGGGCATGACTCGTGGTAAAGAGAAACAGCTGGAAAACCCTGCTAATGATTGTAACTTGGAAAGTACGACATATGAACCTAGGAAAATTGGAAGTGGTCGAAAGTGAAATGGAACCCATAAAGATCGGTCTCCTAGCATCAGTGAACTGAAATGGATTGGTCATGGCCACTTTGAATGAGAAAATCATAGGATTTACTAGGCCAGGAATAACTCAGTCAAGAGGAATGCAGTGGCATTCATTGTCCAAAAGGACATTGTAAAATCCATCATAAAGTACAATGCTGTCTGGGAAAGGATTATTGACACATGAGACAGTTAAGGTTTATTGTGCCAACCTGACTGATAAACACATGTGGGGTTAATTGAAGGGTGGAGAGATAAATGGCTTAGTGAGCCTTGTCTTTCTAGTTCTCGGGTCTCTTGTCTTGTGATGGTCGGACCAGGGTGCAGCTGCCTTAGCTAGTTCCCGGCTTCAGCTGGCAAGGCTCACTTCTTGCATGACATCCCCAAGGAGAAGCCGCATGGACCTACCCCGATGGAGCCCTGGGTGCTGGAGCAGCCATGTGGAGACCCCTGCCAGTGCTGAGATGCTTACACACTCACTGATTCAGCTTTCCTCCTGCAGTCGGCATCATTGCATGTGTTTTATGAGATTGAGGAGGACTTTGTAGATTGGTGTTGGACCTATGGACTAATGTTGGATTTGTAGGCTTGAACAGCACTGGGTTGGGATGCTTTCTTAATGTACACTTACCCTTTATATAAAACTCTCTCATACATATATGAGTTTCTGTGGATTTGTTTCCCACCCAGACGAACACAAAGCACCAACCACAAAAGCTAGTGATGAAGAAATTGAAGAATTCTACCAACAGCTTCAGTTGGAAACTGATCAAACATGCCATCAAACGTTGGAAACGAAGAGGAAGGACGGGGTCGCTGGAAAGCCTGGGCCTGGTCGTAGAGATGAAGCTGGAGAGTGCATGATAGAATTCTGCAAGCCCAACAACTTGCTCATACAAATACCTTTTTTCAACAACACAAGAAGCGACTACACACATGGACTTCTTCAGATGGAAGACACGGAAATCATGTTGACTGCGTCGGTGGGAAGAGACGAAGGAGAAACTCACTATCAGCAGCTGAAACCAGGCCAGGGGTTGACTGTGGAACAAATCATCAATTGCTCATCCGTCAATTCAGGCTAAAACAGAAGGAAATTAAAACAAGTCCACGGGAGCCAAAATACGACCTTCGGCCTAGTCCACCTGAATTTCAAGCACATCTCAAGAACAGACATGAGGCCTTAGCACTCATGACAGAAGACCTGAGGAGCTAGGGGAGGACCTCATGTGTGAAGAAAGCAAAAAGGTCATTAAAAAGACAGGATAAAGACAAGGTCAACGTGGATGTCAAAGGAGACTCAAACTTGCTCTTTATCACAGAGTAGCTACAGCGAGTGGAAGAAAGGATTCCAACTCATGACGACCCTATAGACGACTTCGCTTGCCAAGTGGTCTGGTGGGTTTGAACCACCAACCTGGTGATTAGCTGCCCAACTCTGAACCCACAACACCACCTGGCCCCACTACCATGGAGTAGACGCTAACTCATAGTAGCCCTGCATAGGATTTCCAAGGCTATACACCTTTATGGGAGCTGACAGCGCCATCTTTCTCCCAAGGAGGGACTAACAGATGGCCTTGAACTGCTCACCTGGGGGTTAACACTCCCACGCATACCCCACAGTGCCCTCAGGGCATGGCAAGGAGTACTGTGTAAATCATGTCTTCGTGGGAAGAAACACCAGAGGATGCTGAATGTTTCAGGTCGGGTTGGGTTTTCTGTTTGTCCAGGAGGAAGGGATTGTCAAACAAGCCCACCCATGATGCTCTAGTGGACGGAGGCGTGTGTGTGTGAGGCAAGGACAGTGCTGAGATGGAGGCTGGAGGCGCAGAGGGGTAAGCACTGAAGGAGCCAGCCCACAAATCAATCTCAGCAAAGACCGGCTCATGGGTCTCAACGGCTTGTGTGTTTTCTTTTTCTAATAGCTCTCCACAACGGTGATCAGAACGCACACACACACACAAATTACTTCAACACGGCTATGGCTGAAAATGTAATGCTTCTAGTTACTTAGACACGTTCACTGAACACGAGGAATTCTTCCTGGACCCACAGTCTCATTAGTCACTAACAGGAAGGGGAGAAAGCCCATCCGGTTACAAATGAACTAAGTAACAGGAGTATCTCATGGGAAATACATTTCCCCGTGAAGATTTGAAAAAGAAAACAGCCTCCTCAAGTAGAAGGGTGGAAACTGAAGTGGGAGTCGAAAGAGCCTCCCAAGTCGAGAACTCTAGAATCCTCCGGGTGGCCCGGGGATATCAGGGAAGTTAAGAGTCTTGGCTTTCGTACACCGCGAGAGTTCAAATCCTGATTCCACAGCATGTTGGCTGTGTGACTTTGGATACACGGCTTTCCTCCTCTGAGCCTATAAAACAGAACTCATAACTTCGCACTGGGATGGCTACGAGGCTATCCGAGATGGTCTGCCGCGGTGTCTGTTACTATGATTGCAACGGGACTGGCACCTTTAATGCTCTCTGTCTAAAAGACCCCAGGGCTGCACGTGACCCAGAGGTCTTGGGGTTCCAGATGCTCGTTTCTGGAGAAAACCTGCAGCACAGATTCTCGTAGGTCCCTTCTCATTCTGGAACGTTGCTGAGGTTCTAAATAACCTCCCCTAGTCGCCACTGGAGGAGCCCTGGTACGGAGCGGTCATGCATTGGGCTGAGGGCTGCAAAGTCCACAGTTTGAAACCACCAGCCAGCTCCTCGGGAGGAAGATGGGGCTTTCTACTCCGGTAAAGAATCACAGTCTCAGGGTCTTAAGACGGCTGCCTGGCAACCGGCTCCTGAGTGACAAGAAGTGGAATGGGTCACTACCCTGGTCTAGACATAAGCGATGTGTGTCAATTCGGATTCTGCAAACAAGCGACCTCCGAGTGGTCTGGACTTCCCTTGCAGGAAGCTAACCAAGGGCAGGTGAGGAGGATCTCAGACTTGCCTACAGAGCGGCCAAGGATGGGCACAGAGGCAAATGTCCATGCACATGAAAAGTGCCCTTTGGGGGTTCCCTTCCATATGCAGAATACATCTCAAGAACTGCCCCAAAAGCACCCTGACAGAAAACCTCAACCTCAAGA
The DNA here is from genome assembly GCF_000313985.2 of Echinops telfairi. NCBI lineage: Eukaryota > Metazoa > Chordata > Mammalia > Afrosoricida > Tenrecidae > Echinops > Echinops telfairi. Next base: position 3,073,017 of record NW_022111358.1, read on the forward strand.
TTCAGAAGAAAGAGAGGAAGACGTCCCAGCCACGAACAACTGAACGATGAAGAGGCGTCTCAAGGTGAATAACCCCCCGGAAAGGGGAAACCCAGTGTGGGGAGCTCACTCGGCATTTTGGAATCAATGATAGATTTGGTCCCCCTATAAAATAAAAAAACAGCGACAAGTTGGGTGTGGAGATGAGCCTCGACAGGGCTGTGGAGGCGTGGAACACTGAGATGGCCGAGGAACGCCGCAATCAGATGGCCACTCGAGAACCTGGC
>NW_022111358.1:3074269-3081062 GCF_000313985.2 Echinops telfairi
TTAATCTGCCATCCTAAATCTAGGATCCGCCCATCGTGTCACATGTATACCCCCAATCCCTCCTCTTCCTATTGCGTGTATGTCCCTAGACCACCCCTCTCCTTACTGTATAACCTATAGTGCAACCCCTTCCTGTGACGTATGTCTTCATCTGTAATTAGGGGGCTTGCACATCCCCAGAGAGGATAAAAGCTTGGGAAGCATTAAAGTTTCTCTCTCCCTGGCCGCTCCCCTCTCTTCCCCCTCTCCTCTCCCATCCTCTCTCCCTTGTTCCCTTTCCCGTCCTCCTTCCCCTCTCTCTCCCTCCACGTGGACCACCAAGCAGGGCTGAGGTGAGCAATGCTACCGTTAAATGTGTCTGACTCCATTTATTTCTATATATCTCTCCTATCTCTCATGCTCTCTATAACTTTATTATAATCTTTACTTATTATCGCTGTACAATTGCGCCTACCGGACTTGTGATGTTTTGTGGGGAACCCCTCTCCCCTTAACCCCACAGGAAAGTCCCTCTCAGAAGGGTCACACAGAAGGGACAATAAATCCAGGGTGTGCGGTATGACACTGATAAAACACATAACTCTCCTCTAGTTCTTTAATATTTCCTCCCCTTACTATTAAGGTTTTTATATGTTTTGCCTCATTAATCATGTTAGACTTGTGTATGTTCATTTGTATAATTAAGATAGTTTGAGACATGAAAGCCAAGATAGATAACCATTCAGAACTGTAACAGGAGTAATGGTTCCCTGAGGGTACGGGAAGAGAAGTGGGTTGGGGGGGGCCGCTGATAACATTGATGACTGTGTGACTGTGTAACCCCACTAGAGGGGAGCAAACAACAGAATTGTATGTGAATGGACATATTGTTATTTAAAACCTATCATTTCTACTTTGCAGGGTTCGCTGGTAATCCAGAGCCTGGCTGAGAGACCTTAATAAATGCTTGTTGAGTAGAATGAATGAATGAAGGAAGGAAGGAAGGAAGGAAGGAAGGAAGGAAGGAAGGAAGGAAGGAAGGAAGGAATGCAGCCCAAGAGCCCAAAGTTAAAGACCTCTGGGAGAAAATGTCACCCGTCTGAGACGTCCACCATATTAACTTGGTCATCGTAACTGATCAACTGAGACCAGAATAGCAGATGAACTGTCCGAAGGAGGCCCGACTCCGAGAAGCCTCTTCTGGTTTTGAGAAGAAAGTACAGTACATGGAACAGACAGTTAAGTAGAAACCCACCCAGAGCTGCCTCTGACAAAAGGCCGGGAGACTGGCTGCTGACGGCGGCACAGCCTTAACCACCCTCCGGAGCAGCTCCACTCGGCACGCATGGGGTCACCGTGAGTGAGTCTCAATTGGCCAGACAGTAACCAACAGTGGAGGGGTGTACTCTGATAGGTCCACAGGGTGTACACCCTACCCGGGGATGCCACGCACCCACTGCAGAGGAGAGGCAAAACCCCTGAGTGGGAGAGCAGCACCTGGCACCTGTGGCAGGGGTGGGGCAGGGCATGCAAACTTAAAAGGGAAAGGCCAGGGCCTCCTCATGCAGGGGTGCAGCAGTGCCTGCCCAGGTGCATCCAGGCGAGGAGGGGAAGGGCTGCCACACAGCAGGTGTTCATCTGTAGGCTCCTCAGGGGAGCTGGAGTCCACCTGGGCCCACATTAGCATGCAGAGCCCTGGGAATTGATGAAAGCAGCAGCTACAATGGGCCCTGCCAGGACTTTAGTGATTAAAAAAAGCAATAGTGAATGCTACAGACCCATATGTATGTGCAGCGGCACCAGGTGCTCTGCTCACTCCTCCACATCATTCATGACACTTCACCTTCACAGCCATCCTGAGAGGTCCCAGTGACCGCCCACTGCCATCAAATGGCCTCTGACTCATGGGGACTCCGGGTGTGCCATCAGAGTGAACTGTGCTCCTTCGGGTTTTCCGTGGCTTGTGTTTTGGAAGCAAACCATCAAGCCTTTATTCCCTGGCATCAGTAGATGCCAACCTCCAAACTCTGGGTGAAGTTAAAGAGTGAGTTACCATTTGCACCAGCCCGGGACTCCCTCCTACGAGGTAGGTGCCATTGTTTGTGTCGGTCCAGCTGAGTATATCGCAGCACGGATTCTGGAGCCAGAACACCTGGGTTCAGATCCCACGTGCAGCTTCTGAACTGGAAGAACTTGGACAGGGTTATTGAAACTCTCCAGCCCTCAAGCTTCTCCTATGGATGATGGAAATAATAACCAGGCCTGCCTCATGAAGTTATTGTGCTAAATAACCAAGTTGCCGTGTGCTGAGAACAAGAGCTCTCATCGTCAGTAAGCCTCGGGGAGTGTTTGCTATTCTGGGGGTGCTGTGGGGGTGAAACAGTGGACTGATAACCATAAGGTCAGTGGCTCAAATCCCCACTCCCACCTTGGCTGTCTGTTCCCTGGAAGATTTGCAGTCTCAGAAACCCCAAGGAACAGTTATACTCCGCCCAGTCGGCGCTCCGTGAGTTAGCATTGGCTCTATGGCTCTGGGTATTCTTGTCATTCTTGTCTCGCTGATAGAGTCTGGGGCATGGGAAGGTCTCACGGCTGGTTAAGAGGCACAGCCAGGGCTCCGACACAGTCTACTTACCACCCAGCATGGCTGCAGTCACCCCCACCTCTCCCCACTCACAATGCATTAAGCATCAGGCTACTAACTGCAAGGTCATCGGTTCAAAGCCACAAACTGTTCTACAGGAGAAAGATGAAGCTGCCTGCTCTTGTAACAGGAGTACTGGTGGCACAGTGGTTACATATAGTGTTTCCCATGGTGTAACACATAGTGGTTCCTGTGAGGTCCGCAGTTTGAAACCACCAGCCACTCCGAGGGAGAAAGACAAGGTTTTCTACTCTTGAAAAGACAGTCTCAGAAACCCACAGGGGCAGTTCTACTCTGTCCTATAGGGTCACCATGAGTCAGAATTAACTTGAAGGTAGTAGATTTGGGGTTTGGTTTGTCCCCATTCACACCACCACCCTTGGCCCCCATACCAATATGGCCTAATCTTGCCTGGGTCCAACCAACACCAGGAGATGCTGAAAGGAAGACATCAAAACACAAAGGCAATCTCTCTATTTAGACCCTGATTTTGACTACTATATGTATAAAAGAAACAAGTGTATTGGCTTTGATCTGACTCTCATCTAAGAGGAAATGGTCCTTTTGCAGAGCAGGGGCCACTGACACCCCTGGAGCCTTTATCCCCGTGGCTCCTGGAGCTACCTCTCCTTGGAACCATGGTACCAAGGCAAAGCCGGATTGCCCAATAAACCCAACCTTTGGCTGAGCATTTCTGAATAGTGGCCATGAATGTGAGCATTGCCATTGGGGAGGGAGCAATAACACTAGTGCCAACCCAGCAGAAGGACATTATGAGCCCAGATTATTGTACTGTCCCAGGTCCCACCCTGCTGTCTGGGACACTCTAGAAAGAGCCAGAACCATGCTAGAAAAAGTACCTGTGTCATGGAAAACCAAGGCATCGCTGATTCAGAATGATCTGAGGGCAAGCTTTGAAGCGTCCACCAAAGGGGGGTTAGGGTGGGGGGAAGATCTGTAGTGGTGATCATAATGATAACAACAGCTGTGCCAAGATCCATTCAAAGCTTTTTAGAAATAACACCCCATTTGTTCCTCATGGCGGCCGTCTGAGATAAGCAACGTTTGTGGGCTCCATTTATTTTACAGATGAAGACACCGAGATACAAACAGTTCCAGAAGCTTCTCCAAAGGCCACACAAGCAGACTAACTTCAGGGCCCAGGCGTTTAATCAGTATTTTCAAACGTTTGGGGCAACCTACAGCAAGAAATACATGCATACACCATCACCCAAACGGCACACAAACACATTCGATACATAATTAAAAACAAGCTTTTAAACAGAAGACTGTCCATTATGACCAGGTGCAGTGCTCTGGGATGCCTTCTATTCTCTTCCACGTTTCAAAATATCTTCCATAAATGTTGGTGGACATGTTAGGCACTGTCCTTTGGCTGTGTGTATTGGTGAATGAGGGACACAGAACTCCCTGCCCTCCTATTTCACTTGGGGAGAGACGGACAGTGGAGTGAGGTGATGGGTGGAGGCTATGCAGAAAAATAAAGCAGCAAAGAGGGCTGGAGAGTGCACGAAGGAGGACTTGGAGATTTTCATATAGATTGGCCATGGAAGGCCCCAGGATGCTCTCCTTCCCTGCCATACTGATTTCAGTGGGTTACTTGCTACTCACCATGTGAAAACCCCAAGACACCTTTTCCTAGGCAGTGTGCACGTGGACATGCACATATGTCGATGTGTACACGTGAAAGGGTTATGTGGGCAAGCAGCTCCATGCAGTCACTCGCTGGGGAGGCTTTGGAGAGAGGAGGTGGAGCTCCTCCATGCAGCTGGGGCGGGCTTCCCCACAGGAGCTTGCCCACAGAAGGGCCCAGAATGGGGGCTGGATTTCAGCCCATTCTGGGCCCTAAAATCCAGACCAGGCACCAGTCAAAGCTGTGAGGGCCAGATACATCCTCTGGCTGGCATCTTTACACCAGAGGAAGGAGATCTTTTCGACATCGGTCCACCTAGCAGGAGCACCTTTTGCAATTGGTTGGTCCAGGGGGAGCACTGATTTCTAATTTGCTCACAGATACCCTAGGTGCCAGCATCTCCCTAAGGAAATCTCAGTGCATTTCCATAGGTGGCAGGATGGGTGGTGTGGGCCTGGAGGCAGACAGTATTGGAGCCAGTTCTGAAGCAGCTGGGGCCACTTGGGAAGCCTCCGTTGAGGGCATCCAGAACTTGGCACTAGAGGGAAATCTGTAGCTCTTCCTTTAAGTTAAAGGGACACATAAAAACACATTGGAGCACGGGTGGCAATGGTATTACTTATGGGAAAAGCAGCCAATCTCTTCTAATGAATACGCGTAATTGATCAAAACAGATGATTTGCTGGGCCTTCCAAATGTGCTTTTAGCAAAGTGGACAGTTTTTCATTCAAATGCAAACTCACTCCGATAAAATCTAATAATGGAGATTTTGGATCAATCCCAGCAGAGCTGATTCCACCCCACCCACCCAGTCCTTCCCTGAGCAGGAAGGCGCCTTAAGTTTCTGCTGGCGGCTTGAGCCACCCAGACCCCAATTACAGCTTTCCCTGTGGCTGAGGCCACCCTGTGAGCAGCAAGGGGACAGTCCAGGCCACCGCATATCCCTGTCTGCCTTTTTCAACACAACCCATTTCCACTCGGGGACCTATGAGGATCTGGGTGGCTGGGAGACTTTCAATTCAATGCATCTACCTAGTCATGCAACAAACATCGAGTGATGATCGCTACCTGCAAGGCTAACAAGCCCACAGAAGATTCAAAGATGACAGACCAGGCCCTGTGCAGTGAACAGCAGATGATATAGACAGGAGGCCCAAGCTTGGGGGGGTGCTCATCCCAGCCCAACAACAAACACTTCATCTTCCTGAGCTTCAGTTTCCTCCTTTTACCAAATGAAAGCCCTGGACTAAACATGATCTCTGGGCCCCATGTCAGCTCAAAACCTATATGCTTCTAAACCTTCCCCTTCCCGCTCAGGCTCAGGCTGGTAGGAAGCTGACAGATACAGCCTTCTAGGGAGGACAGAGTCAGCAAAGGGGAGGGGAAGACTGTTCTCCATCTCCAGCTTGAGAAGCTGGTTTACTGTGCCCAGAGCGCGAGCTCCGGCTTGGAGGAGATGAAAGATAAGTTCGGAAACTGAAGCGGAGGCTTAAGAATTCCACACCAAGGAATCCGGGGCAAATGGCGAACCACTGAAGCTTGTGGAAACGATAAGACGCTGCCGCGCTAAGAAAGCTGGCCGCTCTGGGGAGGGTGGACAGAGCAAGGGTGGGGTTGGCGGGGCAGTAACGCTGCAGTTATCAGGGCAAAAAGACTGAGGCCTGAAAAGAAGGATTCTCCCCTTGGTCTGCAGACGTGATGGTAACCAATATTCCACCACTCTCTGCCCCCGGCAGACCGCGCCACTGCTCATTTTCATCAACTCACTGGAGTCAAAATTACTTTGCATGATCCTTTTTCAGTTTCCACCAGCGGCTTCCAGGTAAATAGGTACACAGGCCCCTTCTTCCCAGGCTCAGCAAGGTCTACTAAGGAGGGGTGCACACGGGGGCCAGCAGTCCCGGGTGGGGCGCGCCTACCTGCAGAGGAGACGTCCTCGTGGTCCGAGCTGTTGTGGCTGTAGTCGCTGACCCTCTCCGGCGAGCTGTGGCCGGTAGAGTCCCGCTCGGGCACCCACAGAAACCTCTTGCGCCGCCACTGGGGGAGGTGCTCCCGCGCCCCGCGCCGAGGGGGCTCCTCCGAGGCGGAGGGCGAGCTCCGCCCGTCCCTGCCCTCGGCCTCCAGCTGGTCAAGGTCCCGGCTCCGCCGCTGGTGATGCTTCCGGCCCCCGGGGATCAGCTGCATCCAGCGGTGGGGGCTGCTCGCCCGGGCCGGCTTCTCCGCCTCCTCGCGGGTCCCAAAGCGGCAGGGGGCCATGAGCAAGTGGCCCAGGACAAATTTCTCGTTCAAATCCACCATCTCGAAGTCGTGGTCACTGCTGTCGCCCCCATCGTCCGCGCCGGAGGCATCCGCCTCGCCCTCCTCCGAGCCCCGCCCCGAGCGGGTCCCCGAGGAGGGCCGCTCTTCTCCCGGAGCGCCGGGAACGCTGCCATCGGGGCCGTGGCCGGAGGGCGCGCAGCCTTCCCGGGGCCGGAGGAGCAGGCGCGAATGCAGCAGCTGCTGGTGGATGGCGGCGG
>NW_022111358.1:3082097-3089117 GCF_000313985.2 Echinops telfairi
AGCCCGCCGCCCCTCTCGCCGCAGCCCAGCTGCCGGGAGTCAGCACGGCGCCAGGGGCGCCAGAAGGAAGGAGGGGGCGCGGGTAGGCGACGTAGGGCGCCGAGTCCAGGGGAGCAGTGCGCCTCCGGCAGGGCTGTCCTGCGCGGGTATTTCTGGAGCGCCTAGGACTACCTTGGCCTTATCACAGACGGTTGATGGCCAGCCTGGGGTTCCTCGCGCCCCGGCAGGCCTTCCCAATACTGCTGGAGCTTTTCCGGGAGAGGACGGGGCAAAGGTGACAGAGAGCTCTTTGTGGCGCTGCTGGCGGGCCCAGGACTTCAAAGCTGAGAGCGCTCCCTGGGACTGAGCGCAGAGCCAGGCCTGACCGCAACCAGGCTGCGTCCAGTGATTGAGTCCCACGCACGGAGACCACATGCACATAAGCAGATTGCCGGCCCTTACTTCTGAGGTGCCTGGGGTGGGTTCAGCCCTTGGGCTAGTTGCCAAGCGCTTAACCGTGGGCGCCACCCAGGGGCTCTGAGGATCCCCCTGGGATATCTAAAAGGACGCGCCACCCCACGTCCTGCGTGTGGCCTCAGACCGGGAAGGGGGAGTGGTGAGCGGCCCTGAACAGGCACTGCGGCGGATCAGTGGGGTCGTCCCTTCCCCCTCTCCAGCCCCTCCACACCTAGCCTCGCTCTATCCCCTTTCCTCTTTCTTGGGGTTCTTGGTGACGTCTGCCTCCCGAAGAGCCCTGGCCGGTCGTCTCGTGCCTGTCGTGTGGGACGCTTTATCAGTGATTCATGTGCCTTTATTTTGAGCAGGAGGAAACGGACACTTGAAGGCTAAGTGACTTGGCAGAAATTCCTCCTCCCCACAAGCTCCTTCAGAGGCAGGACCCCTAGGGACAGAGCGAGCGTCCCCCGCTCTCAGTTTTCAGTCCGCCCCAATCCATCCTACAAAGCTGCCAGGACGAGATTTCGCAACAATTGAGGCAGTACCGTGCTTTTGCTCAAAATCCTTCAGGGGCTCCCCATTACTCACAGGATGGCATCCAGGTTCCTGAGTGTGACTCACGAGGCTCTGCTACTCTTGGTCTCTGCTTCTCTCCTCTCTTGTTCTCTCTCTCTCTCTCTCTCTTTCTGGTCTTAGCAACTCCAGGCTGTTCCCAAAGCCATTCCAGGTGGATGAATGCGTTCTCCTCTCCCTCGGAACTTCTAGAAGAGTCCTGATGCCATAAGGGTTACCCACTGGCTTGTCAACCGCAAGGTCAGCGATTCAAAACCACCAGCCACTCCTACAGTCTCTGCAAATCCAGGGACAGAAACTAGATTCAGGGTCTTGTGGCGGGGTGGCGGGGGGAGGGAGGCTGGGAGGAAATGGGGAGATAGTAACGATGAGTACAGATGGAAGAAATGTCTTAAAGCTGATTGTAGGGATGATTGTACAACTCTTCATGATGTGATTGAACTACTGAATTGTATGATAGATATGTGAATTACCTACCAATAAAACTGCTGCATGAAGAAGAAAAAAAAGAGTTGCAGTCTCCAAAACTCACAGGGGTGGTTCTACCCTGTCCTCTAGGGTCATTATGAGTTGGCATTGATTCGATGATGGGGGGCGGGGGGTGGACACGACAATTCCTTTTTTTACTACACACACCCCACCCTCTGCCACCTGCAGAGATCCAACCCTCTTTTCAGCTAAAGCATTTCCACCTTGGAGAAACCTTTTTCTGGTCCCTCTGTGTCAGAGCCCAGGTGGCAGACAGTGGGCTACCCCACTAAAGATGACCGTTCAACTTGAGAGTCACTCTGCAGGAACGATACGAGGCTGTCTGCTCCCTGATGCTCTACAGTCTCGGGGAACCCTAAGGACCAGCTCCACTCTGTCCTGTAAGGTCCCTATGCTTTGGAATTGACTTGATGACAGTGGGTGACTTCTTGATGTCACCACTATTGTACATGCCTTTATCTTTGCCCATTGCACACATCCCTTTTGATCTCGATGACCAGCGATGCCTTTTGTTTCCCCTGCCCATTGGGACCCCTAGGGGCGGAGGTTGCTGCTCCTTGCCCAGGGGTGAGGTAGCGATAATCAATCACTGAGGAGTAAAAGGGATGGATGAGTGAGCGAGCGAGTGAGCGAGTGAGTGAGCGAGTGAGCGAGTGAGTGAGCGAGTGAGCGAGTGAGTAAAAGGACAGACTGATGAGTGAGCCTCATCTTGCTGTTCTGACCAGCTTCACCAGTTGGGACTCACTTCCCACTGGGAGCAGATGTGCTTCCCACAGAGCTGCTCAACTCCAGAATGTCCTTCCTTGCCAAATCAGGTGTTTACTCATGTTCCCTGTACTCCTGCTTTCTTCTCTTCTTTCCTTTTTTCCTTCGTTTGGTGTGCCCCTGGCTGGCATGATCAGTGTCTTTGTGGCAGACTACTGGGTGAGAATGCCACTACTGGGTGTTTAAAAATACCCCAAAGGCACTGCTACTGAGTCTGTGCTGACTCGCAGGGTGGCGCTGCCCCTGTGGTCTTTCTCCCTTGGGGTTAGCAGCCCGTACCCGGATGGAGCATTCCCCAACTTGTGTGCTTTCTCAAGCCTTCACCTCATGCCTCAGCCTGCTTTCTCTCGCACCTCGCTTCATACTTTGAAGAGACCCTCCCTGCCTCCCCAGTGGCCCCCACAGTGGCCTTTGTCCACTGGGGAGGCCTGTGAGCTCACCACCCCTCCAGGCAGCCGGTGCCAGGGGTCTTCCACCCAGTGGAGCCCAGAAGCATCTTGGTCTCCCTAAAGATTTCAGAGGAGGGGTGAAAACACAGAACAACAGTGACAAATGATCAGAGTCAGCAACTTAGTGATTGGAAGATGTTTCTACGTGTCTATTTAAATGCAGAAAGACAGAAAAAGAGTGGAAGGAAGGAAGGAAGGGGGAAAAAGAGAGAAAGACAAGCTACGATAAACATTCATTTCTGAATTTGTAAGCTTCCTGGGAGGGTAGTTTCAACTCTAGCCTTTAATTAAAGCAATGGAATGTTTCTCTTTTGGTCCAAGGCAGTTGTTTCCAATACCGCTAATTTTTTCCACAAGGACCAATATAGCTGGACATGCCAGTATACATCTTCTGTAAACAGATCCCCTGGGCAGCCTGTACTGGCTCTCGTTGGTGGGCAGTTCAGCTTTATTGGTTGCCGTTGGGTCATCCCTGGGCCAGGGGCAGGGTGGCTGACCATAATTTATGGAGTCCTTACATCATTGATCACAGCAGCCCCGTGAAGAACATGTCATTGTCACCCTTTCACGTTACACGGCTGGTCAGCTGGATTACAGAGGTCACTTGCTGTGGGGGTTTGGTCCACATGTGTCTGTCATTAACTTGCACCCATCCGATCCATATCGGTGGGGTCCCAGGGTGTTGCAACAGGTCATGCTCTTGTCTGTTCCCTGCGAGGCTGGAGATCCCAGGGGGACTTTGGAAGAAAAGTCTGGGAATCTGCTTCCTAAATAACAGCCATTGGAAACTCGATGGAAACGTAGTTTTATTCTGACACACACGGGTCGACTTGAGTCAGCATCACCTTGAAGGCAACTGGGGGCACTATGTGCCAAACTAAAAATAAACCCCCAAACCACTGCCATCGAGTCAATTCTGAGGATTCATTGCCACCTGACAGGATGTGATAGAACTGCCTCTGTGGGTTTCTAAAGCTGTTCATCTTTATGGGAACAAAGGCTTTATCTTCCTCCCATGGGGCAGCTGGTGGTTTTGAACTGCTGGACTTTGTGGTTAGCAGCCTAATGCATACATAACACACTAGGCCACCAGGGGTCCCCTGGTACTATGTGCCAACGCCTGGCAAATGAAGTTTAAGCTCTGTAGCCTGGAATGGCAGACCAGACCCTTCACAATGAAACCTCTGAACCGAGGCTCCTGTTCAACCATTTCCTGAGTTTTTTCACGTGCTGCCCCCATCCACACCCCCACCTTGAGTTGAGTCACCTCCTGTAGCAGATGCTCTTTGTGTCCCAGGCCACCTCCTCTTGACGCCTCTTGGATTTCTGCTGCACCTGCAGTGGCCTGTTCTTGTGGCCTGGCAGTGGACACTGCTGCCCACTACCCTCCACTTTTCAAAGCCTGCGAAGCTCTTGCTGGCAGATGGAAACTCCCCTGGGGAGAAGCCAACCTTCCCAGAGGCATCCATGGCCAGTGGAGACAGGAGTTGGTTCGTAAAGCCCCCAGGCTCCTGACTTGGGGGGCAGCTCTGAGGGACTCTATACCGTTCCTTAGTCCCCAGTGCTTCCAATGGTGACCAATGATAGTAAGCCTTCTGTCAACGTTCCCTCCTGCCTCACCCCTGCTTCCTGCATGACCTCCCAAAGAAAAGTCCTGTCCCCGGTCCTTGTCCCAGACTCTGCTTTCTTGTCCCCTCGGGCTCGCCCAGCTAAAATGTTCTTCAGCCTCCTCGCGCCCTCTCTGATCCACCCACCCTAGGTGCTTCTCACCACCCTGGCTACCTTCCTGTTCACAATGCTGCTCCCTCGCCTACCTGTAGGGATCCTCGTTCACGAGTCAATGCCTGGGCCACCTGTTTCTTTCTTTATTTATGTCTCTCCCAAGTCCTTGCTTCCCCAGACACGCCTTACCACCGTTCTAGCCCTGGTCCCCACCACACAGGAACCAGACACTCCTCCCACTGACCCAACGCCCAAGGCAGTACCAGACAGAGTCAGCCCATAGCACAAGCCTGCTGCCTGAATGAATGAGCAGCACTCCATCCAGGCTCTTTGGACCTCATGCCATTGTTTTCAAGCGGGTCCACCTTACCCAAAGGCAGAGTGGGAAGACACCTCTGGGGGTCACGCTCAAGGAACTTGACCTTTGCAAAGATTCCTGTGGACTAGCAAGCAGCCTCTCTGTAAATCGACTTATTTTGGTTATAAGTCACTCACACTTTCGTATGACTTGCCCTCTCTTTGGCTTTCTTCCTGGGTTGTATTTGAGATGCGTATGAAAGGGCTGGGAGTTTGAATGGGGCTCAGAATGGAAATAGAGTGCTCCCTTCGGCAGCACATATACTAGCATTGGAATGATACAGAGAAGATTAGCATGGCCCCTGCGGAAGGATGACACACAAAATCGTGAAGCGTTCCATATTTAAAAAGAAAAAAGAATGGAAGTAGAGTGTGGCCAGAACGTGGAGGGTGCCTGGCTCATGGTGGGACTGCACCTTTGAGTGATGAAGGCACGGAGGCAGAAAAAAAGGCCTTTCCTTTGATTAGCTTCTCCCTCCGGCTCACTTCCAACAAAGCAAAGGTTCTCTGAGCCTGGAGGCCTATTCCGAATGGACAGTCCTGGATTTCCTCCAATGATAGTTCATTCAGAATTTTCACTGACTCTCCATGCTCTCTCACCCGAGTCTCCTTTCTCCCTCTCAAAAAGAGGCGCCTGTTCTCAGTACGTGGATCCACAGAGAGTGGTTGCTCGCATTGGGCTGATAACTGCAAGGTCAACAGTTTGAAACCACCAGCTGCTCCTCAGGAGAAAGATGGGGCTTTCTACTCCTGTGAGGAGTTTAAAGTCTCAGAAACCCACGGCGGCAGTTCTAGCCTGTCCTGAGTTGGTGGTGAGTTTGGTTTGGTTTGGTTCTCAGTAACACCCACTTGATTAGGTAAAACACAGTCTCTGGGGATTTGTCATTCTCTGGCACCACATCATGTCCAGGCACGGTGCTGACCTGCTCGGTGCCCCAATTCAGCCTGTGCTGCTGAGATGGGAATCATAATGTACAACTAGTACCGATCTGAAAGGTGAACAATGGTGTCTTTGCCATAGTTTAACTTTGCATTTCTTTGGTAATTAAGGAGGCCTAGGGTGTGTCTCTTTATTTAGGTAAATCCCTACTTTAAGCCTGTCCCTGAAATTTTCAATGTTTTTCCCAAACTGCAGTCATTTCCAAGCCACCTATCTATTGCCCATGCTAGCTGAACATATATATAATTTCCCAAGCCACCTCCTTTTAAACAGTCATGTGCAAACCGAAGGCCCACTGCAAGACGTGCTGCCCATTGATGTGATTTCCTAGTACGTGTTAATATAAACTTGTTACTTGCTGGGTACCATCTCCTGTGGGGTGAACACCACACTTTGGAAATCACTGCCCAAGGCCTTGGCATTCTGTGGCGGAAATAAAAGGAAAGGTGATACTCATGGCCCAGCATCAGCGTGGCTTTAATAAGAAGCAATGCGTGCTCTGAAGAAAGCCAAAGCAAATATCCACCCTCGCTTCCTGCCAGAGGCCACCGCAGTTACAGTGAGTGCTGTACCACCCACCTGCAAAGAGGACCTGGGACAGGATCCAGAAGGCCTCTGTGAGCTAGCTGGGTGTCCTGCGGAAACCGCGTGGCCACTCTAGCCCTCAGTTTCCTCATCTGGAAAATGGGGAAGCCGGAGTAAGGGATCTGCCGTCCCTTCCAGGTGTGAAGGTATGGGTTGAAATGCCACCCATCTCCATGCACTGAGAGCTGCCATCATATTCTCAGGTCCAGACTGGTGGCAGGTGGTCCCAGGTGTCACCTGCAAGCCTGTCTCTGGCATGTAGGTGGTGTTCTCATACCTGTGCCGGGTCTGGCCAGCAGAGGACGGAGCAGCTGCGGCCATCAGGTCAGCCCAGCAAAGAAGTGCATCGCGGAGTCAGGAGAGGCAATCCACACGAGCCCGAGAGCCCAGGCCCGTGAAGCTCAGGTGTGTGTGATGTCCAGAGAGCATAATAATGATGACCCAGAACGTGGGGGGTTGAACCCCCCACCTTGCCACTTATTAGGCATGTATTCTTGAATAGGTAACTTTTTTAAAAAATCATTTTTTTGTGGGGGGGCTCTTATAACAATCCATTGTCTCAGGCACATTTGGACATAGGTTGCCATCATCATTTTCAAAACATTTTCTTTCTACTTGAGCCCTCGGTATCAGCTCCTCTTTTTTCCCTCCCTCCCCCACCCTCCCACCGTCCGGAACCCTTGATAAATAATTGTTATTTTCCTA
>NW_022111358.1:3089279-3091529 GCF_000313985.2 Echinops telfairi
TTTACATTAATCACTGCGTTCAGTTCCCCTTGAAGAGGTAACTTCACTCCAGTGTTCTCATCTGTAAAATACCAACCCAGACCCTCCTGCGGTTCCGTCTGACTCCTGGCAACGGGCTGGGACCATAGAACTCCTCCCCAGGGTAATTCAGGTGGAGAGTCTTAACAGACGCCACTTCCTCACCTTTCTCCGGTGCAGCAGCTGGAGGGTTTGACCTTTAGCAGGTCAGTGCTTAACCCCTGGGGGCCCCACAGTTCTATGTAAACAAGTGACCTGTTTGTTTCGTAAGATGAAAAATGTTTTCGCAGGAAAAACACCCAGAGTACCATATAAGTGTCAGTTATTCTTACGTGTGTCTGTGTTCAGACATGACAGAGCCACACACAGAGGCAGAGAGTGAGTCAGGGACAGACGTCATGACATTCTAAAGAGCAAACTGCTTCTTTAGTGAGGAGCGGGTGTGGGGAAGGGAAGTATTGGAATACAGAGATGGGCACTCCTCCCACAGAGCAAAGGCTAAAAATGACCTGGAGGGGGTTTGCTACTCAGACAAGGTCCAGAGCTGGGGGCCTCTGACCCCAAAATACATCCCAACAAGCATATCAGGCATCTCACCTCACACGATCTGTTTGAGGAATAAAGCCGAGTTAGCAGTGATTATATCTCCTACTGGGAAGCAGCGTACAGCCTGTCAATACCAGTACCAGTATCAGTACCAGTATCAACACCAGTATCAGTATCAGTACCAGTACTGATACCAGTACTAGTACCACTACCAGGTGCTGTTGAGACTCCTGGTGAGCATATGTGTATCAGAACAGAACTGAGCTCAGCAGCCTATCTACAGACATGAGTGCCAAGGGCAATTAGCTTTATTAAACTGCGCAGGGATCTCCCACAGCTGGTGATGGAAATGGTGACAACAAAGAGAAGCTGCTCCTCCCCTGCCCCTCCCTCAGCCCCAGGGCCATCCTTGTCATGCCCTAGACAGGCCTTTGCATGTGCGCTATCGAATAAAGGCGTCCCAGTGGGTATGTGTTGTGCCGCTAACTGCAAGGTCAGCAGTTTGAAAGCACCAGCTTCCCGGCAGGAGGAAAGACAAGGCTTTCTACTCCTACTCCCATAAAGAATGACAGTCTTGGAGAGACCGGTGACAGGAGCCCGAGAAGTGGACCAGCCGCGCAGCCGCCATGGCTGGTAATCAGGGCCTGTTCAACGCCATCATGGCAGACCAGGGGTTTTGGGGAGGCGGCGGTGTGGGTGTGGTGGAGGGGCTACAGCACCGCGGCCTACGGAGCCAAGATGGGATCTGAAACCCGCTGCTCTCACAGCTCTGCTTTTGTCTGGAAGTGCCTCCTGCACAGCTGCCAGCCGCCCGGCAGCGAAAGACCAGTGGTTCTCAACCTGTGGGCCGTGACCCCTGGGGAGGTCGAATGACCCTTTTGCAGGGATCCCCTAAGACCATCAGAAAACACATGTTTCCGATGGGCTTAGGAACCGAGATACCGCTCCTCTATCGTCTCTAGGTGGGTCTGCCCACATGCAGATATGCTGATCTGGTGAGAAAGAAGCTACCTCAACCTTCACACTGACATTGGCTTTTTACGCATTCTGTCACAAAATGTAGCAATGTAGTTTACTGTTGTTATATTAAGACTGTTACCCATGCTACATCATGCTTCAGGATAAAATTTCGTTTATTAGTAATTAGAAACAAATATTTCACAATATAGAATTACATATTGTTTTCATGATGAAAACAATAGTGATGCTTTCATTATGTTCAATTTGTAACAATGAAAAGACATCCTGCATATCAGATATTTACATGATGATTCATAACAGTAGCAAAATTACAGTTAGGAAGGAGCAACGAAAATAATTTTATGGAAAAAAAAAAGAAAAGAATTTTATGGTTGGGGCCACCACCACCTGAGAAATTGTATGAAAGGGTCACAGCATTAGGAAGGTTGAGAACCATTAAAAAAGATGAAGGCCCTGTATTCACTGGTTGGAATGATCCAGAAGTTCCCGTACCAAGACCCTGTGTATGACCGGCTGCATGAAGACTTAGACAGAATCGGAGGGAAGTTTAAGCAGCTGTGTACCTGGCTCAACATCCAGCCAGACTTCAGGGTTCCGGCAGAAGGCCCTGGACTCTCGTTTTGAGGCAGAGAGGAGGACAGAGAGGACGCATCCTGAGCCAACTGTCCCTGCAGTGTATGTTTGAAACATGACTAAAAGCCAAGT
>NW_022111358.1:3092412-3096203 GCF_000313985.2 Echinops telfairi
TCTTATTTGGCTGCTGACCTTTGGCATGTGCAGGGAAGCATGGGCAGGGCCCTGACCTGCTTCAGCTTAATCCAAACATTCCATCCTTTTTAGTGATAAAGGGGCATCTATATGTTATCTGACTGCATCCTGCTAATACGGGGGCGATGGGGGCAGGGCTATGGGCTGGAATGGTCTGGACCAGCATTGGCAGGTAGGGAGCTGGAAGGATGTAACAAGAGTTGGTTAGCATCAGATTGGATGTCTTTCATTCGTTCTTGAAGGAACTTAAAAGGACAAGGGGTTAAAAGTAACAGCAAGCAAATTATTACCAGGACTCCTACCAGGGGCATGACCCAGGACATAATGGGGTTTGGGAACCAGGAGGTGGTTGCTGCGTTGCCCCTGCGGCGACTTTTGGTTTCCTTGGCCATGGTTTTTAACACTCTAACATTTTGCTCAACCATTCCCAACTCATTAATACAGCATCAACGCTCTTCTCCTAGAACCATGCATGTACCTTCTTTGTCCACTTTGACTGCATGCCGGGAAGGGTTTGGTTGGGACCCTAGGCCTGGGGCACACCCGTGACCAGTGCCCTTCTTCTCCGCACTTGAAGCAGGTACCAGGTGGCGGTCATTGCTCCCATACAACCCCGCCCGTGCTGCCCCTTTGGGGCTATGGGGGACCGCAGGAGTGTGGGTTTTTAAAGGGGTGGTGAGGAATGTATGGCAATTAGCATACAGGGTCTGGACACTGTCCCTCTCTACTACCTGTCACCCTGCTCAAGACCTCTCAGCCAAACACTCTCTTAATCAGGCCCATACAGTACTCCCCTCCCGTCTTTCTTCGGACCCCCTGACTCCTTATCCGTGCCCCCAGTAAGGCCTCGTCCATATTCTGGGTACCCCTCACTATCACCTCCTCCGCTACTCCCTCAACTTCCAAAGGCTGAGGCACTGTGCCTCGGACACCCCGAGTCAGACCCCTCAGACTCCCTGGAGTCTCTCTCTCTCTCTCCCCTTCCCGGCTCCCTTCCTGCTCAGCCTGCTCTGAGCCAACACCGCAGCCTCTGGCAGACCTCTCCCAGATAGGAAAGCAGAGCACAAATCCGTGGTCACCACCCTGAGACTGGCAGGAGGGAGGAGTCAGAAAGCTCTGGGATGTAACAACTTTAATCACAGCACTTGTGATTTCAATATCCTCTGAAATCTCAACAATTTCTGGCAGTAAACTCACAAATAGTCTGAGATTCTGTACGTCCAGGCCACCTTTCCTCTGAACTCCTGTCCCTTTCTCTGTGTTTCCTGCTCCCCTTCCCAACAACTCTTGACTAAAGAAACTTCCTCCTCTCCTGCTTCTGCACCCCCTCTGGTGTCTGCCTTTTCAGACCTGCCTGAACACCTTGCCTCCCCTCCTACTCACCCCTCTCCCTATTCTGGCCACCTGGAGCCCCCCACGTCTTCTTCTCCTGATCTACCTGCCTCGCTGGAGGAACCAGAGTCTGCACTCGCCTCGCTGGTTAGCAAGCACATGCGACCGCAGAATCCCCTTGTCCTTTGTCCACTCCGGAAGTGGCCAGGAGTGGGAGAGTGGTCCAGTTCATGTTCCCTTCTCTCTCACTGATTTATCTCAGACTGAAAACGTTTAGTCTCCCTTATAATGATCCCACCACCTATATAAGGAGTTTTGGTGTTTAACTCAAGCTTATAATTTGTCCTGGCATGATATTTTTGTCATCCTTTCCTCCACCCTAACCGCAGATAAGAGGGAACACATTTTTCTCGCTGTTCAGCAGCACTCCGACCAGGTTCATTTAACTGATCCTGATCTAAGTGGTTCCCAGACAAAAACCTCATTAGAGTTATCAAATTGACAATCAAACAGGTAGGGACAGATGTGCCTGCCGTGATAAAATGCTTCTGTGTGTCCTGGCTTGGCTTCAGGCCATTTCCCATATAGGAGTCAATTTTAATAACTTAAAATCACTCAAAAGCCTGACAAGAATTCAGTCACCTTTTTAAACTGCTTAACTGATGCTTTACAGTAAAAGCTTTAAAAAAGCAGAAGAAAGGCCCTCAAACCCCGGTCCAAGATTTAGCGAATATGGCATTTAAGGTTTTTAACAACCTTGAGGAGCAGGCAGAGTCAGCCTGTGAAGCCTGGTTCTGGCAGAAGGTAAATTTGCTGCTTTCTTTGAACCCGGAGCATCTGGTTTCACCAGTAATCTTATCTGGTGCCATCTGCTGCTGACCTTTGGGGTATGCAGGGAAGCACATGTAGGGCCCTGACCTGCCTCAGCTTCGTCCAAACAGAGGCTCGAGAGACTGGGAGAACAATGTACAGCAGGACTCAGCTCCTAAAAGAGGCCACACTTAGTGGCCAGACAGAGTCTGGTGGGACCCCACCCCCAGGTCAGTGGCCCTAAGTCACCCTTCAGGTCCAGAACTAAACAGCCTCGTGTTAGAATACTCAGCCATTTAGGATCCAAACGGCAGCATTTACCAGAAGACTAAGTTCAGGGGGTGAGGAAAGAGAGGGATGGGAACCCAGGGTGGAGGGAGGATGGGGGCTGGTTCACCAGGGGAGTGCAGTGGATGAGTTGAGACAAGACGTGGGTGGATTAATCGCTGCATGTGAAAATATGATTTGCTCCCAGAACCGTCACCTGATTCACAATAAAAAGTTTTATCAAAAAGCGCTTGCTTTCTATCAAAAAGAAAATTGCTTTTGGAGTGGAGTCAGGGGATAAGAAAATGCAACAAAATAATTTGTGCTTGTACATGTGAAAATAAAATTGTCAACTTAAAAAAAAAAGAGAATTACAGTCTTGGAAACCCTCAGGGGCAGTTCTACCCTGCATTGTGGGGTCGCTGGGAGTCAGCCTCGACTTGATGGCAGTGAGTTTGGTTTGGGTTTGGTGGTCTACACTGGGAGTGCTAGCACTTGGAATCTCCACTTGAGTGGTTATTCACAGCCCCTGTGCTTGCTGACGACAGCCAGCAACGTGGCTCCACTTCTACAAGTCCAGGAAAACTTGGGGGAATGACAGGTTGACCTCAGGAAGAGTGTGGCTGCAAGGTGATTCCAATTCCCTGGAGAGGCCGTGGTTACCTCAGGTTTACACAAAGAATGAGGGAAATTGCCTGGCCATGTCCTTAATGATGACCACAAACGTTGTCTAATTTAGATTAAAGTTAGGGGTCCTGGCGGTGCTGATGAAAGGCCACGTGATCATGAGTCATTGCTCCAAGCACCACCTAGGAATCCCAGAATGGACCCGTAGCCTTTGAAGGCCTGTGATTATGTACGTATCCCAACCACGGGGCTTCCCCTCTCCTATAGGCCTACCAGCAACAGTGGATCAGCTGTCACAGGGTTGCTATGATCTCATACATACGGAGCTCCAGTGCTGGGGCTGGGCGGACTCCATTCGGCCTCTGCTCTGTGCACACACCGATGGGGTCCCTCATCAGGGTGAGTAGGCTTGTTTTGTCTTCTTCCTGCTTAGGGGCAAATAAAGAACTCACTCACAGCATCGAGTCAGTTCTGACTCACAGAAAGCCTAGAGAATGGGACAGACGGAAGCCTCCTCTTCCTACCACAGTTCCCAACGGCTGAGCTTGCAGGGAGCAGCGCAGCACGTAACCCACCATGCCCCCAGGGTTCCCAAGGGGTCTCTACAGAACATGCTTCCATCTGGGGTCTGCTACAAGAGGAGAGCTCTGCTTGGGGCGCAAACAGTCCGTGCTGGGGCCACTCAACCATTCAGCGGTCAGCAAATTTGCTGGACCCTTTCCTACCACACCCAC
>NW_022111358.1:3101936-3102888 GCF_000313985.2 Echinops telfairi
GGGGGGCACGTGTGACCTCCTCTGGCTCCCAAGGTCAATTGTTGTAAGGCAGAGGTCAGGCAGGGCTCCACCTTCCATCCTTCTTAACCCTTTTTCTGACACTAAGCCCTCCTCCCACAATACTCTACTTTCCCTGCCCGCTACTTGGCTGCTTAGGCTCAATAATTCATTGCAATGGCCCACACGGGATTCATAGACAATGTTAACAATTATGATGCTTTTAAGGGAAGTTAACAGGTTACAATTCAGGTGAGACATGCTCAGGAGACAGTTGTTCCGTCAGGACAGTGTCTTCTCTGCTGTGCCTTCAGGCAGGACTCTCTCTGGCTATCGGTCTCTAGACCTGACCTCTGCCTTGCTCAGGCAATGTTGCAAGGCTCTTTTAGAGCTGCCAATGAATGCGCAAAGGGTGTGCCACTCCTCCATAAATCTTAACCAGAAGGCACTCAGTCCCAGCAACTTGGGTCAGCAAAACCAAGCTCTCCCAATTAAGTGCCCCAAGGTACTGCACTCCACAAGCACTCAACTCTACTTACTGTATGGGCTGGCTTGGGAGTTCTCTGAGCCCTGGTTCTGCTTTTGCTGCTACTCCTCTGCCAACCTCTGGTGTCCAGCTGTCCCCTGGATCAAAGAAGTTCAATACGCAGGGGTCTTGGGGTGCAGAGGACAAACTCCACTCCTGGATCTTCTCTCTCGCTGGTGGTGAAATCCTTGCCTCCTGCTTCTGAGATGGCTATTTTACATCCAGCAGGATGGCAATCACAACGACCCCTGTTAACAATCGATTACAGCAGAATCATAATCATAATTCAGTGCTATCTTCTCCAGCCTTCTTACTCAGGTTCATTAGGAAAATGAAAGTCGTTTGATAGGCGCAATCAAGGCTATGACTAGAAGAGCCATATTAAATAATTCATTGTATTGCACAGAGTCTGATAGTGTTAAGCCTTTC
>NW_022111358.1:3104095-3122749 GCF_000313985.2 Echinops telfairi
TGAGGTTTTCTCGGCTGTCATCATTATGGACACACAATCACCAGGTCTTTCTTCCACAGTGCCCCTGGTGGGCTCAAAGCACCAATCTTTAAGTTAATAACCGTAAAACCAAACTTGCTGCCAGTGCGTTGATGCTGACTCATAGCGACCCTATAGGACCGGTAGAACTGCCTTCATGAGATTCTGAAACGATAACTTTTTATGGGAGTAGAAAGCCCCATTTTTTCTCTCTTGGAGTGGCTGATAGTTTCAAACTGCTGCTCTTGCAGTTAGCAGCCCAATGCATAATCGCTATGCCACCGGGCCTCCTTTTAAGTTACTAGCTGAGTGCAAATGATAACCCAGGGATCCAGACATGAAAGAAGACAGACCCCAAAGGACAAGTCTTGTGTGATCCCTCTTACATGAAATATTTCGAGTCGGTGAATGCTTGGAGAAAGACAGTTTCTTAGGGATTACCAGAGGTGAAGAGGACCATGGCAGTTCTAGGTTTATGGGGACAGCGCTTCTGTTTGGGGTGATGGAAAAGTTTTGGAAATCGATAGAGGTATGGTTGAAATGGGTCAGCCTGGAATCTGTGGCAACAAACTTCAAAGCCAACCAGCCAAACAAACACAACAGATGCCAGACGGGGGAGCAGGGCCAATGGCCTCTTCTTCTGGTTCAGGGATGGCTGGGCTTTTAATGCGACTTAGAGAGTCCCTGCCCAGACGCCTCTCAGAGGAGATCAGAGACGCCACTGAGCCAGCGGTGGCCTTTTTCCGAGTTCTCATCAGGAAATGGACACATTCCCGTCACCAGGGGTCACGTTGCATGCCATGACACTTGGGCATTAAGAGCACAGCTCTGGTTAACGTTCACCTTGTGTGCGGGTACAAGTCACAGGCCATCTGCTCTGCCTGTGTGGGTGGGGAGAGGGGTGGGCGTCCTCTGAGATTCCTCAGATTTTAGGACGAGGACTGTTGGCCCTGGCAGGAGAAAAACACGACTGAGGGAGGTTGCAGAAACCACAGAGAGGCAGTAAAGTGCGCAGCCCTCTATGGGTCTCCTAATCCTAGTTTGCTCTTTTTAAAAGGACGTGTCTAGAAAGCGATAGCTATCTTCATTGAACTCCAGGCCATCGAGTTGATGCTGACTCACAGCGACCCGGCAGGACAGAGCAGAACTGCACGCACCCTGTGGGTTTCTGAAGCTATAAATCTTTACGGGAGAAAAACCTTCTGTATGCGATGAGTGTGGTAAAGCTTTCAGCCAGAAGCGATGCCTTACAGCACATCAGACATTTCACACAGGACAGAAACCCCATGTCAGTGGTGAATGTGGAAAAGCCTTCACCTGGAAGAAGAGCCTCACTGCTCATCAGCGAACTCATACCGGAGAGAAACCCTCTGTATGTGGCGAATGTGGAAAAGCCTTTGTCAGGAAGAATGTTTTTACTGATCATCAGTGAACTCATACTCGAGAGGCACCCCGTGCCTGTGATGAATGTGGAAAAGCCTTCGTCTAGAAGAGGAGCCTCACTGTTCACCAGCGAACACATACCGGAGAGAAACCCCATGCATATGGCGAATGTGGAAAAGCCTTCATCAGGAAGGATGAGCTCACTGTTCATCAGCAAACTCAAGCTGGAGGAAAAACCTTCTGTCTGGTGGGAGTGTGGTAAAGCTTTCAGCCGAAAGCACTGCCTTACAGCACATCAGACATTCCACACAGGAAAGAAACAGTTCGCATGCATTAAATGTGGAAAATCTTATGTTTGGGAGTCAAATGTCATTCAACGTGAGAAAATTCATAGCAAGAAAATCTTTCAATGGGGCTTAAACATCTCAGCTGAGAATGAAGCCGATTTCGCAGCTGAGATAGAAGCTTTGGAGAAAATGAACGAAGGTCATGTTCAGAAGAATGGAAGGAAAGCTGCTTCGTCCGTGAAGGACGACAGAGGTCCACCAGTCCTACATGATGAATAACACTGATGCCCGCTGCCTTTCAATATTAACAGTGACCGTGACCATGATTCTGAAGGAAAAAGGATTTTCAAAGAGCAACAACCCATTGCTGTGTGAGATTCTTAAGTGTGTTGTGAACATGCTTTTTAAAAATTAAAAATGAAAAGATCATTGAAAAAAAATAGACCAGGTTTTCTGGTCTGACGGAGACTGGTGGCAACCCGAGACCATGGCCCTTTTGGACTCTTCACTCCTGGACCTGTGTTCGCTCCTCTGACTCAGATTTCTGCCAAACCACATACAGGCGTGGAGGGGAAGAGCAACATCCGGGAGGGATGCACTCCTGAAAGCATGCAGCTGTACGAAATCAAAAGGACCGCACTTGCTTATGGATAAAAACCTGAAATCAGGAAGGGGCAGGAAAGAAGGAGGAGTACTAATGGAAAAACAGGGAGGGCGGAAGTGGGAAGAGTGCTGGTACATCGTGGGGACTGCAGCAACGTACGAATTGTTGAGTGGAAAACCAATTTACTCTGTAAAAAAACAAACCTTTATGGGAGCAGAAAGCCTCATCTTTTGTCTTCCCCCCCGCCCCCACAAGAAGGGGCTGGTGGGTTCACACCCCAACTTGTGACTCAATCTGCCCCCAGGGCTCAGGGCTCCTTTAGCCGTCTTGCTTGTATTTGAACCTGTGCCTGTTATCGTTGGGGGGAATGGTGGTTCCACGATAGGTTTCCAATGCCCTGCAGCGTGGTCACCATTCACCTGTCGGCTGACAGGGCAGGGTGGCTTTTTATCCCCTCTGCACAGGGTCACCATGGGTACCAGGCTTTGCCAATGACACTGGTTTGGCCGGCAGTCAGTGCTCTTAGCACAGTCCTTAGTCTTGCAGGAGCATCGCTCTGGGTTTGCTCACTTGATTAACTACCAAAGTCTGGGGTGACGTCGAGGTAGGGGCCAGATAGCACTCCATTCCATCTCCTCAACGCCCAGCCCCACCCCAAGCCCAGCTAGGAACCAGAGAACCGATGTCTTTGGCCGAAAGAGAATCTGGTTCAGGAAAACCTCTAAGTGCTGCTGGGCTCAGTGGCCCATGTGTTAAGCTAAAGGCCAGTTAGGGGAGTGGCCTAGAAGGTGGCAGCCAGAGGTGTACTAGATAAGACCAACCACATTGTTCACACATCAGCAAATGCATTTGGAAGTAAGGAAGTCAGTTTGTTTGCTCCCATCCGAACAACTTTGCCACTGAACGTTTGCTTACCTCCAGCAAGACAACCTTCCCGTCACGTTCAGTCTTCAGATACCGTTTGAGTTCATCATGCGGCTTCCCCCAAGCTGACCAGCTGGGTGGTTAGGCAAACCTAGGCATTGGCAATGGAAGCTGATGACAAATCCTGTTCAAACTCGGGAAGGGGTGATTCGCCCTTAGACTTACACACAAAGAACCAGGGAACTTGCCTGAGCGAGCCCGAGTTACCAACATTGTTATCTAATTTGGGTTAAAAGTTGGGGATCCTTCTGACTATGATACAGGGTCACGCAGTCAGAAGTCAGCAGGTAGAAGCCCCAGAGTCAGTCCATCACCTTTGAAATGGTGACAATGTACATAGCCCATGGCCTCTGTGCAGCTGGTGAGGATGTCCATTTCCCGATGCTGGTTCTCCTCCCGCTCCTGCAGTCCCGCCTGTCACCATGTGAGTTGACTTGCCACCAGCCTTGACCCCTCCCTTTGCTCTCTATGATTTAAGGAACTCCAGGACGGTGATTCAACTCCATCGGTTTGACTACTGACCTGTTGGTAGCTGATGGCTCCCCTCCTAGGAATGATTGTTTGGTCTTGGTTCTATTTCAGGTTTAATAAAAGGATCCACAGAGACCTTAGCACTTATTACTGTGTTAGTCTGTCTGATCCTCTCTTTAGCTGGGGGCCTGGGGGCCTGTTTGTGCTCTTGGCTGGTCTTTTTCCCCAGGAGCCTGAGGGCGCCCTGCTGAAGCGCCAGCAGCGAACAGATAGGTGAGCGGACCCCACCAGCCACCTGGTGGCAGAACGAAATGGCAGCCTGTTTCCACAGCCGTGGGCAGGGGCAGTCCTAATCTCACAGGTCCCTACGAGTCAAAACGGACCCAATGACAATGGGCTGCTGGTTTCTGCTCACTCATATTGCCTCGCTCCTCCTGTGCCTGTTTATCCTTGATTTCATGACAGATGTCATACAGGAAAACGATGTGT
Organism: Echinops telfairi; assembly: GCF_000313985.2. NCBI lineage: Eukaryota > Metazoa > Chordata > Mammalia > Afrosoricida > Tenrecidae > Echinops > Echinops telfairi. Next base: position 3,108,272 of record NW_022111358.1, read on the forward strand.
AGAAATAACTGGGGGGCCAGTAGGATGGGATCTATACACAGAGAGGGTTTGGTTTGGGTTCTTCCACACGTCTCTCTCCTTTCGCCCAGTTCAAAGTTTCTGGTTTTCTTGCCATCTACGTAACCAGAAGACATATGTAGACGGGGAGGGGGAGTCCTTTACTTCCGTGTTATCCCTGCTCTTTGTTCTTTATGGTCTTGACACCAACCTTTGAGATGGAGCTGTTTCTCAGGGCCCGTACCCTTGGTGGACCCTGGTAAACCTGTCGCTGGGATAGCTCCCCCAAACCATCTTAGATTCTCGGTGAATAAAAAAAGTGACTTCAGGTGCTTTGCTCACCAATCTGCCTTCCCAGCCTCTCTCACATCTTGTCCAGTGCCTGATCCCCAATCTTTTCACTCTCACTGCCATTGAGTCGATGCCAACTCACGGCGACCCTCGAGGCCAGGGTAGCACTGCCCTGTGGTTTTCCGAGACTGTCGCTCTTTAGGGGAGTAGAAAGCAGTATCTTTCTTCTTGGTTGCTGGTTTCAGACTGTCAACCTGGCGGGGAGGAGCCCGACATAGACCCACTATAGCACCAGGACTCCATCCCCAATCTTGTTAGCTCTTAAAATATATTTTTGTTACATTTTGTCCAGACTTTTCACTTTTCTTCATGGGGGAGGCCTGTTGCAAACACCTCCCCTCCCGTTAGCAGAAGTGGAAGTCCTGAGATAAAGGAGCAGAGTTCCCTACATTGAACCATCCTTGAATTCCTACAGCAACCCCCCACATGATCACAATATATTAATTGGCATCAGCTACCTCCTGCTGATTCATATTTTGTTTATGCTTTTAGAATTAATGCCAGGGAAGTGTTTCTCCATTTATATTGTTAGCACGATCCTTCCTAAGCTTGGTATCTGTCTCCCGCTTACATTTTTTAAAGGTTTTAGAAATTTTTCTTAATCTGACCATGGGAATAGCCCTGGGATGATCTGTTCTTGAAAGGCTTAGTGGAATTTTGCTTTGAAACTATTGAGCAGTGGTTTGAATTGTAGTCATTGCAACCCTTGCTGGGGCTGTGTGAGGGGGGGTGGGGCGGCGGGAGTACAATCTAAATGACACACAGTATTTGATTCACACCAGTGCACACAGCTGGAGCTGGCGCAATGGTGTAGTTAGAACAGAAACATTTAGTTTGAATAACATTCCCGTGTCATTACATTATAAAGATTGAGTTTTGCTGTTATTATTGTTGGTGGCAAGAATTAAAAAGGCTTTGAAATCCTTTTCTTTGACTCATCTCATTCTCTTGGGATCTTTTGAAGAGACAGGAGCCTGTACACTGAACCACTTCCTAAATATTTCTTATTTCCTTCCTGACAGCAGAGCATTGGAATGAGTCCAGTTGCTTCAGGTCATAACGGTAGCCCCACCCCCATCCCCAAAGCTAATCTCCCATAAAACTTAACATGTGACAATTTTTATTATTTCTCTCTGTGCTGCCCCTCCACCCCTCACCTCAGGGATAATGTCTCCTTTGTTTGATTAGTCCTATGAGTCGAGTAAATAAGACCATTAAGAATAAAGACAAAAAATGAGCTGATTCCGGGAACCCAAGAGGCAAGCGAATTTTGGGAATGATGAGGGCAACAAATGTGTGGATGTGCTTTACACAATTGATCTATGTATTGTGATGAATTTTATGAGCCCCAATAAATTGATTTTAAAAAAAAGAATAAAGACAAAAGCAAGATGGGGATAAATCAGATCATTAAATATAGACTCTCAAAAATATATATATAGACTCTCAAGCAAAATCAAAACATGTAAACAAATATAAAAACATATAACAAAATCATCAAACTCTCCTAAGATGATTATTATTAATTTTTTTTCTAGTAATGAGTTATTTCTTCATCTCCCCTCCGAAAGGGGGGAGCGGGGAACCACTCAGAGAGACCCTGACTCACAATCAAAGGACCTTGGGTCAACAATAACCTTTGTGAAATGGTCTGACTTTTCATAAGTGATATCGGATGGAACCCTGGCGGGGTGAAGCACTGGGTTGCGAACCTCAAAGTCAGTGGTTCAAATTCACCGGCCACTCCACAGGAAAAAGATGAGTCTGTGTTACCATAGAGATTTACAGTTTGGGACTCCTAAGGAGCAGGTTTGCTATGACCTCTATAGGGTTGATCTGAGTCAATTGACTTAATGGCAGTGGGTTTCATAGGGCATAGAGTGCCTGGTTAATGCAGACAGCATGCTCTGTTGCTAACCTAAGAGTTAAAGACTTGAACCTATCCAGAGACTCTTTGAGAGAAAGAGCTGCCAATATATTGCTGAAAAATCAGCTCTTGTAAACCACAGACTATAGTTCTACTTGGTCACTTATGAGGTCACTGTGAGTCAGAACGGAATCAATGGTGAGTGGTTACTCATAGGGAATGCAGGACGTAATTTGTGGTTGCAAAATAATAGAAGACTTAGGATCTGTTCATTAGAACTTGTTCTTCCCACCAATCCTGGGAAAGAGGGTGGGAGTCAAATTCACTGCCAAAATAAAGGAAGGATATTGTCAGTCCAAAGAGTCTGTACCTCTGCTATGTGGCTGGGGTAACCCCCGCCCCCAATCTAGTTCTGGTGTAGTGGGTTATGCTTTGGGCTGCCAACTGCAAGGTCAGCAATTCAAGACCACCAGGAAGACGAAACCATAGGGGAAGAGGGGCTTTCTACGCTCGTAAAGAGCTACGATCTCAGAAACCCCCAGGGGCAGTTCTACTCTGTCCTATAAGGCTGTCACTGTGAGTCAGAGTTGAGGAGAGGCAGTGAATGAGAGTTCTTCTGGTCTCCACTAATAACCACGTGACCATCAGTCTCCACCACCCAGGTCCTTGTGGTCATTGGTCCATTGGACTAATGGTCACCATGTGTCTCTGATCTTCTTCACTCCTCTCTCCTCTGGACAAGGAGAGACCGGTAGTTGCAGCATAAGTGGTCACACTCACAGGCTTTGAAGACCCATAACTGATGTCCCCCTGCCAGCGGCTGTCGTCAGTGAACTGAGTTAGGAAAGCCACTAACGAGGGGAAGCCAGGGAGCTCAACGACATAGTAGTGAAGCCCTTGTCTGCTCATGGATTGATTGGCAGCTCCAATCCTTCAGCTGCTCTGCAGTAGAAAGATTGGGGGAGCAGGGGTGGGGTGTGTGTGCTGTGGGGTGGGGTGCAGTGGGTGGGGGGTGGCAGTCTGTTCCCATAAAGATTACAGCCTCGGAAACCCTCTGGGGCCGTTCAACCCTGTCTTCTTGGGGCCCTCTAAGTCAGATTGGCATCAACGGCAGTGGATTTAACCAGAAGCAGCTCGAACTTCTCCTTGTCCAGTCTAAGGGCAGTCTCCTGCTCCACACTGTAGTGGACAGAGATTTTCTTATCGCCGACTCTTGAGTCTCTAGAGGCACGCTTGTTCTCCGTACCTGAAGCAATGAAAATAAGGGTTCCCACGAATGTATGCATCGAGGGTATCTTGTGCGTGTGGATGCGGATAGCAGGTCAGAGAAGGCAGACCCGGTCCCCACGCTAAGGGGGTTTCAATGGTGCGAGACTCTCGTCCAGGGCGGCTAGAAGAGGCCGTGCGTGTGGGCTGAGCCACTCGCGGGCACAAGGCGAAGGGCACCGGGGCACCGAGCCGGTGGGGGCGGGGGAGAGGGGGAGGGGGGCTTCCTCCCAGGCGCTCTGCAGGTGTGAAACATACAGGAAACGGGCGACCGCCTCGACAGCCGCTCCCAGCCCGAGGCCCTGCAAGCGGCGATTGCGATCTGCATCCTCGTTCCCCGAGAGGGGACCAGCAGACGGACGGACGGACGGACGGAGCGGCCCCCCCGCGTGCGCAGGTGGGCGCGGGGCTTCCGCGGGGCTGCGGGCCAGAGCGGCGAGAGCAGGCGGCGGGGCGCCCCCTGCTGGAGACGGGGCGGTTCTGCCACCGCGCGGGCAGGTGGGGAAGGAGGGCAGCGTGCGCAGACGCCCGCGAGAGAACGCCAGTCCATTCTGCTTCCTCGCCCGAGGCACACAGCACGTTCCCTAGGGGTAACATCTACCAAGGCTGATCCCAGGGCCCCCATCTTCCCTAGCTTCCAGAGGAATCGGAAAAGGATCAGCAATGAGCGGTAGGTAAGACGATTCCACCTGCAGGCAGCACCTGAGTCACCCACTCTTCTGACCAAGTTTCTCATCCCGCGGTACCCCCATCCCTCTGTCTTGGGCCCAAGAAAAGCTACCCGAATGACCGCAAGGCACTCGCTCCCCCTCTTTCCCTGCAAATACAAGGACCCCAGGCATGGGCATTCAGAAGGATAGCATCATTTGGGAACTGTTTCTTGAGCTTCGTGACACCTCCCCTCCCCCAACAGTGTACCATTTTAGGATTTTTTTTTTTTAAAGAAAGACTTCAACGCCCCCAACTAATCTTTCCCAAACAGCGATAATTACAAATTCCAAACAACTCAAAGCCCTGTGTGCCTTGTTCGCTCGCTGCAGCTTTTCATTTCAATAGATCCGCTAATTAAAAGCTATAATTTAACCAATAATGACCCAACCATCTCACTTTGAAACCAAACAAAAACCTACCACTAAAATGTTGGACTAGATAAAGATAATGAATCCAGGCTCAATTCTGACTCCTGCTGGGCCCGGGCTGGCCCCCTTCCAGGAACGGGCCTGCGTCTTTGATTAGCAGCAATTGTTTTCCAAGCCATTTGGAGCAAACGGACTACAGGAGGATAAGTGAGCAATTTATGGGGCTAAGTGGATTTTTGGACCTACTCCCACTGCTGATGGAGAAGCCTTCCTTCATACATTAGATTGTCACTCGGTCTTTCTCATTTTCTGCCTGACCTCCTCTTCGGCCCCTGGGGGAGAATGTTGTTCCATGCAGGAATGAATTGTGCGAAGGAAAACTAGCCATGAAATCAGGTGATGCCCTAGGCATCCCTGCCTCCTAAGTGGTTAATAGAATAATAAGCAGTGAATGGGAGATTGCTTCCCACCCACCACGCCCCCTTCCCTTAGCTGGGAATGGGGCATCTGTGCCTGGCTAAAAATAGCCTCCTGTTCCACAACCTCCCCCACAGCTCAAGAGGGAGCGCAGTGTGCCACCCGGCCACTCTCTGAGAGCAAGCACAAGTTCTTGGTGGCATGGAGGGTCTCGAATGCTGGCCCTTTCCTGGAGTCCTGGGAGGGGGAGAGACTTGGGTACTCGCTGGAAGGGCAGCAGCAGTGGCAAAGGTAGGAAGCCACCACCAGCTGTCACTCAGACATCCCGTGGTGGCTTTGGTGTTTAGGGTGCTGGAAGCTGTGCCGCTGACATTGCCAGTACCGCAGGGCCTCCGTGGAGGAGGCGTGTCAACAGGGCTTCTGGACGAAGGCAGACTAGTAAGAAAGGCCGAGCAATCTACTTCTAGAAATTCTCCCAGGCTCTTCCTGGTCTCTTTGCCTTTCCTAACCAACTGCATCGCTCAGGCAAATAGTTCTGAGCACCTGCCACACCCACTACCTTCCTCTGAGAAAAAAATGGCGACCTTGGGGGTAGGGCAGGGTTCTTGCTTCACCTTGTGTCGTGACTAAACTGTTTTTCTAATGGCAATGAGCTGGTTATGAGTTGGGCCCAAGACCAGAGACGTCTTTAAGACATCAGCATGAGCAACCACCATGGGTCTGTGAGAGTCTGTCCACTAGGGAGGCTCTATATTGCATGTTCCCAACCTTGACCAATCAGATGTTCCCCCTTAGGAGCAATGCCTGTGAGAAGCACACTGGGCAATGGAGGGCTACTTCTACAGAGATGACATGATGGTAATCAATAATCTCAATTACCACATGTACCTGAAGGTGTATTTGCCGAGTACCGGCTTCTCTGGGGGATATGTATTACATGTGTCCTGTCTTATATTATCCCTGTGTACAACAGAACAGAACACTGCCTGGTTGTCGTTATGCCTGAGCTCATGGTTACAGCCAGTGTGTCAGTCCATCTCTTGAGGATCTTCCTCTTCCGCTGACTGGCAATTACGTCATTTCCTGTCAACTTGAGCAAAGGGGTGGAGTCTAGCCTGTCAATCAGGTCATAGCCAATAAGGCTTCTGTGTGGGCATGGCCTTCTCCTGGGGATTCTGGGAACTCCTGTCTTCCTCCCTGGAGACAAGACATACACTCTCCCTGCCAGACATTTCTGTTGACAAGCCACATGGAGCTACGCTGATGGAACCAGGGTCCTGGAGCTGAAGGAGACACATGGAGACCCATGCCAGCGCTGACATGCTTCCACCACCACTGGATTCACAAGACTTTCCACCCTATGATCTTCCTGCATTCCTTATTTGTTTATAGTAGTCAGTAAATGTTTGTTCCATGTTGAATGATTAAGCAGTTGAATGAAAAACAACTGTCTATTGTAATGATTGATTTGAGTCTGCCACCTGCTATTAAGATCCACTAAGGCAGGACAGGTCTCTTATCCAACCTTGTATCTCCCCTAACGTGTGCCTAGCACATGACTTTTCTTTTTTTTTTTAATTTTTTGGTTTACACCTAACATACCTTCTAATTCAATAGCTCAATCATATCAAGAAGGATTGTACAATAATGGCCACAATCAACTTTGGGACCTTTTCTTCCTTCTTATAACCATTGATGTTGACTCCCCACCTCCTCTTCTGTGCCCCACCCCACCCCCAATCCCTGGAAATCACCAATCTAACTACCGTACAGACAGACATATGAAAAAAGGGCAAAAACAAACTAGGAACCAGCAACAAGGACTATATAAAACAGGTAAAGAATTCAATCAAAGAGAAAGTAGAATAGATTTAAAATTTAGACTAAATTCACACTGAGTCCAAAGGGAGAGCAAGTTACAAGTGTAACAATCCAGTCTATGGACAGCTGCTAACATCCAGTTTACAAAGCCTTTTGTCAGATCTTAGGGCTGTTAATGATCCTAGCTCATGTCTCTTGGTGATTCACTGGGACCCTGTAAATGGATTGTGGGGTGCCACTATCATTCATAGCTTTCCACAAACCAGGTGTTTAGGATTTAGGCACTGATACCATTCCCTCCTACAGGTTTGGATCTTATTTACAGTCCTGGGGTCACACAGGCTGGTGCATGCTTTTTTGTGTGGACTTAGCTGACTCCTAACTCAAGGGCTGCTTGTTTTAAGACCAGTCTTTATGACCCCAGACTCCATTTTTCATGATAGCCAGGCACTATCTGATTTCTTCACCACATATTGCTATGGCATTTATTATATCTTAAGTGATCTCCTCATGAGGGTGAGTAACAGGCAGGGCCATGTAATAGGAACTAATTGTTCGTATATTAGGGCTACAATCAAGTGAGAGCTCAAAATCCATTCCTATAGATATCATTTCTATAAGTCCCTTGTTCCCTTGTGGAGACACCATCATTTCAGTAGTACATCATAGATTTTCCCTATGGTACTTAAGGCAATTCTGTGGATAGTAATGTTATTTTAGGCAATGGTAAAACATGGTTGAGCTAAGGATTTTATACATGTGTATGACTTCTTATGAGACTCCAATAGATGAATTGTTAACTTGTTGGGGACCAGCCTCCCCACAATCAAATGGGTCCAAGGGGTGGTTGTGTAATTGAGGGGTGAATTAAAGAGACAGCAGACAAGATAAAGCATGACTTCAGGAGCCAGGTCTGAGCCGAGAGAGCGAGAGTGTGCAAGCGAGCTCGATGTAATCCCACGTGCTTATATAATCTCGGGCACACAGGAAGGGGCTGTACAACAGACATACTCGTAACAGGAGGGGGACGAGAGCTAGGGCAGACAGCAGAGAGCACGGGGTTGTACTAGGGGCATACAGGTGACAGGAAGGCACTTACGTAACAAGATGGGCAAGTGCTAGAGTCCAGATGGCAGCCTAACCTTGGTCTTGACTTTAGATGTCTTTGAATGCCTCTCCAGGGAGACAATCCATTATCCTTATCAGAAGGGCAGGGGTCCGACCTAGGGTGGGACAGACAATAGGATCTGATTGCTTTAGATGGCTGACAACCTTCAGGCAGATAACCTTCAGGCAGTTGACCTCCAGGTGTATAGTCAGTGACCATGTGTTTGCATATAGCACCTTAGATTTGGCATTATTATGGGGCGACATTGTGGGGAATAACTTTCACTTAGGAGAATGTGAGTGGCACGCATCTCCAACCCATGAACGCAAAGATTTCCTCGACAGGAGCCTTGGCCTCTCAGACTCCTTAACGTATGAACGTTGAGAGTTTGTCCGGGTACACCCCTGTCCGGTTCTGTTTCCCATATTAGCTTGTATGCCTTCAAAGTCTGGACACTGGGTACACATGCCATGAGGGTTGGAGATACGGCAATGCTTTCAGTAATGCTCTCTTTTCTTGTTCTAAGGACCCGGGGTTCCACGTATCCATAGCTTCACAAATCGCTGAGACGTATTCTAATTCAAAATAGCTTTCAATCAAGACAGGCTGGTCCTACATCCCAGACTGCAAGTCTGTTACAGGTTGAGGGATGGGACCAGGTTATAGCTTTTCGACCTGATGCACTGGGACCCTCCGTGCAACAGAACAAACCGCCACCAGGTGGCGCCTATCTTCACATGTTCTGTCTGAGCCCCTGGTGATGTCGGAGCCCATCGTTGCAATCCGTCTCTGAGAGGCTTCCTCTATTTGAAAATGTTACCGGTTAAATTAACAAGAAGTCAGACTGGAATATTTCTTCTTCTTTTTGTGTGTGTGGCTTGGTTTTTGTGTTTAATAGGTTTACTGAAGTATTTCTTAGTGCAGTTCCTGATCTCATCTGAATAGTTTAATTTATTTTCTTCATAGTTGTTTTGAATAGTTTTATTGAAGTCTTTCTCAATGCAGGTCCTAACCTCTCTTTTAGAAAAGAGCAAAAAAGAGAGAGAGGAAAAGAGGGTGGGGGCGGGAGGATGGTCTGCAGAGACACATCTACAAGCCAAGGAACATCTGAGGTACCGGAAGATGAAAGAGATGGGGACGAATCTTCTCTTGGGGCTAGTGTCTAGAGGGTTCACAGGGCACATGGCCCTGCCAACACCCCGAATTTGGCTTCCAGCCCCCAAGACTGAGTTAATAAATGTCTGAACTGACAAGCCACCTAGTTTGTGGTCTTTTGTTGATGGCGGCACTAGGAAACCCACACAAAGTGGAATCCTGGTAGCACGGTGCTTATGTGTTGGGCTGTGACCTGCAAGGTCTGTAGTTCAAAACTACCAGCTGCTCTTAGGGAAGAAGATAGGCTTTCTGCTCCCTTAAAGAGTTATAGTCTTTTTTGGAGGCGTGTGTGTTATTTTATTTATTAAATTATTTTATTGGGGGCTCTTACGCCTCTTATCATAATCCATACATTCATCCAGTGTGTCAAGCCCATATGCTGCCATCATCATTTTTAAAACATTTCCTTCCCACTTGAGCCCCTGATATCAGCTCCCCATTTAGGCTTATTTTATTAAGAGACCATTTTTGGGGGCACCGTTGCAGCTCATATAACAATCCATACATCAGTTGTATCAAGCATATTGGCACATATGTTGCCATCATTATTTTCTAAACATTAACTTTCTATTGAGCCCTTGTTTATCAGCTCCTTTTTATCCCCTCCCCCACCTTGTGACCCCTTGATAATTTATAAATTATTATTATTTTTATATCGGACACCGACCACTGTCTCCTTCCCCCCACGGTTTCTGTTGTTCCTCTCCCTGGGGTGGTGGTGCTGGTGGGGGGGAGGGTGGTGATTGTTATGTGTGGATCACTGTGATCAGTGCCCCCTTCCTCCCCTCCTCTTCCCACCTTCCCCCTACCCTCCTGGTTATCGCTCCTCTTGGACACTCACGGGGGCGGTTCTACCTGTCCTGTAGAGTCACTGTGAGGCGGCATTGCCTCAAGGACAGTGACTTTGAGTTTGAGGTTGAGGAGATCAAGCCGGAGCGAGCCTTCACCATGCTGGCCTTCCTGCAGCGATCCGTCTCATTCCGCATCCGTGGTCCACGTGACGTCACGGCTCTTCCTGTTCTTAGCGTGTTTCTAGGGTACAGAGACAGCCGGGCCTGCAGAGCTGGGGTTGTCCTTCAGTTCTTAGATTGAAAAACAACAACAGCATCAACAACAGCCCAGCTAACCCCAAAGCCCAGTGGATCCTGTCACCTGACTGCCCCCGTTTGTCAAGTGACATCTCAGTTCTTTGGGTGGATGCTCTTGACCTTGTTATTTAACAAGGTGAAACCTTGCAGCTTCTCAGGGCCACAGGAGGGAGGAGGGAAGCCCTTTCTCTCGGAAGTATACACGGAAGCCTTCACAGGTAAAAGGCAGTTTTCCGTAACCTTGGAGTGGTTCAGAAATATGGATAGACTGGATTCCTGGTCCAGGCGCTTCGTGCACAGCCACCACCCAGGGCGACGGAGGCTGGCATCTGGCGAGGATGCTCAACAGGGTTCAGCAGAGCTGCCGGGTGAAGGGAGACCTGGAAGAAAAGGCTGGGGAGCGACAGCGAAATCTCAGTCAGTGTGAACCCAGTGCCTCACAAGGGCCACAGCAAAAGAATTTGAACTCAGGCAGTTGGTCTCCACGGCCTGTGTCCTAATCCAGGTGCCATGTGAAGGGATAAAGGAAGAGAGCAAGGTGATGAGGTATTGAATACAATGGGTACACCAAAGCTTATTCAATGCTTCCCCAGCTGATGGGCGTTGGGGTTGTTCTCAGTGTTGAGCTATTTGAAAAAGGCTGCAATAGGCGATGCTGACCACCACTCATCTGTCAGGTCATGGGACCGTGGCACCTGGCATGGTCACTTTGTCACAGGCATTTCAAATACCAGCAGGGTCACCTACCCAGGGTGGACAGGTTCCCGGCAGCTTTCAAACTAAGAGAGGCTGGGAAGCAAGGCCTGGGGCTCTCCTTCTGAAAAGTGGTCAGTACGGGTGGCAGCTTGCTTGTTTTGGTTACATCATCGGCGGGGCTTGATCGCCAGACAAGGACCCCGTGTTTGGGGAAGTAGGGGGCCAATGAGGGCGAGGGAGACCGTTGGTGAGAGGAACGGGCAGCATGGCCAAATGACAGATTCAAACAGGCTGTGAGTAACGAGGACGGGCCAGGCTGAGCCCCGTTTGTGCTGCGGGACCTCAGGCTGCCAGGAGTCAAACTCAGCTAGCACCACAGCAAGCCCAGAGCCGCGATACCATCACAGATGTGAAGTCGGAGAAGCGAAGGAAGGAGCCTGGCAACCCTAGGGGAGAGGAGACCGATGCGGAGGAGGGGCTCCCAAGCCAGCAGACAGAGATGTTTTCCTCGGCCCGGGGGCACAAAGTTGAAGGTTCACGCTCATGTCCAACCACTTCCGTTTTCCCTCAGGGATGACATGAGTGAGGGTGAGTTCCCTGAAAACAGTGGGTTTCTGGTGGTCAAGCCACGGAGAACCCCTGAAAGGAGGGTCCCGGGAAGCCGGCGAGGGGTGGAAAAGACGCCGCAGACCTTAAGAGAATTGATTATCTGTGCATCTTGCCGCCAAGGCAGTCGCAGAGACCCCACCAATAGCGGGACTTGACGTGGAATCCAGCCGGTTGGCGGTCTCCTGAAATTTCTATTTCTTTCCCAGAAGAGGGCATGGGGACCCCGCTCAGCTTGCTTTTTGCTCCCACCCTCCCCAGGCCCGACCTCTCCATGTCTCTCTACAGCTGGACGGCCTTTGTTTGATTCTAGGAGCAAAAGACTCTCTTCTGAGTTACTCAAATTCAGTTTTGGAGGGTGGGAAGCTTTTTACAGCAGAGGAAAGCAACATTTTCGAAAAGGATTTCTGTTTGTCTCCCTCGTGAATCCCCCAACTCAAGAAAGGGTCCATAGGGAAGAAATGACCAAGCTGATCAGGAACCCGCCATTGCTGGCTATCTGCTGTCCATCAGCAGATGACCTCAGATCGTCTCTGTAAATCCTCACAACCACCTCTGATGCATCCGTTAGTCACACTGGCTGCCACCGAGTTGATCTGATGCACAATACCCTATAGGACAGAAACCTCGGTACCTTCTTAGCATGCTCCCACCCAGTCATTTGGCGGGCACAACAACAACAACGGATACAAGAGCCATACCAAGCAGTTCTACTCCACCACGGCCCCTCATGAAGAACAGCCAGCATCCTTCAGGGGAGGCTTGCGTGTGGCTATGTTACGCGACAGGTGTTAGGGGTGCTTCCAGACACACCAACGACCCTGTTTCCCCGAAAATAAGACAGTGTCTTATATTAATTTTTGCTCCCAAAGATGCGCTAGGTCTTATTTTGAGGGGATATTTTATTTTTCCATGAAGAAGAATACGGTGCACATTTATTGTTTATTGTTTTGTTAAAAGAGACCTTGCACTTCCTGTCTGCTCCAGCTGTGCTGTGGCCAACAGTGAGCTGCGTGGCGGTGCCCGCTGCTACAGTCCAGAGTCCAGAGTTACAGTAGCTTCGGGGGGCCTTATTTTCGGGGAGATGTCTTATATTTCAGTGAGAGGCAAAACTGTAAGTAGGTCTTATTTTCAGGGGATTTCTTACTTTCAGGGAAACAGGATAGGAGGAAAGGCCTGGCGACTTATCTCGGAAAAGTAGCTAATGGAACCCCTCTGGATCACAACAAGTCAATCCTCAGGCTGTTATCGGGAGGGTGCAGGACCAGGCAGTGTTTCATCTAGTTGTGCATGGGTCATGCTGGGTCAGGGCCCACCCAGGGAACCTCTCACAGCAGCAGCTTAGAGGGCTGCCTGGAAACCATCAGTCGAGTGATTCTGAGCCTACTCCCTGCTCAGCTGTCCCAACGTTGCATTTCAACCAATGAGATCAGCAGGGCGGTGTATTGGGAGGGCCTTTAAGAAAAGGATTTTGTGTCAATTAAGTTGGGGAAAGCTGCAAACCATCACCTTTTCTGGGCCTTTCAGCACATTGGCAATTCTTTTTGTTGTTGTGCTTTTCTTTTCTTTTTTCTTTTTATCATTTTATTATGTTGGCAATTCTGAGGAGCTAGGTAGCCTGGTGGCAATGTGAAAGAAGCACCAGGCTGCCAACCATAAGATAGGTGATCTGAGCCCACCAGATCTCATGGCCCCATGAGAAAAAAACGGATGCTGTCTGGCCCCCATAAGACCCACAGTCTCAGAAACCCTGGGGAGCAGTTCTGTTGCTGTGTCCTAAAGGGTTGCTAGGAGCCAGAATTGCCTGGATGCCTGTGGGTTTGGGTGATTTTTGTTTCGGTTCAGTAGCTAAGAAATATGCTTGAATTTATTCAAACCCATCATTTTCCAACTGTATGTGTTTAAGGAACTTCGTTCCTCCGCTCACCCCACTGAACACCCACAGAGCAGGCTCGGGGCAGTGCTGCAGTTGGCACTGTTTTGGCAGCAGGGCAGGGAGAAGGGCACCTCAAAAGGCCTGGGGGTGACCAGATGGAGGAGCAGAAACGAACAGTGGGCGGAATGAGGTGGAAGGTCTAAAGTAGTTAGGGGACTCCCCTACCTTGAGCCCTGAATGGACAATGGCCACAAGGGCAAGGAGGAGGGGACAGGTTGGAAAATGAGCCAGGATGTGAAAGAGACAGCCTTGGTGGGCAGCTGAAGTGGGTATACGTGGGAGGGCTTAGGAGGGTGGGGAGCCTATAGGGATGGATCCTGAGTTTGTGGCCACAGTAACTGCTCAATGATGTGTTTGTTCATTCCCCAAGATGGAGAGCCGAGGAGAAGAGTTTGGGACTGGGGTTGAGAAAGTCGTAGAAGAGTTATCTGAAAGTTAAGAGGCATGGGTATGAAACTTAGGAGGGTGCTTGCAGTTGGAAATAAAGATTTGACATTTATAGGGTTGATGGGAGCGTTGAGGGGAAAGAAGAGCTGGAAAAGGGGGGGAAGAGACCCAATAGAGAAGTGGGTGCCAGAAAGCAGGGAGCCTGGATCTCAGGAGGTGGGGGCGGGGAGAGCAAGGAGAGTGAGGACAGCAGTGAACATCGGCCTCTTGGCAGGCCACTGTTGAGGACCATGTCAGCAGAGCCTGGCTAGTATGGGGGACATGATTGAGAGGTCGGGGACAGCGTACGACAGAGAGAGGGTGTCTAGACTGAAGCAGGATCAAGGGAAGGTTATATTCAGGACAGACATTGTAGAGGAGCCCTGGTGGCGGAGTGGTTATGCACTGGGTTGCAATCGGCAAGGTCTGCAGTCAGAACCACTGGCTGCTCTGCAGGAGAAAGACCGGACTTCTACTCCCATTGAGAGTTATAGTGTTGGACACTCGGAGGGGCCATTCTACCCTGTCCTGTAGGGTCACGATGAGTTGGCATGGACTTGACGTCAGTGGGTTTAGTTTTAAATACTGTGGAGGCTAGTCCTTGAGAACTGGTCTCTCAGTCATGCATACAGACCACCCCTCCTCCCATCATGGAGTCTCTTTCT
>NW_022111358.1:3124307-3125713 GCF_000313985.2 Echinops telfairi
CAATGAATGTACAAATGTGCTTCACACAATTGATATATGTATGGATTGTGATAAGAGTTGTATGAGCCCCTAATAAAACTATTTAAAAAAAAAAGAATGTAGACTCCCTGAAGGCAGGCTGGTTGGTTGGTTGCTTGTTTTGGGTCTCTCTTGCTCACTGACAAGGGCAGTGCCTGGCACCTAGTAGATGCTCCATACATACTGAGGAATGGAATTGGGGGGGGGGAACCAAAAGAAACCCCCTCACCGCACCACCGACACCTAGGTTCAGACCCCTGCCACAAGCCAGATGCTTTCTGTCTGATGTTCTCAGAGTTTGTGCAATTCCACCTCAGTCCTTGGTGGGGACTGTGACAGGGACACAAGCTAACACAAGCAAGCATGCAGAATCTCAGCCGTGCACCCCGGAAGAGGGTGGCTAGAAGCTTCCTATCTGCCATTTTATTGTGCCGGCCATATTTTACTATATTTCACCTCCACACCACTTTGTGAGGAGGGTTTTTGTACCCTCACTCTTCCAGTGAGGAAACGGAGGCTCCAAGAGGCCCAATAACTTGCGTCCAGTTCCTTCAGAGCAAGTCAGGCTCTGAGTGTGAGTCCGTCTCCCCAGGAAATCCATGTTCCAGGTTCTGGAAGGAGCCTTGGTGGCACCAAGGGTTAAGGGTTGGGTCGCTCAGGCAAGGTCAGGGTTTGAACCCCAGAAAGCTTGAGGCCGGCCGAGTTGGCATGAGCTGGGCAGCAATGGTTCTGGGTAATGTCCAGAAGCCCGGGAGGTGAGGTGAGTGTGCGTGTTGAGGGGAGCTGCTGGCAGGAGGCTGGCTGGGAGGCTGGGTTGATGGCTGTCTCCTAGGATGGTACCTGAGTCTGCACTCGGTTACACTTTTGTGGGTGGTCCAGTTCCTCTGCTGACAGGCCCCGCCCCTGCACTGTTTCCTCCAGGTCCTCTCCAGACCCCTCCCTGGCTGTGTGACCCCCCCAGAGGCTGCTGGGTCCCTGGGAGGCTGGGAGGTGCCCTTTCCACGGCCAGCGGGGAAGCGAGCTTTGCCATATCCTTTGTGCCAAGGGCTGACCCACAGCTGGAGGAGACCTGCCAGATCCCCGGTGCCTCCTTGCTAGGTGCGGCAGCGAGAGCTCTCCCCCAGCCCCTCCCAGAATTTGAAACACAAAAATTGTTTAAAAATCAACCGACAATAAATAAATGAGAAGGGGAATAGCCGAGTGGAATCTTTGAACCGACGACTCACAGCTTTCTCCTCTGAAAAATGGGGCGCGAGGAGGTTGTGAATAATCAGCCGAGTACACGCCCCTCCACCCCGACCCCACGCTCAGAGTCAGGCACAGGGGAACTGGAAATGGGGTGAGAGGAAGGCCAGGATTGGGGTGGGGGTAGGGTGGGGGGCGGTCCA
>NW_022111358.1:3126151-3130455 GCF_000313985.2 Echinops telfairi
AGTAATAGCCTTCGCTGACATTTATTAAGCGGCTAACTGGACGCCACGCTGTGCGAGACACTTATGAATGCCATCATCAAATATCTATTTATTTTTCTGCTTGTTTATCAGACAGTTCTTGAAGGCCTATTTGATACAGGGGTCTCACCGCCATTCTCTCACGGACACACCACCCTGTGATTACCCAGGATGGTTCCCAGTTTGCAGTCAAGACCTGAGATTTCAGTGACTCCTCTAAGGTCACGTGGGGCCAGTGAGTGGTAAATCCAGGACTCAGTGTTGCTCGCTGGCTGTTCCCAAGCAGACACCCGTGTTCACTATGTGATCCTGTCTCTTTGCTGCCACTGGCCTGTCCTCCTGCTCTTCCCAGGGGCTGTGTGACTTTAGGCAAGTGCCTTCGTCTCCCTGAGCCTTGGTTTTCTCTTTACAGGCAAAAGAGGAAATCTGCCCTGTCTAGCTCACAAGGAGTTAAGAGGATCAAGTTGAAAATGAAGTTTATGAAAGTGGTTTGTAAAATTACCCAGAAAGCTCCATATGAGGTGGTATCATTTCAAAGTAAAGAGCCCTGGCGGTGTAATGGGTTCCCTGGGGGCTGCTAACCACAGATCTTCAGTTAGAAACCTGCTTCTTGGGAGAAAGACCAGGCTGTCTGCTCCTGTAAAAAGTGGCAGCCTCAGAAACCCCCAGGGGAAGTTCTAGCCTGTCCTATGGGCTCCAAAAGAGTCCGAATAAAAAATAATAATAATAATAAAATAAAACAAATAACTTTTTAAAAGAGTCAGAATAGACTCAATTGCAGCGAGTTTAGAAAGTGGTGTGTAGAAAATCAAACCTAGTGCTGTCGATCCTGACCTACAGTGGTCACTGCAGGATAAAGCAGAACTGCCCCCTCGGGCTTCCAAGACTGTCATCTTTATGGAAGCAGACCGACATATCTTTTTCCTGCAAGGTGCCTTGTGGGTTCAAACCACTGCTCTTTTGATTGGTAGCCAAGCTCTGAACCACAGCGCTAACCCCCACCAGCGCCAAATCCCCACAGCTCTGTGCCTTCGCCATGTAGACGTATGTTTTTGTTCATGTGACCACTCAGTTGTGGGTGTTCTTGGTCAGGTGGCTGTCCCTCCCCCGCAGCTCTCCCACAGGCATTGAGGATGGGCCTACGCTGCTTCTTCCCACTGCGGCTCTGCCACGTCAGCGTGTGACTTCCACGGCTTCCTTGGTGGTCTGCTCCACTGGGGCCAGGAGGAAGGGGCGGGCCATGGAGCCTGCATGCGCTGGAAGTCATGGGCATGGGCCGGCCTGGAAGTGGCACCCATCATGTCTGCCTATACTTCTCAGGAGAGCTCAGCCAACTTCAGCAAAGCCGGGGAAATAGTGCCCAGCGGGTGCACTCATGATCTAGTTGTATAACAAATTACCTCAAAGTTTATTGGCTTAAAACAACAGTCTGTACTGATTTCACAGTTTCAACCATTCAGGATTTCCCATGAAGCCGCGCTGGGTGGCTCATCCCTCTTGCACCCGGTGGAGTTTGCAGGCGACTCCAAGAGCCCCTGCTGCAGCCATTTTGCCACCACGAGGGAAAACAACTTGGGAAAAGTTCAAAGAGTTTGTGGGAAATCCAATCCTTGTTTAATTCCATCTCTCCATAGCTTTTTTTTTGACATCTCCTCGGACTTAGAAGATGGTAGAGCTGAAAGGATCACAGAAGAGGGGTGCTGGACTCAGTGCCAACCCGTCGCCACCCTGTCATACAGCGTGACTTTCCGAGACGGTGACTCTTTAGGGAGCAGAAAGCCCAGTCTTTCTCCTGAGGAGCGGCTGGTGGTTTCAAACTGCTGACCTTGTGGTTAGTAGCCCAATGAGCAACCCACTACACCACCAGGCTCCTGAAAAATATTGTAGACCTGAGCAAAACCCAAACACCAGACTCACTGTCATTGAGTGGATTCGGACACATAGCAGCCCTATAGGACTGAGTAGAATGGCCCCTGTGGGTTTCGGATACTTGTCAGTCTTTGAGGAAGCAGAGCGACTGGTCACTTTGACCTGTTGATCGTGCAGTTAGCAGCTCAATGCAACACCTACTACCCCCCCGCCCCCCCACAGTCTCCTTAGTCCTGGGCAAAGGGATTCTACAATTCCCACAGAAGCACAGGGGTCAAAGAACACCCAGGACAGGTCTGACAATAAGCCAGGAGGGGCCAACCAGAAAGGCATTCAACAGAACTCGCTGAAGATGGTACAGCGATGGGGCGTTAGGAACCGGGGAAGAGGAAGCACTGCTCAACAAATGGATTTGCAAAAACCAAGAGTAGCAATAAAGATGAAAGAATGATACCAACCTCAACCATGGCCACCAGTTATTGAAACCTACAAAGTGCTGCAAACAGGCACTTGATTTATTTAATGGCATCCACACACCAGCCCTGCAAAGTAGGTATTGCTATTCATTAGCCTCACCTGACAGATGCGCACACAGCTCAGGAAGGAGGGCTGAGGTTGGCTGGTTGGGGCCACACGTGGCTCTAAGTCCCCTGGGCAGTGGGCTGGGCCCCGGTCTTCCCTCTTCACAACAATGGGACCCTTGGTAGTCCGGGCTGCAGGACAGAGCCTGACTTTCAATTCATTTCAAGCCCAGCCCCTGGGACCCAGAACCCCTATCTTACCACGGAATGACCCAGGGGCAGATCGAAGGCTGATTAGACTAGGGCTAAAAGCGCAGAGGCTCTTTGTCATTTCTTTAACGAGAAGCCAATCACCAGGTCATTAGGGGGTGGAGGTGATGAGGAGTTTGGGTCAGGGGTGGGAGGAAAGAGGATGCTTGAGATTATTACCTGGATGATTTACAGCAGTGGCCAGGCAGGCGGGGGAGGAGAGCGGAGGGGCAGCCAGAGGAGAAGAGAGGGGCTGCCCCTGGGTTGAGAGTTTAACCATCACTGTTAGAGTAAGTCTCACCACAGCTCCGACGAAGTTGTCCCTTCCCAATCGCTGGTGCAGACAAAGACACAGAACTCAGAGAAGTTAAGCACCTTGCCCAAGGCTATCCAGCTATTTATTAAGGGTGGCTTTCTGCCAGAGCTCAAACCACCCCTCCGCTGTTCAGTGCCATAGGCATAGCAGAGGTGAGCTCGGGTGAAGGGCCCAGAAGTATGCTGGTTTTAGATCAAGCAGGAAGCACGCTGTTGGGAGGGGCTTGATTGAAGGAAGTTGCTCTGTGGCTGGGAGCGAGGGTAGGAGAGAGGGCCCAAAGTGTGTGCAAGGGTGGGAGCTAGGGGTCCAGGGGTCCTGAGTAAGCATGCCGGAAAGAAGAAACCAATTCTAATGAATTCTTACTCAGTGTTTACTAGGAGACCGGGAGGTGCCCTGGGGAAGCACTCTACTGCTAACCAGAAGGGTAGCAGTTTGAATCCACCAGCCACTCCAAGGGAGAAAGATGTGGCAGGTGGCATCGAGAAAGATTTGCCGCCTGGCAAATCCTCCTGGGCTGTTCTGCTCTCTCCTTGGTTCCGGTTGTTGCGAGTTGGAATGGGCCTGACAGCAGTGGGTTTGGGGTTTTGTGTTTTTAAAACACTTACTCTGTTCCAGGCGTGGTGCTGAGAGTGATCAGTGCATAGCATCATTTAATTCTCACAGTTCCCACATGAGGTAGAAATATTATGTCTGGAAGCTGGTCCGCTGGCTTGGGACTGAGAGATGGGAATAGAGGGGCCGTTCCTTAGCCTCCACTCAGTGTTGTAAGGATTCTCGTTATAAATAATCAAACTGGGTTTTATTCTGACTCCCAGTCATCTTCCATAGGGTTTCTGAGACCATAAATAGCCTCAGGTGAGGAGCAGACAGCCTCACCTTTCTCCCAAGGAGCAGTTGGGGGGTTTGAACCATCAATCTTGCAGTTACCAGTTCAGTTCCTAACCCATAATGCCACCAGGGCTCCTTACATATAGGCCTGTAGATACACCTATGGATGCATATGTGCGTGGACAGTTACTTGCATATACCTTCCTATACACAAATCTGCATGTGTATGTACCTATGTAACCACATCCATATTTTGGTTATTTTTTCCTGCTGCAAAATTGTATATAGATATATATAAATTAAATACTTTTATTGGGGGTGTTTACATCTTCCATCACAATCCATACACTCATGCATTGTTGTGTCAAGCACATTTGTACATATGCTGCCACAATCATTTTCAAAGAATTTTCTTTCTACTTGAGCCCTTGATATCAGCTCCTCACCTCCCCCTCTCCCTCCCCTGCCCGTCCTTCCTCATGAACCCTTGATAAATTATAGAT
>NW_022111358.1:3131374-3134573 GCF_000313985.2 Echinops telfairi
TGGGTATGATTTTGTTCTGGGTAAAATGGTGTATTTTTATAGCATTTCCTGAAATTGTCCCTTCTTCTGTACTTCTGAGTGCTTTTATTTACCAATTGTAATTGACCATTCATCATAATGTGGTCCAGATTAATCCATGTCATGTCCGGGGGGCTCCTCATTGTTCTTTATGGTCTTGTAGTAGTCTACGTACGTATATGCCATAGTGTGTTTACCCACTCGTCCACTGATGGGCACTTGGGTTGTTTCCATCATTTTGCTATTGTGAATAGTGCTGTAAGGAACATAGTGTGCACTTGTCTCTTCATGTCCCTGCTCTTCGATCTCTAGGACGCACACCTCGCTCGGAGTGAGGGTGCTGCCCTTGGAGGAAGAGCTATTATTTTCCACTGTGGCTGCACCATTTACAATCCTGTTATGTTTAAGAGTTCTAACACCCACCCACCCACAGTTTCACCAGCATTTGTTGCTTTCTGGTTTGTGATCATTGTTAGTGTTGTGGGGATGAGATGGTAACTCATTGTAGTTTTGCCTTGAATCTGTGAGCATCTTGTCATGTCTGTTTTAGCTTCCTCTGTACTCTGTTTGGTGAATTGCCTGTTCATGCCCTTTGCCCATGTTTTATTGTACAGCTTGTCTTTTGTTACTGTTTCTGTATATGTTACAGATTAGACCCTTACTAGATTCATTGTTGCCAAATGTATTTTTCCTCAGTCTGTAGATTCTCTGTTTATTCTGTTGGATGAGTTTAAGCATTTAATTTTTATACTCTTGGGTGAGCAAAAGCATTTGATTTTTGGAGTTTCATTATCTAGCTTCTGCCATTCTTACACTTTTCATTTTGTTTGATATGGTTTTCATGCCGAGAATTAAGTCCCTAGTTTTGGCCCTATATAATCATCCAGAGATTTCATGCATTTAACTTTAATGATTGGGTCTCTTATCCACTTTAAGTTATTTTTTGTGTGTGTGTTGTTGGGTATGGATCCTGATTCATTTTTCTGTTTTAGATATCCAGTTTTGCCAGCGCCATTTGTTGAAGAGATGGTCTCTTCCACGCTGACCAGGATTTTACCCTTTGCCAAAGATGAGGCAGTTTACTTCTAGTCCTTAATTCTTCCCAGTTGGTCCATGCCTCTGTCACTCTCCGGCGCCTGGCTGTTGTGATGGCTGCGACTGCTGAGTAAGCTTTGGGTGGGGAAGCGCAAGGTTTTCTGCTTCGCTTCTTCATTCTTGTTTCAGCTGCTCTGTGGCCTTCTGCTGGTCTGTTTAAGTTGGAGGTTGGAAGAGCTCGTTTATTGGCAGCACTGGGAGTCGGTGGAAAGAACCACTGCACAATTAAGTTTGGGAAACTCACGAGAAGCACCCAGAGCTGGATGGTTGGGCCCATTAGCCCAGCCAGAAGCCTACGAGGACGATGGACGTCACAAGGACATCGGAGGCCACCTGCTTTGGGTCCTTCCACCTGATTCTTTGGGCCACTTGTCCCCGATTCAAGCCCAGGAGTCAAGACAAAATTTCATTTATTTGTAATTGGAAATAAATATTTCGCAACATATAATGGCATTGTGTTTGTGATGACTCACTATGCTTTATGTTCAATTTGTAACAATGAAAATATATCCTGCATATCAGATATTTACATGATGATTTATAACAGTAGCAAAATGACAGTGATGACCTAGCAATGAAAATAATCTTATGGTTGGGGGTCACCACCACATAAGGAACTGTATGATAGGGTCTCGGCATGAGGAAGGTTGGGAACCACTGCATAGAGTTGCTGTGAGTCGGAATGAACTATGGGTGTTGTTCCTTGTAGTAGGCCTCGAGGTGGCACAATGATTAAACACTGGACTACTAACCCAAAGGCTGGCAATTCAAATCCACCCAGTGGCACTGTGGAAGAAGGGCCTGCTGATCAGCTGCCATTGGTAGCCAAAAAAGTCGTTCAGAGCCGGAGCCGGGTCTTTCATGAGCCAGGGCCAACTCAATCGCAGGCAGGGTTAATTTTGGGGGTGGTGCGCTTTGGTTGGGTGTAGGGGTTAGGGAGTGTTCACTATCCCTTTAAATAAAATCCATCAAAATAATTAAATAGCTTCCACCACGTGAAAAAATGAGCCGTGCTTAGGCTGATACGGAGAAAACCTATAGTGGAGGGGCAGGGTTCAAGGAAAGAGAGCGTGTGCCCCCCTCCCACCCCTCCAGAGAGTCCAGCAGAAGAGGAACTTGGTGGAGTGGCCAGAAGCTAGGAAAGTGCCCAGGCAGCCCAGCCAACTGCCTGCTGAGGCTGACATGTGCACCTGGGCTTCCTTGGCTCATTCTAACGCTGATGGACCCTCCTGAACTGGCAGCTGCTGGGCTCCCAGGGAAAGGGAGCACTTCAGAGAAGTGCCAGGCCAGTGCCCATCTGCTGACCCCTACTGCAGGAGAGGCCCGAAGCGCTAAGCAGTTGTCCACTGGAACAGAGCCAGGCCTCTGTCCACCAGGCTCAGCCTAGTTATCTGGTCTCTGCCCAGGTAGCCTGCAGAGGGGTCACCAGCCTCAGCGGTTTGCTAACCTTTCCTCTTCCATCAAATCTGCCTCTCCAGCTGGCCCCCCCCTCCCTCGCCCCCTCTGTTTCTTAACTGCACCTTAGAATTTAGCAGATCCTATTGCTGCTACCTGCCAAGGTCAGTTTGAAATCACCACCCATCTGTGGGAGAAAGACAGAGCTTTCCACTCGTGTCCAGAGTCACCGTCTCAGAACGTCCCAGGAGCAGTGCTGCCCTATGATTCTGGGGCAGTGAGTTTGGTTGGGGTGGAGGGGTGGGGGGATGGGGGTGTTTGGTTTTAATTGCATTTTTTCTGTTCGCCTCATACTTCTCTCCATTGGACTGTGAGTGCTGGCTTCGCCCTTCCCATCCCCTCCGGAAGTAGTCTGGCTTTTTCTCTTTCATAGTTTCTCAATCTCCACTCCTCTCCCAAGGTCTGCTTCTCACAGGTGTCACCCAACATACCCCCCTGCGGTGGGGCTGTCCCTGGTTTGGGGGGGGGGGCATGCCTGTCCCGGGTAGAACGACTCCAGAGGGGTTTCAACGTTGACCAGAGCTGCCTTCCCGGGCCCTCTAAGTGCGTTTGCACGGGCTAGTTTGGTAGCCAGGGCTTCACCATGTGCCACCCGAGGACGCTCTGGCCTGGGACCCCTGGAAGGTGGGGA
>NW_022111358.1:3135850-3139725 GCF_000313985.2 Echinops telfairi
CAGGTCTAAAAAATGTATCTAAGTCTTTCTTTATAGCTGGTTGTGAGTCTACGCCAGTGTATGTTAAAAGGCATTTCCTTCAGTGTTTGGCCTATAATAATCACTTAACGGTAGTCAGTGCCAATATCATTATTGTTGTTGCTGTTATTACTAGACAGCATCTTCTCCGACTTTAGACATGTTTTCAGGAGAAACCAGCCCCTGGAAGACATCATGCTTGGTAAAGACGGGGGGCAGCGGACACAAGGAAGGCCCTCACCGAGAGGCATTGACACGGTGGCTGCCACAATGGGCTCTAGCGTGGCCGCAATGGTGAGGACGGTGCAGGACCGCTCAGTGTTTTGTTCTATTGTACAGAAGGTCGCTATGGGTTGGAACTGACTCGATGGCGCCTGATCACAGCAACATCCTCTCCACTGTGGGATGGTGAGTTCTTGGAATGCTGAGTCACTGGGGGCAAGAAAGACCCCGGAAGCAGTTTAGGCATGCTTACCACCTGACTGGGTTAGCATCCCTGCTCCCGTACCACCCTGGGCAGTCTCCCTTCTCTGAAGCTGTCCTAGAGACTACAGGGGGAGGAAGTCCTCGGATAGGTCACCTCCATCCTTCTGTGGAGGTGAGGGATGCTTTGCGTGTCCAGGGGACACCACAGAGAAGGAGAAATCTGTTTGTGGTTGTACACAGGGATCATGATCCTCCTCAAGGTAATCGGATGTAGTCTTGTATCACTTTATATTGTGAATTGGGTGGAGGTTCACAGAGCAAACCCATTTTCTGTTCAACCATTCACACGCATTTGGCTTCATGTCCCTGATAACCCATCCCATGGTGCAGCATCACTTTCTCCACTTCTCCTGTTCCCCATCTTCATCCCTCCTCTTTCCGAACCCTTCCTGCCTCCTGAACTTTGTCCTTGGGCAGTATGACTCTCCTTCAATGCTGAGTTCCAGCTCCCATGTCCTCTAGGGCTGATGTCACTCGCACTTGGCAGGTAGAGAATGAGGCTCAGGGATCTCTCCAGGTCAGACTTTTGAAAGTAGCCAAGTCAGGTTCTCAGAGGAGCGTAGCCCCAAAGCTTGTGCTCTTTGCTCCTACACTACCCTGTCCTGCGCTCCAGGGACATGGCATCTTGCAGTGGTGCTGCTCCCATGCTTAAAAGGGAGGTGTTGAAGGGATCAGGTAGAAGGCATCATCAGAACAAAAAATCTTACCATAGTGAATGATGGGGGGAGTGCGGAAAGGAGATCCAAAGCCCATGAATAGGCCACTGGAGATCCCCTTGCAGAGGGGTCTCAGGGAGGAGACGAGCCAGTCAGGGTGCGATGTAACAACTATGAGAAATACAACTTTCCTCTAGTTCCTAAAGGCTTCCTCCTCGCTCCCACTACCATGACTCGAATTCGACCTTGCAAGTCTGGCTAGACCAGAGGATGTCCACTGGTACAGATAGGAACTGAAAATACAGGGAATCCAGGGCGGATGAGCCCTATAGGACCAGTGGTGTGAGTGGCGAAACAGGGAGGGTAAAGGGAGAATGGGTAGGAAAGAGGGAACCGATTACAAGGACCTGTGTGTGACCTCCTCCCTGGGGGACAGACAACCGAAAAGTGGGTGAAGGGAGACTTCGGGCAGGGCAAGATATGACAAAATACCAATTTATAAACTATCAAGGGCTCATGAGGGAGGGGGGAGCGGGGAGGGAGGGGAAAAATGAGGACCTAATGTCGGGGGTTTAAGTGGAGAGAAAATGTTTTGAGAATGATGTGCAAATGTGCTTTACACAATTGATGTGTGTATGGATTGCGATAACAGTTGTATGAGCCCCTAATAAAATGTTTAAAAAAAAGGGAGGGGGGACTTGGTGTAAAGCCCTGCTGTCACAATCTGGAAATTCTTAATAATTTTTGAACCAGGAATGCCACGTTTTCAATTTGCACTGGACCCTGCAAATTATGTAGCTAGTTCTGCCTACACTCCTTCACAGGGAGGATGCCTTCTTTGCAAAGAGAGAGAAGCTGAGATGGAGAGAGAGAGAGAGACAGAGAGAGAGAGAGACAGTATCACATAGCAAATTAGTGGCAGAACTAGAACCAAGCCTCCTGATTCCCAGGTCAGTGAGAGGTCCATTCTCCACTTTGAAGGAGGCACACATGTGCCCAATTGCACCCTGGATGCAGTTGAAATGGGAGGCACGGGCTGCCCATCAACCTGTCCCTCCTATCTAGAGGGGCCTCCTGGTGTGCCCACAATTGAGTGTGGGGATCAGGCCTTTCTGATGGGCTGGGCAAGGCCCTGAACCCCAGTGTCTTTAAAAGCAGGGCGGAGATTGGACTTTCTAGAGTGTCCAGGAGTTCATGGCCATGGGGTGGGACAGAGATGATCATGAAGCTGGAACCAGACGATCTGGGCATTGGCCTGATGACCAAGGCCTGCCTCCTTGTCTGGGACCCACAGAGACTGACTGATATTTGTCACCTGAGCTGGAGTCGGGTAGACAAGGCTTCTCTGACATCACAGTGCATGCTCTGGGTAGAATCCAGTCAAGGCATGTGTGGGTGTGTTTGTGTGCATGTCTGCTGTGGGGAAGGCGACAAGCATACTGAATGGAGAAGAGAAAGGAGTCCCCGGGGGGCAGCGCCAACAATTACTTGCTCAGCTGCCAACCCAAAGTTTGGACGTTTGAGTCCATAGAAGGGGCACCTTGGAAGAAAGGTCTGGTGATCTGCTTTCAAAAGCAACTGCCTAGTAAAAACCTTGTGGCGCAAAACTGGATGCCGAGAGTCCACTCAGCAGCAAGAGGCTGTAGAAGGAAGACATTCCATTGTAGAGGCTGCCATTCACTTCTTCATTCACCTTGCATCGGATGCAGATTTGGGGGGGAAATAAAATAAACCCTCCAAATCCATTGCCATTGAGTTGATTTTGAGTCATTCCGCCCCTGTAGGACAGGACAGAACTCCCCCCGAGTTGCTGAGACTGCTATTTCTTTCCGGGAGTAGAAAGCCTCATCGTTCTGCTGTGGAGTGGCTGGTGGTTCGGGACTACCCCGCTCCTCGCCTTTGGGAATAGGACCCTGGAAATACAAATGTACTAAGAACGGTGATAGCCTAGTGGGTGAAGACCGCTAGGAAAAGAAACAGTCACAGAAATAAATACATATATTCTGCTTCCTCCATGGGGCCTGCTTTCGGTGGCAGCCGTTGGAGCACTGCCCAGGGCATGGCTGGGCTGCCCTTCTGGTCCCCTCGTACAAGAACCTGCACGCTTCCTTCCTTCCTCTGGTTCCTCCCTCCCCAACCTACCTGGGGGCAGGTAATAAAGCAGGAGGGAGATGCATAGAAGGGGAGGGCGGGGAGCCACGTGGTGTCATAAAGCCCGGCCAGAGAGGGCTTGTTGCGGGGGAGTGTCCAGCCCACAGAAGCCAACACTCAGAAGGTGGACTGTCAGCTTGGGAGCCGGAGCCGAGGCCCGGAAGAAGGCCATGCTCCGAGGCGGGCCAGGATCAGGCCTCAGGGGCCTGAAGGAGGCCGAGGGCACTGTGGAGGGCTCTTTGCTGGAGGTCGGGAGGGATTTTGGGGTGCTGAGGGAGAACGGCGCCCCCCGCAGCCTGGGCGAGACGGAGGAGGCGACCGGCCGGAAGCGCGCGCGGCCCGTGCGGTCCAAGGCGCGGCGCATGGCGGCCAACGTGCGGGAGCGCAAACGCATCTTGGACTACAACGAGGCCTTCAACGCGCTCCGCCGCGCGCTGCGCCACGACCTGGGCGGCAAGCGGCTCTCCAAGATCGCCACGCTGCGCCGGGCCATCCACCGCATCACGGCGCTCTCCCTGGTCCTGCGCGCCAGCCCCGCGCCCCGCTGGCCCTGCGGGCACCTGG
>NW_022111358.1:3139953-3156450 GCF_000313985.2 Echinops telfairi
CGGGGGAAGCTGGTACCGATGCCCCGGGGTGGCCTCTACCGGTTCACTTCCCTGGCCGCGAGGCTACCTGCGAGCTGGCCCTGGGCTGAGCTACCAGCACTCCTGAGCGGGTCACAGAGCGCACCGGTGGCAGAGGAAAACTGGATGGGTCGTGCTGAACCTTGAGAGCCGGGCCTGCACCCCTCGCCTCGGAGATGGGCGGATGGAGCAGGATCTTGGCTGAATCCAGGATCTTTCCTCCCTGGAAAGGACCTTTGGCCTTCCTGTTTCCCTGCTGCCTTTTAGGAGGTTGGGGACTTTGGGACAGGGGGCTTCTGTGTGGGGGAGTGTGAGCAGGCACTTGGTGAGAGCCTCCTCCTCCTGGCCTGTACTGGTGCCCCAAGTTTGCGATCTGGGAGAGGCAATCAGAAGCAGATAAATAAATCGGAAAAGGCATCCTTTGCCCGTTAGCACATCTCCTCTTGGCTCAGCGGTCCTGGGGCAGGAAGACCTGGTGGGTGCGGCTGGTGGTTTGAGGCCCCAGGGGCTCACCCTGGAGCACTGGGTCAGAGCCCCAAGCCTACAGGGATGTGCCAGGGAACATTGGTTCATGGCAAGACCCAGGTGGGCTGAGCACTCTGGGAAAAGGGAATGGGGCCCGGAGAGTCAGGATGAGGCCGGCCTGCTCTCCAGACCTTCCCGTGGAGCTGCTGCCCACAGTGAGTCACAGTGGGCAATGCCCTGAGACCAACCAGGCCAGTCTCTGAGGGCAGGGCCAGGGACTGGAGGCCAGCAAGGGCACTTGGTGGGACAGTGGGTAAACACTTGATTGCTAACGGAAAGGTCAACAGTTCAGACCTACCAACTGCTCTGTGGGAGAAGGAATGGGGAGGTTTGCTCCCATAACAATTTCAGCCTTGGAAACCCCATGGGGCAAGGAGACTCTGTCTGTCCTGTAGGGTGGCTATGAGTCAGAATGGACTCCACAGTAGACCACGGTAAGAAAGTCCTGCCTGTATCCTTAGAGAGGGGCAGATGGAGCTCCCAGGGAAGAGGAGGCCCGTGCAGACAGAGCCTCTGTGATGGTGGGCAGATTTAGAACCCAGGCAAGATTGTGAGGGGCCCAGGCGGAGGCTGTGGGAGGCTCAGGTACCCAGAGCAGCCTGGAGAGCTGGCCTGTACCTAAGACCGGCACCCTTAGGTCAGTGGCTAGCTTTGCTCGGGGCGGCTGGGCTGATGACGCAGATGCTGGTTGCTGGGGTGAGGACCACTTGCGTCAGGGGAGGCCTGAGAGCATTCTGGTCTCCTTAGAGAGCTGGACTCTTGGGTCCACATAGGCAGCCTGGAGTATGGGGCTCCATGCTCTTAAATACAGACCCAGGCAGGAGAAGGGTTCCCCAGAGGCAGCGAGGTAAGGTGCACCCTCATAACTGAAGATTCCTTTGCTTGGTATCCTCTTTCCGAAGCACAGGTGCTAGGGCTCCCAATGTCATGGGCAGGGCTGCAGCGCAAACCGAAGGATGATTTTGACTCTGGGTGGCAGAGGTCATTGGGTTCACCTGGGAACAGGATGTGGCTCTTTGGCCCCAGCCCAGGTCCTCACGGAGAAGGTGTGCTCTGGTTTGGCAGTGCACAGAGGGGCACTGGGTCTGGGATCCAACACCTGCTCACGCCCTTCCCAGATGTGACGCCCATCAGTCACCTGGGCCCCCAGCTCCTCCCCTCTGGCATGGGTAGTGCCTCTGTCTCAGGGTAGTGTGAGGATTAACACTTGCTACAAGGTAGTTTTCGACTTAAAAGGTGTTCAAGGCACAGTTGTTTGATAAGTGGTCACACTTGTATGATAGGCCTGCCTGGGCATTGCTGGTTCTCGCTTTGGCCTTGGGTTTTTATTCCCTGGGAAGAAGACAGAATGAGGCACAGCCTCTGCTTTCTGAACTTCCAGAGTAGAAAAAGATGAGGGTTCATCTCGCCCAGCTGCCCTCAGTCTGTGAACAGCAAGGGTGGCCACACCAACAGGCAGTGGGCAGGTGCGTTCTGGGAAAGGGATGCAAAAAATCCCCTCACTTCTTTTTGCGGAGGGACCTAGGGCACATCACCCACCTACCAGTTTTGAACCTTGGTTGCACCTTGCTTTCCCCACCTGTATAATGGGCTAACAATAGTACTTCAGCTCTCAGACTAGAAGGAGACAGGACATTGAAAGCACTTAGCATCGTGCCTGGTCCACGCAAGCACTCGCTGCATGCAAGCTGTGAAGATACCCTCTAGTCACAAAGTCGTCATAGGCAGAGCATGCACGGGGTAGTTTTGGACACCTGTACTCGTCATGTGTGTGCACATCTGTATATGTGCATGTGCATGTGTATTTGTCAGGAGCCCTGGTGCTATAGTGGTTAGCATTGGGCTGTGATCTGCATGGTCTGTAGTTCAAAACCACCAGCAGTTCCGTAGGAGAGAGACGGGGCTTTCTCTTCTCGTAAGCAGTTACCGTCTTGGACCCACAGGGGCTAGCGGTGAGCTGGCAATGACGCGATGGCAGTGAGCTTGGGATGGGTATTTGGAATCCTGCAAAAACAAAACAAACAACCCCCAAGCAACCGTGCCAACCCACTGCCATCGATCCAGTCGAGGCCGACTCTCAGCGACCCTCTAGGACAGGGTCGAGCTGCCCCTGTGGGTTTCTGAGAGGGCCACTCTTTACGGGCGTAGACAGCCTCGGCTTTCTCCTGCAGAGCTACTAGTGGCTTTGAACATTCAGACCTTGCAGACCGCAGGTGATGCAGTGGTTTAGCACGCTGCTGCTAACCAGAAGGTCGGCCATTCTAACCTGCCAGCCACAAGAGAAAGATGTCGCCGCTGGTTTCTGTCAAGATTGCAGTCTTAGAAACCCTCGTTCTACCCTGTTCTATAGCATCACTGTGAGTCGGGGCTGATTGAGGGTAGTGTTTGTATCTGGGGGTGAGGTGGGGGTGGTAGAAATGGTTAAACTCATGGCTAATTAGCTGGGAGGTTAGAGGCACCTCGGAAGAAAGGCCTGGTGACCGGCTTCCTAAAAGTCACAGCCCTGAAATCTCTTGGAATGCAGTAGTATTCCCAAACACATGGGTCACCAGGCGTCAGAATTAACTTGATGGCAACGGGCTTGGCTATTGGTTTCCTTTTATGAGTTTTTTTTTCTTTTCCATGCACACGTGTGTGCTTACAGAGAGGTGTGTGGATGTGGGAATATTTGCGTGTGCTTATGTCCCGATCTAACTCCTCCTCTTCCTGATGTTTGGGGACCCCAGGCCACAACAGCCATAGTTACATACACAAGGAAGCTTCAAAAAGTTGGTAGAAACTTGGAATGAAAAGATCATGGAATTTTCGCACAAATCTTTGAGCCCATCCCCATTCCCACTCCTACCCACTCCAATGTCTTCCAGGTTTTCTGGAGGGCTGGCTTGATTTTTAAAAATTGGCTTCCCAAGATCAAATCCCTCTCCAAAATTACTGATGTGCTGGGGCCAAGAAAGTAAGCTTATGATTATTAAAGCCATGCAGGTTATTAACTAAGCCCAGATGGGTTTGTCCAGAGAGAGGGGGAAATGCTGGTACAATAATACGGATGAGTGAAGAGAGAGAGGAACGTACCAGAGAGGGCAAGCACACCTGTAAGTCAAAGTTACCCTAAAGATACATGGAGCTGATAGACACACACAAAGAGAAAGTATACGTAAGATTAATACTCAAATCGTTCAAAGGAGACGTCGTTCCCTTTGAAAGGACAATGGATAATAAAAATGACACTTTTCAGTAGCATCACAGGGCTCCTGTCGCAAGTATGCACCTTCCAACTCCTGCCCTTGGTATGTGAGTGTGTGCGTGTGCATGCTTGGGCACAGCCCCTGGGAAAGCCCTGTAGCAAGGTAGCAGGGTGGGCTGGGCTGAGAAAGGCCTCTTAGAAAGAGGAATTGACTTAATTACACCTGTTCTGTCAGCCCCTAGGGTTTCCCTGCCACCCAGAGAGATGCCAAAGATAAAGCACACAGGTAAGAGGGGCCTTTATTGCCTCTTCTCCATGGATTACGCTCCAAGGTAGCTGTGTGCCTGCAGTTTGTATCCCAGGCCTGCCTGCTCTCCCCAGAGGACAGTATCCAGGCGCAATTTCCCTCTGCTGCTCACATCCCTCATCTCAACCTCCGGCTGCACGAAGGAGGGGTGGGGTGGGCAGAGATGGGTGTGGACACACCCTGGGCACTCGCTGGGCTTTCCTTGCTGCTCTGTTCATCCAGCCAGTGTTAACTGTGAGCCGGGCACCCCTGCCCGCTGCCAGGAGCTCCCTGGGGAAAGAGGGGGGGTTACTTCCTTCACTTCTCCATGTCTGAGTGCACAATGAGTGGTCCCAGGCCGGCCAGGGCTCACAGCTCAGACACTGCTAGTCTAGGTGGATGCTGCGAGTGTAGAGTTGGCCCAGAAGTTCTGTGCCACATCTGGTCCAGCTGCATGCCGTGCTGTAGGAAACGGGCCCAGGGTTCTTCAGCGTTTCCTGTTAAACTTCTGAAACCTCAACTTTGTGCATGTAATCCACTTTTTGAGAAACGCATATTGAGTTAATACTGAGCTGGCCAAATCCATTCTGTAGGGGTTGAAAGGTGACCTTCAGAATGGCATGTGCACCTTATCTGGAAAGAAGTCTTTTGCAGCTGTAATTAAATGAGGGATCTTCAGATGCGCTCATCCTGGATGATGTGGGTGGACTCTAAATCCAATGACAAGTGTCCTTCTAAGAGACAGGAGGAGGAGGAGACACAGACATAGAGGAGCAGGTCAGGTGAACCCCGAGTTTGATGCTGTGCAACCCTATGCTAAAACAAGCTAGAGCCACCAGAGGCTGGGGGAGACAAGGAAAGAGTCCCCCCTAGAACCTTCTGAGGGAGCATGGCCCCTGACTTGGAATGTCTGGCCTCCAGCACTGAGACAGAATACATTTCAGTTACTTTGAACCAAGTTTGTGCTAATCCAGAAACTCATACAGCCTCCTTTGTAAAACAAAAATGGGGCACTATCTGCAGATTGGAGTCGGATCCGGAGCAGCTGGGGGATTTGAGGTCACCACTCTTGGAATCATGGCTTGGCTTGGCTTGCCGAGCCATGGTATTTTAACTCACCTCTTATGCATGTGAAAGTTGGACATCGAATAAGGAAGACCGAAGCACTGTGAATTGCGGCGAAGAAGACGGAAAGTACCATGGACAGCTAAAAGGACAGACCCGTCTGTCTTGGAGGAAATTTGGCCAGACTGTTGCTTAGAGGCAAGGATGGCAAGATCCATCTCACACACTTTTGGGCATGTTGTCAGCAGAGGCCAGTCCCTGGAGGGCATCATGCTTGGTAAAACAGAGGGGCAGAGTAAAGGAGGAAGGCCGTAGAAGAGATGGAAGACACCTGACTGCAACAATGGGCTCAGGTATAGAAACAATTGTGAGGAAGGCGCAGAACCCGGCAGCGTTTCGTTCTGTTGTGCACTGGGTCCCTGTGGGTGGGAACCCGCTTAGTGACACGCAAATAAATTTCCTCTCTCTCTGGCTTGAGCCCTTTGTGTCACCACCAGACCACTAGATGGCGCTGCGATCCCAGCAGCTCACATTCCCTGAAGCCCATCCAGGTGATCTCGCTGTCTCCCCTGGGGACTCCTTGACTTCTTTTCTCTTCAAATTTCCATCAAATTAAAAGGACCCCTTTAGGTCAAGTTCCTTCGGTCCTCAATGCCAGTACTGTCCAATAGAAATACAATGCAAGGCACTTTAAAAATCTAGCCGGCATCTTATCAAAGAAACAGATAAGATGAATTTAAAGAACCTTTTTTTCTTTTCAGCCCCATGCAGGCAAAATATAATTCAATATATAATCATACAGAATGACATATTCCACATTTTGGGGGTCCTAAGTCTTCAGTCGCCATCGTGTATGCTACACTCATTACTCAATTTGGACTACACACATTCAAGAGCTCAAAAGCCTCCTTTGGCCTTGTTTGGTCAATTCTGACTCAGTTTCCCTGCGTACAAGAGATCAAAATGCTGTCCAGTCCGCTCGAGCCCATTGTTGCAGCTACTGCGTGAGTCATCTCATTGGTGACCGTCCTCTTTTTGGCTGGCCCTCTAGCTTACCAAACCCTTCTGCAAGGACCGATCCCTCCTGCTAACTTGTTCCACGTACGAGAGATAAGGGCTCACCACCCTCGCTTCTAAGAAGCATTCTGGCTGTGATTTCCCAGACAGATGTGTTTTTGTTCTTTTGGCAGTCCGTGGTATTATTCTATATCCTTCGCCAACACCATGATTCAAAGGCATCCGTCCTTCCTCCATCTGCCTTACTCGCTGCCCAGCTTTCCCACACAGATGAGGTGACTGGAAATAACCATGGCTTGGGTCAGGCGCCCTTCAGTGGTTACTAAATGAGGCTGAGCAACTTCAGGCCCTAAGGAGGACCTGAGTCCTACAGAGGGGACAGTTGTCAGGTTGGGACATGGAATTCTGTCCACGCTGGATACCAACTTGAGCCTAGGAGTCCTCTTAGAGACCCAACTTGTTTTTCTCCCACGAACGTTCATATATTTCTGGAAGCTCCTCAGTAGAGGACCCTAGCTGGTACCCTTTCTCCCCCACTCGCCAGGTTCGGTTAGAACCTTCCGAGCCCTAAGGGAAAGAGGAAACTGTCTTTTGAGAGCAAGACCCCAAACCCAGATCCACTGCCATCGAGCTGATTCTGCCTGATAAGAAACAAACCTAACTCACTCCTGTTGAGTCGATTCTGACTCCGGGCACCCCTACAGGACAGAATAGGATGGACCCATTTGGGTTTCTGAGACGGTCAAGTTTTGCTGGAGCAGAAAAGCTCACCTTTCTCCCTCGGGGTGCTTGGGGAGTTCAATTTGGACTTCTAGCAGGCCCGTGTTGGGGTTCTGAGAGACTGGGAGCAGAGAGCTTCATCTTTCTCCTGAGGAGTGGCTGGTGGGTTTGAACTGTCAACCTTGTGGTCAGCAGCCCAGTCTTATCCCACAGCGCCACCAGAGCTCCTTCTAAGCAGAGCAGGGAGCCTCAATGCCACTGCTCGGGAAGTCTGCATTCTGCAAGTAACTGGGTTTCCTTTATTGCAAAAAAAGAGAAAAATCTCATTTTAATATAGTCAAATCGCACAAACCCAAACTGCAAACAAAATAGTTAAACTAAGCAATGGAAGTGCTCCCAGGTGTCCTCGCAGCTCCTCAGGCTCAGGAGCAGGCGAACCTCGGCTCTTATCCCAGCCCTTCCTTTTCCTGAGAGCCCCTCTTCACTCTCTCTGCGTATGCACCCCTCCTCCACTTTCTCCCCACCCCCTCTCCGCAAACCCTTTTGCTGGAAGCAGCATTCCAGAGGCAGCTCCTATCCATTTTCATGGAAAGAAAGAAAACAGTCTGCAGACACAGAATAGGGAATGCCGTCTGGTTGGGATACAGTTTGAGATGGATATCTCTTTCCATTTCTGGGTCTCGGTTTTTAAATCTGGAATATCGACAGATTTGAACCACGAAATCTCTGGGGCCCCTTCCATCTCTCCCTTCCCATCCCCGCAAGACCATAGGATCCTTACCCGTTTACTGTCTCTTCCTCCAAACTATACACACAGCCCCTGGTGGTTTCAGGTCCCCCTGGCCACTGGACCCCCCAGAGCAGGACTCTGTCCGGAGCAGCTCCAGAGCAGGCTGCCCTTGTCTGCGTGCTCTTCAGTGCCCCAGGGAGGCTCTGATGGGCTGGGTGGAGGCCTTCCCTCCCTCCTTAGGCACCCTCTTGCCCCAGCCTCACCATCTGACCTGCTAAGACCGGTCAGTAGATCCCTCCCCGCTCGGTCCAGGCAGAGACCTCCACTGACCACGGTCAAGCCCTCACTGTCCTCTGAAGCGAGGCTCTGGATGCCCCCTGGGAGCTGAGAACCGAGGCGGGGTGGGAGGCAGGGGGTAGACCAGAGCCTGGTATTGTCCCAAGAGACGGGAGGTAGCACCAGCCTACTCCAGCCAGAAGGAAGCCAAGGGCCGGCTTCCCCAGCAGAGCCGAAGGCACATCCTCTGTGACGCACTTCACTCTGTTCTCCTGTCTAGAACCCCCGACTCTGTCGTGGGGCTGCAGTGGAACCAGACACTGGCCCAGTCCCTCGGTGCTGGGCTGGGCTGGGCCCGGGCTGGGGAAGAGGCGGAGGCAGAGAGGCAGAGGCAGTGACTGAGCGGTGCTCTGGGGAGAGAAGAGGGCAATTGAAAAGAGAAAGCCTCTTGGAGGAGGGCGGGTGGGAGGGGAGGGGTGGGGTGGACAGGCAGCTGTGTGGCTTACACACACACACACACACACACACACACACACACACAGCCTTCCTGGCTTAGCCTACGCCTCACTCCTTGGAAGAGAACCACTCCTCTCTCGGCTCTGAGCTTTCTGCCGTTTTCCCTGCCCATCTGCACCGTCAGCAGTGCCTACAAAGTTGGCCTCAAACTTCACCGGCGGCGCTGGAGGCTCCAGCTCGGATCCAGCAGCAGGCAGGTCCCAGCCCCTGGGCTCAGCTGGCCTGGGCGTGCCCATTCTGACCTTCCCAGCCCCCAGGCGGGCTCGCTCCGCTTGTGTTGTGCCCGCGGGGGGCCGTGGGGGCTGAGGGATGGCGCACTGAGGTCCTTCATCTTGGCCTGGAGAAGGAGCAGCCTGCCCCCCACCCCGGGGGCAACATGGCCCACCCTGTGGAGCCTCAGTTTCCCCTGGCACAGGAGCCAGGGACCACCTCACCTCTGGAGCTGCCGGAGATGGAGAAGCTCCTCACCGAGGCGGAGGTCAAGGCCGAGAAGACTCGGAAGCTGTCCAAATCCCTGTCGGGGGCGCTGGACCTAGAGCAGAATGGCCACAGCCTGCCCTTCAGGGTGGCCTCCGAGCGGCACCTGGAGGCCCCGCTGGCCCCGTCATCCTCACGGACCAGCTCCAGGAGGGCATCCTCCATCGCGACCGCCTCCTACACCCAGGACCAGGAGATCCCTAAAGATTATCTCATCCTTGCCATCGCCTCTTGCTTCTGCCCAGTCTGGCCCCTCAACCTCATCCCTCTCATCTTTTCTATCATGGTAAGCGGGCCGGCATCCCAGGGCCAGGGCTGGGGCCAGCTATTTCCCCGGTGGCCGGGTGGGTGCAGACACTCTGCCTGGGATCCATAGGGAAGTGAGCTGTATGCTGGCGCTGGGGAGGAGACCATTTCTAAGCTAGTGTACTGCTTCTTCTTGGACCAGGGGGCTAGGAGCTGGGGGTGGGGTGGGGGTGGAGGGGCTTCTATTTGCTCCTCTTTCATTTTGACTCCTGGGGGTCACTTTACCTATCTCCCTGCTGGGAGCTGAATCCTGCAGGACAGCAAGACGGTGGAGGGGAGGGGAAGGTGTGGGGTCCCTGCCCCACCCTGAGGCTTCTGGGAACCAAGTTGCAGAGTTCAATGGGGTTGTGATTGGCAGAGAGGGGCAGCCAGCTGGGGTCCTAGGGTCTCTGTTTTCAAGGGAGTCCACCCTCCACTCCAGCCTGGAGCCACCAGGGTGGTCCGGGAGCCTTTGCCCAGCGCTAGCTTCTAAGAGCCAACAGTGGCTTCCCTCCCTGACTGCAGCGCCTGGGGCTCCCCCTGGGGCATCAGGGGGAGAGTTAGCAGGCAGGCTTGTCTCTGGGGGCGGGTGAGGAGGGTTCCTGTGGAAGCCCGTTGGGCCTCAGTGGTTAGGTGGATTTCAACATCTGGGTGCAGGGCAGGGGCCGTCTTGGCTATTGGGGAAAGATAGGCAGGGCCGCCGAAACAGGAGAGGCGAAACAGGAGAGGCGCGTGAGCTCGGGTGCTGGGCACATGCTTGCTCCTGCTATAGGGTGCTGAGTAAATTGCCTTCGATTGTTCTGAAGTTAAACCACTGAATTGGCGTTACTTCCAGGGGATCCCAATAGGAATGATGGTAACCCCCAAAATACCAATTCCACTGCCACGGAGTCGCTTCCGACCCAGAGCGGCTCTGTGGAAGAGAATAGAACCTGCCCCTGTGGGTTTCCGAGACGGTCACTCTAGATGTTGGCAAAAGACTTCTGCACGCCAGAAAGAGGAGAGGGACGGAGGGAGGGAAGAAACGAGGGAGAGGATGATAGATGGACGGACAGACAACCAGGGCAGAGCCTTCGCTTCCAGAGTGAGGTTATGGGCAGAGGAGAGTCAACTGCTGACCTCAGGCTGCTCAGAGCCAGGGGACCGGGGCAGAAGACACTGCTTAGCTTCCCACTGGAGTGACCCTACTGCCGAGTCACCATCTACTGCCCACTCCCCAGGAGCTGTGGTCACTCTTGCTCCCCACCCCTCTGAAAGTCCGTCGTCCTTCATACATCCCCGTCTCCTTCGCTGGGGCCCAGTCTCCAATGCCCACCAAGCCCAGAACCCCTAGCCAGGAAGACTCTGGGGGCAACCTGGGGGATTCCTGATTTGAGGGGCGTGACGTGGTCTCAAGACCCAGGACTAGATCATGCTCAGGGCAAGGGCCTTCTGAGACGCCTCCCTCCCACTGCCTGCTGCCCCGGGGCAGCTGGGATCAGAGCCAGGCCCCAGCGGAGCAGCCAGTGGTGCTGGGGCGGCTCCTCTCGTGGTTACCAGGAAAGACTCCAGAGGGGAGAGGGCCTTTGGGGAGAGAAACCATCGAGGGCCCAGGAGAAAACTGTCGCTAGAATCCATCTCCTCACGGGGGTGGGGTGGGGTGGGGTGGGGGCGGGGGGCTGGTTGGGTAAAACAGGTGCCATTGAGGCGACTCCAACCCACAGGCACCCAACATCAGGACTAACGGTTCCCTAGGACTGTGTTCAATGGCTGGCACTGTCCAAGTTGACCTCTCGGCCTTCCTTGAGGCCCCTTCTGAGGACCCCAAACTGCAACCTTGTGGCACACAGCTGAGTCACTGGCTGTACGCAGCACCCGGGGACGCAAGTTGAGAAGGAGCTGCCTTTGTCAAGCCTGTGCGACCACTGACACTGGCCCAGTACACCTCTGAGGGCGCACCTGGTGTCCTAGTGGTTACCAGTTGGGCTGCCATCCTCAAGGTCAGCAGTTCTCAACCACCAGGCGCTCTGAAGGAGAAAGACGAGGCTTTCTACTCCCGTAAGGAGTTAACGTCTGGGGAACCCACAGGGTCAGCTCTCCCCCGGCCTCCAGGGCCGTGCACTTCTATGTCCTTTTAAGGTTCTTGGATCAGGCTTAGGAGTCACTGGGCTGGGTGCAGGGAGCACTGTGCCAAGCTAGATACCACCTCCAGTTCCCAGGAAGCTTCAGTCCAGGGAAATAAGCTCATCCACAGATCGCTACAGCTCTCTTCGAGAGGCACCCGCACTAGACATAAGCACACCGTCTCGTGGATCTTGGGCCAGGCCCTCAAACCACCCGTCTCCTCGGCATTGCCACCTACAGGATGGGCACAGCTGTAATGCCGACCGACATTGCTGAGCCCCGGAGGGGGGGGCGGGGCATGAGGTGGGTCACGCTGGGCGCTGTACGAACAACACCCGGCACAGATTCGGGCCTACGACTTGGCAGTCGCATTTAAGCAGCAGCCGAATCTTTCCAGTGGGATCTGCAGGTTTTGAAAAACTGTTCGGCCCAGACATCATTCATCTACCACACGATTCATCCATTTAAAGTGTACAGGTCATTTAAAAAAAAAAAGGGTATCTTCACAGAAAAGTGCTGCCAGGACCACCCACTGTCTGAGGACATTCTTATCACCTCAGAAGGAAGCCCTGGACCCCTTAGCTGTCACGCCCAGATGCCACCGTCCTCCCCAGCCCTAGGGAAGCACTCCTCCTCCTTCTGTCTCGATGGGCCTGCCCATCCTGGATCATCCACAGGCCGACTCATACCGGGTGTCCTCTCTCGTGACTGGCGCTCCTTGCTAGGCATGACGTCCGTCGGAGGGGCAGGAGCGGAGCGAGGTCAGATTCTGTGCTGGTGGCTGAGTTAGGCTGGTGCTGGGGGAGAGGAGGAACTGGGGGGAGCGCCCAGCAAACAGGAGAACGTAGGAAGGAGTTTGGCTCCATGCCTTCATTGGGGCCAGAGCACAGCAGTGGGCAAAGGGGTTCCCACGAACTTCTGAGACTTGGTTAAACGGACCGGTCCCTCCGTCCTTCGTTCGCCCATCGAGTCTTTCCGCAGAAGCCTGATTATTCTAGGACGACTCAGTGGGAGAGACGGTGAGGACCCTTCCCTGTCTAGCACAGTGAGGACCCTTCCCTGTCTAGCACAGTGAGGACCCTTCCCTGTCTAGCACAGTGAGGACCCTTCCCTGTCTAGAACGGGTGGGTTTCTTTTATGAACCTGGCAATTCTCCAGGCATCTGTTGGCTTGGCACGGTCAGCTTGGCATGGTGGAAGGGTGTGGGGCTATGAGGAGGAAGGGAGGAGAGGGAGTAGGGGGCTCACTCTAAGAATTTAAGTTTTATCCGAGGGGCTTGGAGGAAGGCCTGAAGAGTCTGGGTTTGTTAAATAATATTTCATTGTGTGTGTGACTGTTTACACAGCCATGTAGGCTCCCCCTTCAACCACTTGTGCACACTTCTGTGTGGTACGGGTTACCTTTTTACACTGTGTGAACATGCTCATGATTCCCTTCTGTTGTTCCTTTTCTGTTCATCTAGTTTCCCATTCCCCTTATATTCTCATCATTGTTTTAAAGTCCCCATTGGCCGTTTAGTGACGTGTCACTCACTGCCGTTAGTCAAATCCGACTCACAGTGACCCTGTAGGGCAGGGTGGAACTGCCCCTGTGGGTTTCTGAGACTGTAACACTTTGCCTCCTCTTTCTCGCTGGAGGCCCTGGTGGTCTTGGGACAGTGGACCGTGGGCTAGCAGCCCAGTGCATAACCAGGACCTCGCCAGGGCAGTTTGTGATACTAGAATGTGAGACTGTGTGTTGCACAATCATCTGTGTATACCATCGATGTTACCCCCAGACTTTTTTTTAAACCATTTAATGAACCAGCCCTATATCCACATGTCAGACAATCCAATAATTCAATCATACAAGAGTTGTACAATTGTCATCATACTCAATTCTAGAACATTTTCTTCTTCCTTGTATTCATTGTTATTCATGTAATTATTATTATATTTTCTAATCGTGGCAAAAATAGCCACAACAGCACATTCGCCAATTCCACAACTTCTACTTGTATAATTCAGTGTCATTGATTATACCCTTTGCGTTGGTCAGTCACTACGGCTGTCCACCCCAGACTTTTTCAAAGAGCACAGGACTTATGGGTAATGTTCTTGATTTTATGAGCCAATCTGTTATGGAGGCCAAAGGCGACTTCAGGGCCTAGTGCCCTAAAGAGGTTTTACTTTTTATTGTGAATTAGGGGAAGAGTTACAGAGCCGACTATCAGTCTCACCTGTCACAATTCACACACATTCTGTTTCAACTCATCCACTGCAAGGAGAATCTAGACCGTGTCACAAATTTGCATGTCATCCTTGTGTGGGAGCCAGGCGAATCGCCTCAGTACCTTTCCAGTCTCAGTCTATCTGCCGCCGGCGACGTGAGCATCCCTATGGAGTTGTGAGCAGAAGGCCAACGGCGTCAACTCCGACTTGGGAACCCACTTTCAGTTGCACAGGAGCCCTGGTGGTGTAGTGGTTGTGTGCTGGGCTGGGACCCGTATGCTTGGCAGTTCAAAACCACGAGCAGCTTCACGGGAGAAAGATGGGACTTTCTCCTTGGCTAAAGTTAGTCTTGGAAACCCACAGAGCGGCCACTATGAGACAGCATTGACTTAGCAGCAGGGGGTTTGGTTTGGTTTAGGTTCAGGTAGGATTGGGTGCTGGGAGACCCCCCCGGGGCTATTTGTTTCAATTAGTCCCGGCAGGACATGATGAAGGCCTGAAGTAGGCAGTGGCCTTGGCAAGGAGGGTACTGATAAGCACAGACAGGATAATTGCTAAGGAGGTAGGAACAATGTTTTGCTAACTCAAGGATCCCGAGCCATCTTTTAGAGAGCTTTGGGATTGACGACATTTAAGCGGTGGGCAGAGGGACATGGATGGAAAGAGAGTAGAAAGGATCCTCTTCCAGGAGGCAGAGGGAAAACTCGGGTGAGATGGAGATGCCTCGGGAGGGAGGGGTTTGAACGAAGGGAGTGGGCACATGCTGTCGAGGTAGATGAGGGTGGAAGTGCCCACTGATTTGTCCACTTGAAGATCACTAGTGACCCTGGTGATGAGGGGACAGAGAGGGAGGCTGAGGGGACAGAAAAGAGGGGTGACCGGTGGGTGAGGTCCTTCAAGGAGTGGTGAGAGAGAACCCCCTGGAGGAGAGGCCATGGGGGCAGAAGCAGGTAGAAGTGACAGGGTGAATGTGTGCTGCAGGGACTCCAGCCTCCCCGCTCCACCCTTGGGGAGCAAGGAGAGCAAAGCCAGTGTTGAGAAATAGGGGGTCCCTGGGGAGCAGAGGGGAGGGGACATCGTGACCAGAAACACACTGGGTTGTGTAAGCAGGACCAAAGGCACAGATTTTGCTAGCAGGGTGACCTCGATGATGTCCCCAGGGGTTCGGGCTGGACTGGGAGGGAAGTGGGGTCAGGAAGACCTCATCAGCCTTGGCGGAGAGGGAGGGTCCAGGGCTGGCCTCAGAGATGTCATGTAGAAGAGGGAGTTGTATATAAAGGTTAAGTGCACACCAAGAAAACATCCCAACCCAGTGCTGCCCAAACCCATAATCCAACATTAACTCATATGTCCAACACCAATCCACAAAGTCCTCCTCCATCTCACAAAACAGATGCAATGATGCCGAATGCAGGAGGAAAGCCGAATCAGTGAATGTGTAAGCATCTCAGCGCTGGCAGGGGTCTCCACACGGCTGCTCCAGCACCCAGGGCTGCATCGGGGTAGGTCCATGTGGCTTCTCCTTGGGGATGTCTTGTAGGAAGTAAGCCTTGCCAGCTGAAGCAGGGAACTGGCTAAGGCAGCTGCACCCTGATCCGACCATCACAAAGCAAGAGACCTGAGAACTAGAAAGGCGAGGCTCACCGAGCCATTTATCCCTCACCCTTCAATTAACCCCACCTATGTTTATCGGCCAGGTTGGCACAATCAACTAACTACCTCACTAGAGTTTATGAGGTTGCACTTTTTCAGGGAAGCAGAAAGGCTCAGCTCTCTGTGGAGTGGCTGATGGGTTTGAACTGTTGACCTCGCAGTTAGCAGCCCATCACGCAACCCATGAGCCCACCAGGATGCCTTCGCTCATCAGCTATTTATTGAGCATCTACATATTTGCCACCTGCC
Organism: Echinops telfairi; assembly: GCF_000313985.2. Lineage (NCBI taxonomy): Eukaryota > Metazoa > Chordata > Mammalia > Afrosoricida > Tenrecidae > Echinops > Echinops telfairi. The sequence continues at coordinate 3,155,268 of NW_022111358.1, forward strand.
TATGCTGTTCTCTCGCCTGCCTGGAACACTCTTCTTTCTTAACAATAGCAACAATAACAACAACAACAACAAAACCCATTACTTCTCATTCTTCACATCTCAAAACGTCCTCTTCCAGGAAATCTCCCCAGGCTGTCTTTTCAGAAACACTCAGTGGACCGCGAACATCCTCTGTAATACTCCCCATAACCACCCTCATTTGTGGGACCACAGTCAGCCCAGCGGGTGAGGGTAGGAACGAGGACACTCTGGCACACGACTGTGTTCCAGGGTGCCAGGGGCAGTGAGATGGCGCATGGGGACTAGAAGGGGAAGCACAGAGCTTGAAGCCTGGGTGATCATCAGACGGCTGTTTGTGCAGCTCAGCTAAGACTTGGTGCCAGACTGAGGCAGGTGGACGGGAGCTGATGAAGTGCGTGAAGAAATGGAATTGACTGGGAGATAAAACTAACTTGTTGGGTAGGGCAGGGAAGTCATTGTGACTGAGAAGGAAGACGCAGGTGGTGGCCAATAAATGAGGCTTAGACGAGTGGAAGCAGAGCAGCTCTGGAAAGAAGGGTGGAGTCCCCGGGAGGTGTAAATGGTAAAGGTGCTCAGCTGCTAACCAAAAGGTTGGAAGTTCAAGTCTACCCACAGGCAGCTTAGAAGACAAGTCTAAAGATGCACGTCTGAAAAATCAACCCTAGGAATCTCTTTCTAGCCCAGTGCTCCCTGTCACACCCAGTGACTCACCGGTTTTAGGATGTGGGCTAAAGCGAATACGAAACCTGAGGAGGAAGGCAGGTGGCGCGGTCCTGGAAGGACATGGGTTGGAACAGGGAACCTCTGGGATGGGAGGTGAGGGGTAAGAACTCTCAGAGGTGAAGAGGACACCCACCTAAAGGAAACAAGTAGCGGGAGGGCAACATCTCTGAACCCTAGAGTTTTCATTACTGGGGGAGCAACATTGCCAACAAATTTGTAGGACGATTCTGAGGCTCAATGAGAACCCTTTGAATCTAAGTGGTTCTCAACCTTCCGAATGCCGCGACCCTTTCATACAGTTCCTCATGTTGTGGTGACCCCCCAGCCATAACATTATTTTCATTGCTACTTCATAACTGGAATTTTGCTCCTGTTATGACTCAGGGGACCCCTGAGAAAGGCTTGTTTGACCCCCAAAGGGGTCGCAACCCACAGATTG
>NW_022111358.1:3157363-3163603 GCF_000313985.2 Echinops telfairi
TCCCTGTCCCTAAGTCTCCACTCCTGCCCTCTTCCATCAGCTTTCACCAGCTCCGAGCGAGCCAAGGGCGGTGGGGGTGGGGGTGGGGAAAGCACTTCCTGAGGGATGAGGAGGGAACCAGCCCCCAGCCTTGCCAGCTCTCCCTCCTGCTCGGTGACCTGGGGAGTGGGCTTGAAGGACCGGGGGTGCTTTCTGGTCTTGTCTTTATTTTCCCCGTGGCAGGAAGGGGCTGATGAAGGGCAAGAGCGAGCACATCAGGCCACAGAAAAAGCCACAGGGCTGTCTTGGGATCCCGGTGTGGCTGGGGTCTCAGGGGACCTGGCCTATCAGTTGGTGCCAGCTCAGCGTGGCTGGGTGTGCACCATGCCTGCAGGTGCTCGGCCTCTGGCATTGCCTGTCCAGCCAGTGCCCCGGGAGGAGGCCTCCAGCAGGGCTGGTCTCCACTCCAAGAAGCGAGAGGTGGGCTTGGGTCCCAGGCCTCCGCTTTGGAATCCAAACTATCTCGCCAAAAAGAGTCCTTTTCCTCTCCTGGGGAGGGGCTGCTGGAGTTGGGGTAGCACTCAGGGTGACCCGCAGGGCTGCAGGGCTTGCTGCGACCCATAGACAGACTGCCTGAGACCTCTGCCTTTCTCTGTCCGCAGTCTCGCGGGAGCGTGCAACAGGGGGACCTGGACGGGGCCCGGAGACTGGGCCGCCTGGCCAGGCTGCTCAGCATCACCTTCATCGTCCTGGGTACCGTCATCATCATCGTGGCGGTGACTGTCAACTTCACAGGTGAGGCCCACGTGTGCACAGGGGAGGGGGAGGGGCAAATGGGTGGGCTTTCATGGTGTGAGGTCTACAGGCCGCGGAAGAGCACAGACAGGGTTCAGGACCCGAGGACAGGCACTGTCCCAGCAGTGACAGCCCTGTGACCTGGCTGATGTCCTGTGGGGCCGAGCAGGGGAGTTTGCATCTATCACACGGTCCCAAGAGGCTTTTGTGTGGTGCCCTGTGAACGGTGGACTCCCCCCAGCAGCAGGCCAGCTGAGGTGCCCAGGGTGTGCTGGAAGCAAACAGTGCAGATGGTAGGAGACATCAAGTCAGGCTTGGTGAGCATCCGAAGGTGGTCTGGTGGACCTGCCTAAGCAGGGGGCCATTTTTAAAGGGGACTCTGGGCTGCTCACAACGTTCATGCAGTTTGTGGGTGTCTGGGTGGCACGGGTGGGGAGCTACCCATCTTCCGGCTACCCAGGACTTTGCTCCTCAAAATGTGGCTCAGGGACCAGTGATGGGGACGCGTCAGAAGTGCAGACTCTCAGAGTCTGCTTTGTGGTAAGAGCCCCAGGTGATCGATTCCCGTCCCCGTCCCCTGAGGCACCCATCTAGAGGGTGGTGTGCTCAACTTGTGGAAAGAGACCTGGGATTCAGTCATGGGCACACAGGGCTCCTGGACCACTGACCGGAGCTGCGTGAATCGCAGCAAGCTCAGGCCCTCTGGCTCTCAGCCCACGTGCAGAGTCTGGTCGGCGCTGTAGGCCCCAGGCTCACTCCACGGTGCCTCCATTTCCTTCGTTTGGCCGAGGCTTGTCATTGTAGCCAGGATTCTCTAGATGGCAAGCAACATCAAATTGGACAAAGGGAATTTGTATACTTTCCCTAAAAAAAAAAAAAAAATTCAAATCAAGCATGGGTTGTTCCGTCTTCAGGCATGGCTGTATCCAGGTGTTCAAACTATGTTGACCCTCATTCTTCTCTCCTCCTGCGTTCTGCCTCCTCCGGTGTTACCTTCACTCCTGAGTAGGCTCTCTCCTCAGGAGAGCAAGCTACCCCTTAAAGGGTTCTTTGTTTGTTTGTAACTTTTTCTTGTGACTTGGGTGGAGGTTTACAGAGCAGGCCATCGGGTGTACCTTCAACAATTCATCACTTAGTTTGTGTCAACTTTTTCACTGCAGTCCCCTCGAGGCACCATCACGCTCCCCACTTCCTCCCGTGTTTCCTGTCTCTGTTCCTCCTTCTGTCCTAATGCTCTGGGCTTCGTCCGTGGGTCAGTGCTGCTCTTGTGGTCTGAAATGGTCAATGGCAGTGGGGGGCGGGGGGTGAGTTCAGTTACAGACTTGGAGGGTGACTACAGACCTTGAGGTTTCCATTAGTCTGCTCTATACATTTTTAGCAGTCTAGCAACAAAATTAGATGTTCTGGTGGTATGCTGGTGACAAGGTGGGCTGCTAACTGCAAGGTCAGCAGTTTGAATCCACCAGCTGCTCCATGAAAGAAAGGCGAGGCTGTCTACTTCCATAAAGATTTAGTCTTGGACACAATCCCTGAAGACAGAGAGGGTGAATAAGTAAATGTGGTGAAGAAAGCTGATGTTGCCTGGCTATCAAAAGATATAGCATCTGGGGTCTTAAAGGCTTGAAGGTAAACAAGCGGCCATTTAGCTGAGAAGCAGCAAAGCTCACATGGAAGAAGCACACCAGCCTGCGTGATCACGAGGTGTGGATGGGATCAGGTATTAGGCATCAAAGAATAAAAAATCATATTATTCTGAATGAGGGGGAGTGCAGAGTGGGGACCCACAGCCCATCTGTAGGCAACTGGACATCCCTTTACGGGAGGGTTGCGGGGAGGAGGCAGACCAGTCAAGGTGCAGTGTAGTACCGATGAAACATACAGCTTTCAATTTAAAAAAAATATACAGCTTTCTTCTAGTTCTTTAATGCTTCCCATCCCCCATCCCCCCCAAGTATCATGACCCTAATTCTACCCTACAAGTCTGGCTAGACCAGAGCATGTACACAGGTACAGATAAAAGCTGGGAACACAGGGAATCCAGGACAGATGATCCCCTCGGGACCGATATTGAGAGTAGCCATACCAGGAGGGAAGGGGAAGGTGGGAGGAGAGAGGGGGAACTGATCACAATGATCTACCTGTAACCCTTTCCCAGAGGAACGGACAACAGAAAAGTGGGAAAAGGGAGACATCGGTCAGTGCAAGACATGAAAACATAATAATTTATAAATTATCAAGGGTTCATGAGGGAGAGTATGGGGGAGGGAGGGGGAAAATGAGGAGCTGATACCAAGGGCTCAAGTAGAAAGAAAATGTTTTGAGAATGATGACGGCAACAAATGTACAAATGTGCTTGACACAATGGATGGATGTATGGATTGTGATAAGAGTTGTACGATCCCCCAATAAAATGATTTATCAATTAATCAATCAATGTATAGTATATACATATCATAAATATATTTTAAAAAATATTTAGTCTTGGAAACCCACAGGGGAAGCTCTATTCTCCTCTATAGGGTTACTCTGAATGAGAATCCACTCAAAGATAATGAGTTTAGTTTTTTGCTTTGAGTCACAAAACAGGAGGGGAGAGGAAAGTGCTCTTTCCCAACCGTTTTAACAAAGTCCCAGGGTTGATTCTGATTGGCCCAGCTAGGGTTGCACGCCCTCCTGGGAACCAATCATCAAGGCTGTAGTCTTCTCATTGGTTGAGGCTCCATTCTACCGAGAGTCACCAAACCAAAGCGAACCCAACCCTGAGCGTCCTCCCTTGTTCCTGCTTTCTACTAGGAACAAAGCCCCATATCCTGAAAGAGGGGCTCAAAGAGCGGGCTCCCGCGTTCTGACCTCTGCGCTGTTCTTTTCTTTACAGTTTAGAAGACATACGATTCACCAGGGAGCGGACGAGCAGAGGGAAGCCCTGGCCTGCTGGAGAACTCTGAACTCACACACCCCTTCCCCACAGAGGACAGGCTGCAGTTCCCCCAGCCCCCCATGTGACTGCCGAGTGCCTGCCTGTCCCCCAGCACCAAAAGCACAGGAGGGAAACCTCCTTGCCGTCCCATTGTCAGCCCAGATCAGGCGGGAAGAGGCAGGCAGGCAAGAAATGGGGAACCAACACAGGACATCGGACACCTCACAAACACGTCTCAGCCCTTGACCCAGTGACAGGCTTGCTTCTCACACCCACCGTCTCCTGGGGCCCACCAAGCAGCATAAACTGCCAGGAGGAGAAGAAATGACCCCACAACGAAGACAGGGCACCCTGGGGAGAGAAGCCGGAGACCCCTGCCTGGCCGCCGACCAGGGACACAGACGCGGGACTTCATCTTTTGTATTTTTCGTGAGGGGTCCAAACAGACGGCTTACATGCCTTGGACTGCATGCCCGCTGCGATGCCAGCGCAGAGCTTGGAGCCTGGGCCCCTCAGCATGTGCCTGGAACCCTGCGGGCAAAGGGAAGCGTGGCTGCTCAGCTGAGAACCCCCATTGTCCACAAGCTTTTCAGCCTATGCTGAGGACTCCGCTCCCAGCTGCGTCTGCCTGCTCAGCTCAACCTGCCTCTTGCTCTCACCTGGACCTGACCCCACCCAGGTCGCCAGGGGGGAGGAGCTAAAACAGAAAAGCTGGGGCACGGGTGGAGGCCTCGAAGCAGAGTGGCTCAGGTGGGACCTGGGCTTCCAGCTCCAATCCAGCCCCGGCAGACGCTCTCTTGGCCTTGATGCCCTGTGCCCTTGACCCCTGACAAAGGACCAACAAAGGATCTCTTGGAAGAAGGCCTTGGGACCATCTTGGGGTTTCCCACGGGCACCTGGGGCGGCCTGCAGGGAGGATGGGCTGGAGAAGTTTAATGGAAGTTCCTTGTTTCCTGGGCCTACAGATTCTCAGGGTCCAGCTGAAGGGCCCAGGAGAGTGAGGGGCAGGACTGCAGGGGCCCCGGGTCTGGGGGTGCACTCACACGCTCAGAGGAGGGGGCAGGATGCTGGGCCTCTTTGCCTTGGGCGATGAGACTGGTAGGACCCAATGGGGCACCAGCAAGGAACTGAGAGGCCCCCTGATCTCTTCGTTGGTTTTCAACTCTTAATTCTTCCAACTTTCACCTGGGCAGGCTCTGCTCCGGTGTGTGTATGTGTGTGTGTGTGTGTGTGGGGGAGTATCTTGTGGTATTACACGCCCCACTGTCTTGGCTCCCAGACCTTTGGAAAGGATGTTGCCCAATTTCCTGTCCTAGGAGGCCTTCAGTAGGACAGGGTTACTGCCCCAGCACCCCTACCTCCACCCAGCAACCGCCCAGACTACACCCAGAATGGCGCAAGGTGGCAAGTCAGGACCCTTGTACCTCCTCTCGGCCCACCTCCCCCACTCGCCTTAGAGGCTCCTGTTAGCTTGGAGGCCTGGTCTGCCAGGGGGCAGGGGAGCAGGGCCCAGAGGCACAGCAGCTTCAGCCAGAGCTGGCCTCTCCTGCCCTGCAGAGAGGTCTGCTGGGTTTCCACTGGGGCCTTGGAGACCCAAATAGAGTCTCCTGACTGGGGTGGGGTTGGGCCCTGAGCTGGGGGTGCTGTGTCACCTGTGAGCTTAGGTCAGGCCTGGAGAGGTGTGGTCTGTGGATGGCTCAGGAGACTGTTCTCAGACAGGCACTAGGTGGCGGGTGGGCGTGGGCGGGAGAGGGGAGGCAGCTCCGAGCCCTGCTGCCATTAGGACGCTCAGGAACCCAGGAAGAAGAGGGTGGGTTCCTCTGATGCCCAAGACCCTCCCACACAACTCCACACAGACACCTGTGTCCCCCCCTTGCCTCCCTCCCCCACTCATTCACATCCCAAGCACAGGACCCGGAAGAGTTCCATTCAGGCAAGAACAACTCCAGGGGTTCCCGGTGGTCCTTCCACAGGCGGGGCAGAAGGAGCAGAGTGGAGAGGGGCCTTGGGCAGGATGAGAAATCGGCTCAGAGACGAGTAGGGGGTTCCCGCAGCCTAGAGAAGCTCCCCTCCCAGGGTCCAGCTGCTGGCTGCATGAACTCAGCCCCCTGGCTCAGGGCACTTCTCCCACTGCGTCCAGCGAGCAGCAAGAAGCACCCCCTCCCCTGCCCCACCTCCTCTCACGCCAGGCGACGCCTCTGTATCTCTGAGCATGGAAAGAAATAAAGCTGAACATACGTACCCACCACCAGCCTGTGTGTGCCTGGGCCACCGGGGGCCACGAGCCAGTTCCCACAGGGGAGCAAGAAGGGACAGTCTCCCTGTGTAATGAGGGAGTGGGAACTCCGGGCACACAGTCTCCAGGGCCCTCATACAAGCCAGTGTGTCCTCTTTGGGTGTCTGTTGCTCCCGCTGTGAGAGAGGCGAAGGCCACTTTCTAGCTTGCTCCCATCCTGTCTGCACATGCACCCAGCTCACAGCAACCCTGGGCTTCAGGAATGGGGCCCAAGGACACACTGTGCCTGGTTCTCTCTCTCTCTCTCTCTCTC
>NW_022111358.1:3164352-3170898 GCF_000313985.2 Echinops telfairi
CATTTAGGAACTAGAGGAGAGTTGTATTTCTCATCACCTCCAACTCTTCCTTGAGCGCTGAGCATGCTGCCTGGTTAGCATTTCACCAGGGGCTCTGCTGGGCACACAGACCATCAAACCAAACCCATTGGTGGGAGTCCATTGCCCCACGTGGTGAGCCCAGACGGTCCAGGGAAGAACCGTGCTGTTGCTTTCCCAGTGGCTGCAACCAAAGGCAGGGGGTGACCAGGACTTTCTCCTGGGTGCCCCTGAACCACCAACACTGTGGTTAGTAGCCAAGCGCACACCGTCTGCGCCACGCAGGCTCACAGAGGGTACTTCTACGTGTTTGGTGAACTGACTCAATCCCCCGGCGGTGTCTCCAAGTTGGTTTCTTTTCACCACGTTTTGCTGCCCAAGAAGGAAAAGCCTTTGGCAGAAGGTGAGCTTTAGTTGTGTGGAGATGAGGAGGGGGAGAGCCATTTCCCAGGCTGCAGTAGGAAAGGTGGGACGGGCGGGACACTCAGGAGGGCAGGCCAGAGAGGGAGGTGGGGTTGGACACCACTGGGCCAAGCCAGAGCCCCCTGCTGTGGCTGCCAGGAGGTGGGGAGGCGGGAAGAGCAGCCTGCTTAGAGGGCTCTATGATTAAGAAATCTGGAGCTGGAGTTCCACAGGGAGGAGGGGAGGAGCAGGGACGGACCCAGGGCAGGGTGGGGCAGTAATGACGGAAACGACAGGGCTCCAGAGGCAGCCAAGCTGGGTGGGTGAGTGCTTGGTAGCTAGAGCAGATGCCCTGGGTTCAAATCCTGCCCTTTACTAGCTGGGTCCCCTTGGGGCTGCACCCTAATCTCACTGCATCTGAATAGGAAGCTGATACTAAACCATAGCAATCACACAGTGCCTACCTCACCAAGCAACCGTGAGCATTCAGGGAGACAGACAAGCCAGGGGAAGACTCGAGGACACCATCGGGGCTGCCCACTCAGCTCCACAGCCCCTGGCACTGCCGGACGACCTCCTGCTAGTGGACAAAGCTTCAAAGGCCCCGCGGGGGTTGCCGGAGGAGCTACGTTCCAGCACCCAGTCCAGGGCGGTGCCGTTGTTGGAAGATCAATCAGCTAACAAGCGTTCGCACCAAGTTGCTGGAGCATTGAGTCTGACTCAGGGTGACACGTTGGCTTGTTTTTGCCCGGTGTTATTCTGGCAGAAGGCTACCCAGCCAAAGATGCACTATGACCTTTGGGAAACAGATCAGCAGGCATTTTTCCCAAGGCACCTCTGGGTCTGTGCTACCCCTCAGATGAACCAGAGGTGCTCCTTGGCGCCTCTGACCGCCGGGGAGAGCTCTCTGGGCACCAGTGGGGCAACAAGGTTGGAAAGATGGCACCTTGGTAGCTCCTCACTCCCCCCTGGGTCTCCCCGCCCCCAGCCACTAATCCACCCTGGTCCGTACACAGCTGCCTTCTCCACATATTTCAGATAAATGGGATAAATAAGTGTCTTCCAGGCTCAGGGATGTCGGGGCCTCCTGGGAACTTCACGCGGCGTCATGGAGGAGGAATACGGCTAGAGCCCATGTTCTCCTTCTGTTCGTCCATTGAGGCACACTGGGGTGCACCCACGTTCAGGGTATTGTGAAGAATGCTGAAACAGACCTCGGTGCACCCTTTCTGCCAGAGTCCGACCCGCCAAGTCTCTCGAGTAGGGAGATTTCAAAAGGGTTCCGGGCAAAGCCAATGGTCAGTCGAGACTGCAGACCGCTGGTCTAGACTCTAGAATCTCTCACCTCAACGTGTGGGCCCTGGAACATCAGCAGGCGTGTGACCTAGAGAGAGTAAAAAAAAAAAATGCATGTGTGAAGGTCATGACTCAGCATCGCAACTATACAAGGGAAGGACAGATAAGGCCATCTCCTCACTCCGTGAGCTAGAAAACACGCCCCGCTTTACTGTGACGACCTGGAACTCGGGGAGCTCTGCAAACACCATCATCTCACCAAATGGGAGAAACCGTCTCCACCAGCAGCCACTCAGGCGGTTCTATATAATAATCCCGGTCAATAAAGGCTTATATCGGAAAAAAAAAAAAATGCAGTCTCAGGCCACTGCCTTGACCTACAGAATCGGCACCTGACTTTCCAGACGCCCCAGGGGATCCCCACGGAGGTCGGTTAGATGCTCCGTCTGGTCTAGGTGCCCGGAGCCAGCTCAGCCTCTCAGTGGGCTGGTCTCCGGGGCGCCCCGGCCAAGTCCCAAGCCATGGGAAACCAGGAGGTAAAACTCTGTGATGCTGCTGGTGGCCACCAAGTCGGTTCCGGTCTCTGTACAACAGAGCACGGTGCTGCCTGGTGCTGCGTGGCCACCTCCACCATCGCTGGCGTGTGGTGGCTCTGATGTCATGTGCCTTCCAAGCAGGGGGCTTGTCTTCCAGGACACCATCGACGACATGGGCTAATCATCAGAAGCTGACTGCCAGGTGGTCTTAGTTTGCATCTGGAAGCTCCGCCGGAGCCCGTCCACCCTTGGTGACTCTGCTGGAGGCAGTGCCTCCACTACCGTATGACCACCCCCAGTTTGGAGGGGAGCCATCTGCCCCCCGAAAAGGATCAGCTGCTTCCTCCCTTCTTATTACAGGGGCTTCTTGTAACAGTCAGAGACTGTGCGGCAAGCTTTTGAGACGGAAGAGCCGACCGATCCTGCCCCTCATTCATAACAATTTAAAAGTGACTCGAGAGCCATAAATATGGGGGGGGTTTGCACATAAATACATATTTTAAAAGAAATTAAATCACCACTATCTGAATAATATCCTTTAAAATTTTTTCAGGGTTATGTCAGAGCCACGTATACGTACTGCAAGAGCCTCTTAAGGCTGGCAAGTTCGTTTGTGGCCCCTGGTCTGGGCCACACTGAGGCACGAAGAACAAGAGGAACCCCAGGGGCGTCTGGAGTCTCGTTGTGGAAGAGGCCTGGCCCCTCACTTCCCCAATTGTGGGGAGGTCCTGGCAGGGAAGGCACTGGGTGGGTGGGCAGGGGCAGTTGCAGGGTCAGGGTCAAAGCACAGTTCCTGAGGAATCTAGACCTTCAAAGTGTCCCCACCCCACCAAACCCTCCACGGCTGGAACCTGCACACAGAGAGGATGCTTCTAAAGCTGCGCAGATGGAAACTTCTAGTCACAACCAAAGGCCATACCCTGGGCTGTCCAGCCTCCAGCCTCCAGCCTCCAGGCTCCGGAGAAAAGGGGTGGGAGTGGGGAGGGCAGGAAGCTACAGAAGACCAAACATGGGTTCACCCCGAACTAAACTGTTGCCATGGGGTCAAAGAACCCCCATAAGATGTCCATCAAAGCCCCGTATCAACCCCCATAGCAAACCTATTTTTAAAAACCCTCAACCTCGCTGCCACAGTGTTAGTTTAGACTCATCATGCCCGGATAGGACAGGGTAGAACTGCCCCTGGGGGGTTCTGAGCGACCCGCTAGGGCAGAGGAGAACTGGTTGGGAGGGTTTCCAAGACTGCACACGTTGGGATGCTAAACTCCAGGTCAGCAGTTTGAAACCACCAGCTGTTCCCAGGGAAAAAGCCAAAGCTTTCTACACCACTGAAGAGTTACGGCCTCGGAAATCCACAGGGCAGCTCGCCTCTCCCTGTCGAGTCTAGGAACTGGAATGGGCTGATGGCAGTGAGCGGGTTTGGTTTGGTTGATCTTTATGGAAGCAGACTGCTGCATTTTTCTCCGGAGCATAGCTGCCGGTGGGTTTGAACCACCGACCTTTGAGCTAGCACAGAAGACTTGAACACGGGGCCGCCAGGGCTCTGTCCAAAAGAAGCACAGCGACTGCAAAAGACACCTCATCCTTGGGATGTTTGCAGCCTGGATTCTGGCATGGGGGGCTGAGGGGCCAAGCAGGGCACACCCATAGAGACCTTCCCAGGCCCCTCCCTGGAGTAGAGAGGCAGGAAGTGGTGGGGGTGGTCAGCTGCAAGCTGGGCCCAGCGAGGGCTTCTACCTCCTGCATTATGGATGCGCTGCCTGGCCGTGGGGCTGAATAATTCATCAGGGGAAGGACGCACCAGGACTGCAAACCCGAGGCATCCCGGCTCCACTCGGGCTTTACTCCTCTTTGCTTAATGGGCTTTGGAGGGGGAGGCCGTGCGGACTCTGAAGTTTCTCCCCCTGGAAAGGCCTGGCGGGCTTGGCTGGCAGCGAACCCAGCTCCCCACCCCCAGCTGGGATCCCGCTGCCTGCCTGGTGCCTCCTTTCTCACTGCGCTGGTCCTCAGGGACTCTAGACCCACGTCAGCCTGGATCCAAACGTCGAGTCCTCTCACCTCTCGGAGCCTTCACTTCCTCCACGGCAAATCGGGGACATGAATATCGGGTGACCTGAATTATGCACCTGACCCACAGCACGTGCTCAATAGACACCAGCTCTTACGGTTGACGGTGTTATTTATAATAAATGATGGCTCCTTCCGCGCAGGGAGCAAGCGCAGGATGACGATGGACGTGCTCAGGCTGCGGGAGGGTCAGGGCTTCAGGGGAGGAGGCCTGCTGGATGTGAGGGCGGTACATGAATGATTCAGGATCCCTCGCGTGATGTTCTCTTCCTGGTCAAGCTTTTGCAAACCAGTCTCAGGAGAGAAAGTAGCAGCCACCGCGCAAGGCGGGGGTGGAGGTGGGGGTGCTGGACTGCAGGCAGCAGACCCCGTTGGGCCTGGGTCTTGGCAGCCCAGTTTTGCTGTGCTAGGCCCTGGGGCTCATTCTGTGGTTCCACTTACCACCTATTTACCGAGGGCTACAGCCGAGCGTGGTGACAGCGATCGAAAGGGCCGGCGGACTGCCAAAAGGAAGGCTGAACCCATCTGGCTTAGAGGAGGTGCAGCCAGTCGGTCCTTCAGAAGAGAGGCTGGTGCTGTGGTCGGGGGACCACTCTCGATCTGAAGGAGCGACACGGTGGCTGCCACCGTGGTTCGACTTAGGACTGGTGAGATGAGGGCATGCAGGCGAGCAGGATTGCAGGATTTCATTCGTTCTGCCCTCTGCTGGTCTGCCATGCGCCAGAGTCCACTCGGTGGCACCAAACAGCAGCAACAACAACAACAACGTAGAATTTGGATCTTGGTAGTTCTAGGATTCTTTTTACAAATGGCCCCAATTAAATGATTAATTAAAAAAAATGTCATCACCAAAAAACAAAAATCCAAACAAACATGGATTCATTACAAATGTCACTGGCCAGCCATTAAAAAGCGGTGGGGGGTGCATTGTCCTTCCCACTACCACCAACCCCACGGGAACCAAACCTTAGGGGGAAAACAGGGTGCCTTCCCAGGAACCCCAACCCGCTGCCCCTATTTGCCCTCTGACCAGAGAACTTGGAGGTCAGAGCCATTCATTCTTTCAAATCAGCTCCTTAAGCTCTTCGTTCTTTCTAGACTTGCTGTTATTGGGTAGACGCCAACTCGTGGCCAGCCCCTGCGTGTCAGAGGAGACCTGTGCTCCGGAATGATCCTGAAAAGACCCATGTGCCAAGCCACGGGCCGGGAGCCTGAGTCGGAGCAGATGGGGAGGGGAGTTAGAGATGCAGATCCCGGGCAAGTAGCTCCTCGGGCCTTGGAGAAGGCCTAGGAAGCCAGCCATCTGCGATAAACCCTGTAACGTGCTGAGGACCACGGGAGAGCAGGAGGGCTCCACAGAAATGGACTGTGCCATCCAGAAACACTGGCTGAAATGAAACGAGAGCCGTTAATACGCTAAGGACAGCAGGCATCTCTCAGAGCAGGGGGAATGCACCGTGTCCTGGGCTGCTGAGCCCTTTCTCTGAAAGGTCTTTCGTCCAGGCCCACCTGAGAGCTGATGAGCCATGCAGTTCCCTATGGTGTTGGTTTTCTGGGACTGTCCTAACAAGATCCCACACCCTGGGTGGCTTCTGAGGCCAGAGTTGTAGGGCTACAGAGTTCTAGAGGCTAGAATTCCAGGTCAACCTGTTGGCTAGACCACGCTCCCTCTGAAATCTCTCAGAGAGGATCCTGCCTCATCCCTCCCAGCCTCTGGTGGAAACAGGTGTTACTTGGCTTGTAGATGTCGTGTCCCTTGGCCATTCGCTTTCTGCCTGTCTCCTCGTTGTTATGGACGGCACTCAGATGGGATCAGGACCTGCCTCCCTCCTGTCCCATCAACTCGGACACGTCATCAGGAGGGACTGGTCTCTGGAGACGAACATGCGTGTGAAGCGGAAAGTCAATGAAAAAGAGGAAGATGCTCAATGGGCCAGATGGACGCAGCGGTTGCAACAATGGGGCTCCAACATAGCCATGGCTAGGATGCCGCGGGGCTGGCAACGGCTCCTTCTGGTGTCCACAGGTTCGCTGTGAACCAGAGCGGGCACGATGGCACCTAACAGCAGCAGCAGCAGCAGCCACCTCTGTCGACTGCAAATGTATCCAAAGACCCTATTTCCAAACAAGGCTATGCTCACAGGCACTGTACGAAAGTTAGGCGTTAGACATATCTTTTGGGATTCATAACACCTATCCGTGGAGGTGAGCAAATAATCAAAGGAAA
>NW_022111358.1:3171005-3183208 GCF_000313985.2 Echinops telfairi
TATCAAAAGATATAGCATCTAGGGTCTTAAAGACTTGAAGGTAAACAAGCGGCCATCTAGCTCAGAAGCAACAAAGTCCACATGGAAGAAGCACAACCAGCCTGTGTGTTCACCAGGTGTCAAAGGGGTCAGTTATCAGGTATCAAAGAACAAAAAATCATATCATTGTGAATGAGGGGGAGTTCAGTTCAGGACCAATCTGTAGGCAACTGGACATCCCCTTACAGAAGGGTCGTGGGAAGGAGATGAGCCAGTCAGGGTTCAGTGTAGCAACAATGAAACATACAACTTTCCTCTAGTTCCTAAATGTTTCCTCGCTACCCACTATCATGATCTCAATTCTACCTTACAAGTCTAGCTAGACCAGAGGATGTACACTGGTACAGATAGGAACTGGAAACACAGGGAATCCAGGACAGATGATCCCTTCAGGACCAGTGGTCAGAGTGGTGATACTGGGAGAGTGGAGGAAGGGTGTCTGTGATTTTAAAGCAGGGGAGAGCAGGAAGAACATTCTTAGGGTGCTTCAGGAGCTGCTGTAGCTGTGGAGGCCTTGCTGGCTTCCACTGCCCTCCCCTCACCAGGGAGAAAAGCTAGCCAGAACCCTGACTCCTCTGTGGTAGTTACATCATGTGTTGTCAATTTGAGACTTAAGAGTGGAGGGGTGGAGTCTAGCCTGTCAATCAGGTTGCAACTTGATGACCTCATTTGGTGGTGCTAAGGAGATAAATAGCTCGCTGGAGGTGGGATACAGGCTCACTCCCTGTAAGGCATTATTGAGGACAAGCCTGATGGAGCTACATTGATGCTGGAGGAGCCACGTGGAGACCCCTGCCAGTGCTGACATGCATCCACTACCACTGGATCCACAAGACTCCCCACCCACTGGCCTGTGATCTTCCTGCATTCGGCGTCATGACATGTGTTGCGTGAGTCTGAAGAGGACTTTATAGATTGGTATAGGACATATGGGCTAAGATTTGACTTATGGACTTGATCTGGACTGAGCTGGGGTGTTTTCTCAATCATTCTTGTATATAAAGCTCTTATACACACACGAGTGTCTACGAATTTGTTTCTCTAGTCAACTTAGACTAACACACTCCTCCCAGGTTGACTGACTGGATCATTATGACAACCACTGGGGCTAGCAAGAGGGAAGATGCTTCTGAGATGAGGCTAGTACCAAAAGGGGTGGTGTGGGGGCCAGGCAGCGGGTCATTCTAAAGAAGTTACTTCTTCATAGTAACCCTATATAAAGTTCCCAAAACTGTACATCTCTTTTTTTTTTTTTTTTTGACTGTACATCTCTATGGTGGCAGACAGTCTCGTCTTTCTCCCTCGGAGTGGCTGGTGGGTTTGTGGTTTGCAGGCCAATGCATACCTCTTAGGGCCATCACGGTTCCTCGGGGGAGCTAGTAGCTCGGGATGGGGGTTGGGAGGTGAGGCTGACCAGACCAGACTGGGGACTCGATGGTGATGGGACACAGACCTCCAAATTGCCCTTACTTTCTCCAAGACTCCAGGAGAAACCTCCTTCTTCTCGGGAATGTGTGTGTTGGGCTTAAGTGGGAGGCTGAGGTCCCCAGCTGGGAGGAGGGTGTCAGTTTGCTCCCACATCTCCAACGTTGTTCTGCTGGGGGAAGGATGATTTTCTGCTACTTTCTCAATTTGGTTTGAATTCTAGGCTCCTCGAGGACAATTTTAAATAAGAATTCATTTGAGGTGCATGAGGGTCCCTGCTGGTGCAGTGTTGACACACTCACTGCCAAGCAAAAGGTGGGTGGTTCAAACCCACCAGCTGCTCCGTGGGAGGAAGATGGGGCAGTCGGTTTCCACAAAGATTTGCGGCCATCAGCCCCACTATGAGACATGACATCCCTCACTGACCCATAGCCCTACAGGGGACAACATTGGAGACACAGTGTGGGAATCCCGCCTGATCTGATCCTACCACACTGAGGCAAACCACTAAGGGTGTGAAACAGAACTGCAAGGGGAGGAGGGCAATGAAGTCCCAGGGAATGCCAAAAATAGACTTTGGGGCCAGGGCTTGGCACCCCATCAGACTCGACCAGAAAACACACCTAAAGGCTAACAAACAGCCCTTGAAATAACGACAGGCTTTTCTTTGTTGTTGTTGATGTTTTGTTTACTTTTGTTGCTTTGTTTTGCTCTGCCTTGTTTTTGTGCATGTTATTATCTCCGCAGGTCTGTCTAAATAAGATAGGCTGGATGAACAATCTGGAGAAGAAAACAACGGGACCGACAGTTCTGGGGGGACATGGGAGAGGGGGAGGGAGGGTAAGGTAGTGGTGTTAATAAACCCAGGGACAAGGGAATGACAAGTGATCCAAATCGGTGGTGAGGCGGGTGTAGAAGGCCTGATACGGTGTGATCAAGGGTAATGAAATTGAGTGGAATTACTGAAACCCAAATGAAGGCTGAGCATGAGAGTGGGACAAGAGGAAAGTCAAAGGAAATAGAGGAAAGAGCTAGGAGGCAAAGGGCATTTATAGAGGTCTAAATACAGGCATGTACATATGTAAATATATATATGATGACGGGGGAATAGATCTATGTGCATATATTTGTAGGTCTAGTATTAAGGTAGCAGATGGACACTGGTCCTCTACTCAAGTACTCCCTCAATGCAAGAACACTTTGTTCTATTAAACTGGCACTTCATGATGCTCACCTTCCAGACACGATCACTGAAGACAAAGCAGGTGCATAAGCAAATGTGGTGAAGAAAGCTGATGGTGCCCAGCTATCAAAAGATATAGCATCTAGGGTCTTAAAGACTTGAAGGTAAACAAGCGGCCATCTAGCTCAGAAGCAACAAAGTCCACATGGAAGAAGCACAACCAGCCTGTGTGTTCACCAGGTGTCAAAGGGGTCAGTTATCAGGTATCAAAGAACAAAAAATCATATCATTGTGAATGAGGGGGAGTTCAGTTCAGGACCAATCTGTAGGCAACTGGACATCCCCTTACAGAAGGGTCGTGGGAAGGAGATGAGCCAGTCAGGGTTCAGTGTAGCAACAATGAAACATACAACTTTCCTCTAGTTCCTAAATGTTTCCTCGCTACCCACTATCATGATCTCAATTCTACCTTACAAGTCTAGCTAGACCAGAGGATGTACACTGGTACAGATAGGAACTGGAAACACAGGGAATCCAGGACAGATGATCCCTTCAGGACCAGTGGTCAGAGTGGTGATACTGGGAGAGTGGAGGAAGGGTGCAGTAGAAAGGGGGAACCGATTACAAGGATCTACATATAACCTCCTCCCTGGGGGATGGACAACAGAAAAGTGAGTGAAGGGAGATGTTGGACAGTGTAAGATATGACAAAATAATAATAATTTCTAAATTATCAAGGGTTCAAGAGGGAGGGGGGGATGAGGAGCTGATACCAAGGGCTCAAGCAGAAAGCAAATGTTTTGAGAATGATGATGGCAACAAATGTACAAATATGCTTGACACAATGTATGCATGGATGGATTGTGATAAGAGTTGTACGAGCCCCCAATAAAATGATTAAAAAATGTAAAGATTACAGCCGTGGGAACCCACCAGGGCATTCTACTCTGTCCAGCAGGTTTGCTGTGAATTGGAATGGACTAGGCTGGCAATGGATCTGCGTTTCTGTAGTCAGTTGACTGTCAAAGGAGAGGTTTCTGGAGGAGATGCTGGTCTTCTTGGGACACGCTCAGGAATGCCGTGAGAGGGGGTCGTGTCACAGGACCAGTTTCCGGAGCCTCTGTGTGACGTGCAAGTCAGAACTGGGCATGCCAGCTCCTCCCCGAGCGTGTGCTGTGTGCCCCAGCCACGTGATGTTCATTCTTGCAATTTTCTTCCCTTCCCAAATACCAAAGTCATAGAAGAGATCAACACCCCACGGATTCCTGTGGCCACCTTGAGGTGGGCGGGGCTGCGGAGGTGATGGAAGCAACCTTCCCCATTGTAGTCCACAGACCTTCTACCGGCTGAGTATGTAGTCCGTATTGCTTTTATAATCTAGAATTTAATTTTTAAATTGGGAATGTATGAGTGAGGAAAACCATTCCTCATAATCCATTAGCTGAAGCAATCAATGGTACTATCAGGGCTTTTTTTTGGTTCCTTCCAGGCTACTAAAAAGGACTTCGTTTTAAAGTGGCCGTGGCCACTTTAAAATAAACTTGCTCAACTAAGTGCTCTTGGCATTGCAGCTGGTCTTATTTCTCCTTTACAACTAGCTGGCCCAGAACATGGCACCGGGAAGGGGCAGAGACGCTGCTGACCATCATCTTCTGGTCATTATCTCTGGAAGAGCACGAGAAAGATGGGGCAGCCTGCTTTGGTAAGGTTACAGCCCTGGCGACCCTGGCGTGGGGGGTGGGGGGTGAGCTCCTCCTCTGCCCTCCAGGGCGGCTACGGGAGAATCAACGTGAGGGCAATGGGGTTGGGCTCATTGGCATCGCCTTCAACAGACTGGTTTGGTTTTGTTTGTTCCCATGGTGGGTGCAGATAGTTCACAGGCCATCTGTCACTGCGGTCATTTTTATGTATGTGTTATGTACACAATTCCTATGAAGACATTCGACAATTCCTCCTACCCGTCCGTCAGGGCTCCGGCATGGGAACTGCGGTGAGGATGGCTCAGGGCTGGGTGGTGTGTCCTCCCGCTGTGCACTGGCCGCTGAGGGTCGGACGGGCTCGGTGGCACCTCACAACCCCATGTGGACCATTCAGTGACGTTGCTTCCGTTCAACACACCGTGGAAGCCTGGCCCATGGCTGAACTCCTGCAGAGCAGTGAAGCAGCGGGCGGGCGGGCAGGCAGGCAGGCCCCTTCAGCTTTACCTGATCAATGTTTGTCACTGTGGCAGCCCTTCTGCCTCCTAGGGGCACCATGTGTGCAGAGAATGGCTTCTTTGGGCTGTCTGGGCTGTAATCTTAATGAAAGCAGTTGGCCAGACCTTTCTTCTGTGGCACCTCTGGGTAGGTTCAAACCGACCAACTTCAGGTTAGCAGTTGAGTTACAAACCATTTGCCCCACCCAGGGAGCTTTATGGGGCTGGTAGGACACACAGTGTGTGTGTGCAGCAAGGGCTGGAAGCCCAAAGAAGTGTTCTCTCCGGCCTTGGGCTAACTAAGCTGTTCTCCAGAGCAGGCATCGCCTGCCCCCTGCCTACGCCCCCACGGACCTCCCTTAAGATTCACTTCTTGCCCAGTCTCTGCTCTGGATTCCGTTCTTGTTCTTGGTTCACATTCTAGAATGGTGTGCTCGGGCCAGCTCCTGTCCCCAACGTCTCCCCCCCAGTCCTGTCCCCTACACGTACTTGTCCTGCTGGGAAAGCCTCAGGTACCCCACTGTCCCTACTGAAGACAAAATCCTTCTTCCCACCGAGCCCCTGGCCAAAGAGGCTGCGGCCTTAGGGGCAACTTAGGGGTCTGGGATACCCCGTGGTGGGGCCGAGCCTGGAGATGAGACCGGGCCTGAGTGGTTTCCAAACCACAACCTACCGCTGCCCTGCCTCCTCAAACCCATCCACTCACTGGGGACTTTGGGAAGCCCAGAGAGGTTTCAGGGGACAGAGGTCTCCCTCTGACTGGTTGGCGAGCAGAGCCGCTCTAGCCTCGGAGGACCTTCTCCAGGGAGACACACGCAATTCCAGGCAGGGCAGGCCGCCATCCCAGGGGAAGCGAGCGATGAACTCATGTTCATGAACTCATCCCAAGGGAGCGGCTCTGGGATGGGTTAAACAGGCGGCAGGATAAACAGGCGCGCAGCAACCGAGCGCTGCTCCCTGCGCAGGGGCCGTGCAATTATCACAGCGCCCCGATGACGTGGGTGGGAGAAAGGATGGAAGGTTGGGAGGAGGGAGGGAATTTCTCACAAGCCCTACTGCCGGGCCTTCTATAGTCTCCCGCCAGGGAGGGTGGAATGGATGGGTTTTGCGTTGTTTTTTTTTTCCAACCATTTTTTTAATCTTTAAGTAACTGTGATCCTTTTGTTCAGATTGTTAAGGGAATACACTCCATGGTGGCAAACGTAGAACATGGCTTGTCATTAAAGAAACGGGAAGGGGCTCCGGCTTCTATACTCCACTCTTCGGCACTAAAGAAATCCCCAAACCCGCTGCCGTTGAGGAGTGATTCCGACACGCAGACCCCCTGGGTGGGGTTTGCAAGACTGTACATCTTTACCCGAGCGGGCAGCCTCATCGACTCCCGGGCAAGTGACAGCCTGGGACACCCCAGGGGAGGTTCTACTCTGTCCTACAGGGTTGCTGCGAGTGGAAACCAACTCGATGGCCCATCCAGACTGGCCAAGGTGCTCAGAAGGTGGGGCCCATGCCGAGCAGCCCCACTGAGAGGGGGTAGATTGGGGAAAGGCATCCCTGGGTGAGGCAAATAGAAAAGCCTGCGGTTCGATTCCCCCCCAGGTGCCTCGGAAGAAAGGCCTGGAGAACTACTTGGGTGGAGGGTGGAGGGTGGGGGTGGCTGGTAAAATCAGCATTGAAAACCAGTGTTACACTGATCTACCCGGACACACGGGGACGCCGCGAATAGGCAGCACCGTGACAGCAATGGGTTGGAATGAGAGAAAGCTCTCTGACGCCGGCCCAGCCCGGAATGGGCCTCCACCCTCTCAACCCCAGGGGGCCGTTTGTACAGAAAGCAGGGCATGAGCTGGACTGACTGAAGGGTGTCAAGCTGGCCGGCCAGCAGCCGAGCTCGAACTAGAACTGCAGATGGACAAAGAAAAGCCGCAGCCCCTATTTCCAAGACAGAAATGTGATTTGTTCGAGGAAGGCTTGTCATTAAAGAGCAGCCATGAAGCACATCCCCAGGCCCTTCGATGCCCTTTCATTTGAACACGTTGCTGTCAAAAGCCTACTCGGAGCCGGAGGAAAGGATCGCACAGGACTGGGCTCACCGCAGAGGCCTGGCTAGCTGGTCCGCTGACGAAGCAAAGCACTCTGGGAGTTTCCAGTGCGGAGCCCCTTTGATCTCCAGCGGCGAGACCGAGTTAGTTCTCTCTTCTCCGCTGTCAGACAGATTCGTTTGGTACAGAAGCTGGTTTCTCTCTGAAGTGTCAAGCCCTGTGCTTGTAAATGTATTTTCTAAAATGAGGGGAAATCAAGATGTAGAACAAGGGGTAACAGTTTATACGTGGAACGTATTCAGATGAGGCTAAGCATCGCGTTTTCTTTCTGATTGAAAACAAATGATCCCACTGTCTCGAGTCTCTTGTTTTGTTTTATTTCCCAAACGACAATGATCCCCGAGCAGCTTTTGGAGTGACGGTTACACTGTGCGGTGTCCCTCACAGCATGACGTTACAAAGGTGGCCCAGTCAGAGTCCCGACAGCTTCTGGGTAAGACCCAGTGCAGGCCCACGTGTCCCCAAGGCTCGTCTCTTCCTAAGCTGCCGCCTCCTATACTGTTCGCCTCCTCCTCAGTCTCCGCCAGCCGCCAGCACTTACAACGGCAAACTTTGATCTTGTAAGTGGGTTCAACTGAACCACTATTTTAACCATTTTAATGAGAAGCCTGAGGGTTCTGATCTCTGGGCTTCTGATGGCATTTCTTGGGGAGTCTGGCCCTCTACGTTTCTTCGAGCTCAGTCCTGGTCCTGTTGGCACCCCTGATTGGCCCACCCACACCAAGGGGGTGACACTCTATTTGCCAAGGAAGCTTCCTGAGAGACCGATGGGGCTCCCCGGGTACCTCAGCTTGCTGGAGACCTCTCCCCAGGGCAGGTCACAGGTGGAAGGCACACTGTGGGCTCATTCTCACGAGCGTACCTAGTCCTGCTAGCTCAACTGCATATCCACATGGAGAAATGAATCCAGACTCCTGGTTGACCCCACATACAGCCACTGGCCCTAGAAGAGCAACAGGTCTAAAATACAGCTTCGAGAAGGACACAGCTGAGAGGGTTTTCAGTCTTGGGAGTCGGCAAAGATTTCTCAACAGGAAGCCAAAGCAAAACCGAATCAAACCAACCCATTCAGACCCCGCCCGTCAAGGGGAAGCAGGGGCACACTGGGGCAATCGTGCCGCTAAGAACCTGCGTGGCTCAAACCGCCAGTAAGAAAACGAAAAGGAAGAACACTGGGACATGGAAAGAAATGCCATGGACTAGGAAGGCACATTTGCAAATACCCAACCACGGGAAAACCCCACTGGAGAAAGACCACCCCATTCAAAAGGGAAAAGCGGTGCCGAAACATGAAGAGGCGCTACCCCACCAAAGACATCCGAGTGGCTGATAAACACCTTAGAATGCCCAACCCCATTAGTCATCAGGAAAATACACAGTTACACTGCCAACACCAAGCGGTGAGGAGGACGTGGAAGAACTGGAACGTGCGCTGCTGGTGGGAATGTCAGTTGCTCTAAGAATCGCTTTGGAAAACAGCTTGACCGGATATGATAGAGCTGACTATGTCGTTTGCGGCTGTTGGTGGCCCAGCTGATACCAATGCACACAACCCCATGAGGGCGGAACAGAACTGCCCTGTAGGCTTTTCAAGCGTGTGATCTTTCGGCCTGTTTTCCTACCCACCTGTGAATCCAAACTACCAATCTTTGAGGAGGAGTCAAGTGCTGAGCTCTTTGCTCCACTCAGGGCCTCCGATCCACACGCACATGTGCCCGACAGAAAACTACATATGTGCACCAAAGACCCATGTTCAGAGCAGCACACTTTGAAGCAAAAATCCCCATTGACAATACCGTGGAGACCCAGAGGACAATGGACGCCGGCCGAGCAACAGTTCACTATCTTTAGTGTATATCAGAGCCACCTGCAGGGCTTGTCAATGCCTAGGCCGCTGGGCTCCACCTGCTATCTCCTGGCACCACGGCGAAGACAGTTCAGCCTTTCTTTCCCTTGGTGGCCCCCTCTCATCATTAAGATGGGGGCTGGCCACTTTGTGAACATGCCCTGCCCCCACAGCCATGGTTCCCCATTAGCAGCAGAGCAGACTAAGGAGGTGTAAGAGGTTGCTTTTAAACCATTAGTCCAAACACACCCACTCCCTTTGCCCAGACGTGGTTGCTACACTCATGAGCATCACTTCCCAGCACCCCGCCGGCCTGTGATTTTATGAGGCAGTCATCTTTGGCCCCATTTCCCACCACCCCACTGCCTATCAAGTAGACTCTGACTCACAGCAGCCCTATCAAACAGAGCTGGACTGCTCCCTAGGGTTTCTGAAGCTATCAGTCTTTGTGGGAGCAGAAAAGCGCATCTTTCTCCCTGGGGATGGTGGGTGGGTTTGAACGACTGACCTTGCAGTTAGCAGCCCAATGTGTTTTTGAGAGAAGGAATTAGTTAGCTGGACGGCAAGGTCTAAGGCCCGCAACGAGGCGGACTGGCACAGTGGCTGCATCAATGGGCTCAGGCATCAGAACAACGGTGAGGAGGCCCAGGACCGCGCGGTTTCATTCCGTTGTGTGTAGGATCGCTAGGGGGTCGGAGCTGGCTCGCTGGCACCGAACAACAACAATGACAAGTTTTACGTTAACATGTGGAACTAGAGATTCAAGCTCACACCTCTTGACTCTGGTCGAATGCTCCCTCTCCACGCTGGCAGTCTCCTAAAAAGGGCCAGGCCAGCCTCGCCCCTCTCCCCACATATCCAGGTGCTACCAAGCTGTCCGTGTCTCCCATAGACACTGCAACCCAAACACAAGATGCTTCTGCCTGACATGATTGTGGTAGCGGTGAGCTGCACAATGCACTTCTGGGTATTAAAAGCTCAGCCCTGAAAGGCCCCCTTTAGGCAGCGTCTGCCGTTTCTGTGGTTAATTGGCTGTCTGGGGAGGCGGATGCAGCTGCAGGGAAATGCTGATCTTTCCATTTAATGACACGGAGAGAGCTGGGATACCCTGCTTCCTCCATCCATCAGCGTTTCCGAAACAATTGCTCTCCACTTGGGCAGAGCCAGGTGGGAAGTGCGGACCCCCTAAGAGGAGCCTGTAGCCTGAAGACCTTCAGCACCATGGCCAGCGAAAGCAGAGCTGCTCTGAACCCTGGCTGCACGCTGGGGTCGCCGAAGAGTGTGGAACAATTCTGATGGCTGGTCCCCACTCGAGTCTAAGTGGATCAGAACTGTGTCCTCTTGCGATGTGAACATGCAACCAGGATTGAGACCTACTGCAATGAGCAAGCGGGTAGTGGAGCGTCCCGTAGACTTGGTAGCACAGGACACCTTTCTAAAAGGGACTTTGGGAGGGAGGACGTTTCGTCCTGTTGCCATGGAAATGATTTCTGGTCCCCTGTACTCTCCACGCTGGGTCCCTCCTCCTAAAGTTTCCATCATCTTACATGCACACGTGCAAGCAATATCCTTGCTTGACCAGGTCCAGTTCAGTAAGCACCTACCCGGAAGGGAGCCTCAAGGTGTAGCCGAAACAGTAGCATGGGAGTCCACAGAGCGTAGCCCAATTTCTAGATGTTTCAGAGAGCAGCAGGGAGGATTGCCCTGCTATTTATGGTTCCAGAAAACTCGGAAACCAGTTTAGGCTTTAATAAGCAAGAAGCAGGTTATTTGTAGAATTAAACAATGGGCGGTGTTTGAGCATCTGAACAATGTGATTCAGGGCAACCTTGCCCAGGCCTGGAGCCTGTGGGTCCGATGAAGAACACAGGAAGTTGTACATGCTGTATTAAGATGCCCCCGCCCCCCTCCAACAAATCTGGTCCCCAAACAGTCTCTACTACCATGTCATCTTAAATGCATCTGCTTCTCAGTGTTTAGACATCTTAAAAACAGACACGGCAGCAGTGGTAGCCATTATCATAGAATGTTGGGGGAGCAGCTAGCCTTTATTCTAGTATATGTTTCGATTGGATCCAGACCTTCTATGATAAGTAACACATTAGCTTTTTCAGAAAAAAAATAATTTGAAAACAGCTGAGGTGTTGAACCAATGCACTGGTGGCTGAGAAGGTACCATTTTCCACAGAGGAGTGGAGGGACTTCTCAGCAGAAAGGACGTTTCCGACCCGAACAGAAGACATTCAACACGACAACCACCAGCCAGATAAAGACGTGCTTTAACTCCATGCTTCCTTGGAGTTAAATATTAATCTGAGAGGACTCGGCCAGGGAGAGGAATTGTCCTTCATGTGAAATTTTTATGAACGAATCAGGCGGTTGGATCAAAGAGCAGACCCAGAATAGAATTACAAAGAGGTTTTAAAAGATAAAGTGTTTCTTGCTAATTGCCCATTACTTTCTTAAATGGACATATACTTGGATGGGGGATTGACCTACCTGAGGCCTGCAAGACAACACTATGAACCAAAGTTAGGTCCCAGTTTGGAAGCAGTGCTGGAAGCAAAATGCACTGGGGAAAGGAAATCAACCATGTTTATGAGAGCAATCGGGGCAGGCCACTGTCGGGGTCCCTTGCCATAAACCACCTTCATCAGGGAAAACCCCCCAATCAAACCCAATCGAGTCCATGCTGACTCATAGCGACCCTAAAGAACAGAGTAAAACTCCTCCTTAGGGTGTCCAAGACTACATCTTGACAGAGGCAGACAGCCTCATCTTTCTCCCATGGAGCAGTTGGTGGGTTTGAACCACTGACCTTGTAGTTAGCAGTCCAATGCTTACCCCACGGTTGCCACTAGGGCTTCTTTTCAGCAGAGGAAGGAAATGCAAGTGTAAGTACTAGCGCCTGCTTGATGGGGTCTTTGAGGGACTATGGTCCCTGGGTTATCATCAACACCCTGCATCACCTTGTAAGCTTGCAGAAGCACCAATATCAACACTCAGTTCCATTAAGAGCTCAGTGCTCTAACTTACTCCTGAGTGTGCAGTTTCTAAAGTGCTTCTGGCTAAGCCGTCTCCAGCCACCCACTGAAAAACATACTTTCAATACTAGCATTGTCAAAGCAGTCCCTTTCTTTGAAAACAAATATAATCCAAAACTTTAAATGAGCACATAACCCAAAGACTTAAACCACGGGACTACAAAAGATAGCGTATGCCAACGTTCATTGCAGCATAATTCACAATAGCCAAAAGATAGACACAACCCGTGTCTACCCAGATGAGTGAATGAACAAAATGGATGTCTTTATACATTGGGATATTGTATTAGTCTGGGTACTGTAGAGAAACAAATCCACAGAAACTCATGTATAGGAGAGTTTTATGTAAAGAAAGTGTGCATCACAAAAACAT
>NW_022111358.1:3184149-3193024 GCF_000313985.2 Echinops telfairi
GTCAGGCAGCGGCCTAGGCCAATGGTGAGCATCAGGGGCCGTAGGCAAAGACGAGGAGCCGGGTCAGGGGTCAGGGCCTTAGGAGGGGTCGGGGCTGAGGGTCAAGGGCCCAGGAACGGGGTCTGCGGCTGGGGTCAGAGCAGCACCACTGGCGGTCGACCTGGGGCCTGGGTCTTCGAGATGGAAGCAGGGGCTTAGGGAGGGGCTCAGGGTGGCGGTCCAGGGGCTGAGATCTGCGGGCGGGTCAGGGACCCAGGTTCTGGGGGTTGAAGTCTGAGGGTCAGGGCCTGTGGGGTTCAGTCTGCGGCTGGGGTCAGAGCAGCACCACTGGCGGTCGACCTGGGGCCTGGGTCTTCGAGATGGAAGCAGGGGCTTAGGGAGGGGCTCAGGGCGGCGGTCCAGGGGCTGAGATCTGCGGGCGGGTCAGGGACCCAGGTTCTGGGGGTTGAAGTCTGAGGGTCAGGGCCTGTGGGGTTCAGCTCAGGGCAGGGGGCTGTGGGGCTCGGAAGTGAGGGGTCTTCTGGCTGGCCAGCGGCTGGGGTCAGAGAGGGCCGCAGCCACATCTAGGTGCTGTATCTACAGGCCAGCAAGCTGGCAGCTAGGTAGGGTCAGGGGTCAAGGTCAGTGTCAACGCCAGCCAAGATCGGGGCCAGCAAGGCCAGGACACAGGTCAGTGGAGGTGGGGGCACATGACCTGTGTGTGCATGTGTGTGTGGGGGGGCCAGGGAGTAGAGGCTTTCCTCACTGAGCCCCCATTGAGGATACGGGGGAGGAGTCTGTTTAAATATTTTTCTGGGAGGAAGGGCTGAGGGTGGGGGTCAATTGGAGGGAGAGGGGAGTCCTGTTTGCAGGTGGGTGACTGGGTGCTGGGGGAGGTGGAGGAGCACCAAGGAGCAGCCCTGGGGGACTGACAGGCCGGTCCCTTCTCCATCTGATGCCCCACCTGGGGGCAGAGGGTAGAGGATCATTGTCAAAATTCCCACAATATCCAGCCCCAAAGAAAAAAAAGAAAAATGTAATCCATGTAGAGTGAAAGGTCAAGAGTTCTTCCTATATCCAGTTCTCTTGTTCTTTTTGCCAGAGGCAACTGCTTATGTAATTTTCTTGAATATCTTTCCTGATGTTCTATATACATTAAAACAACAATAACCCCCCCAATAAAAGTGGGCAAAAGATTCGAGCAGACACTTGACCAAAGGTGTAAGTATGGCCGATAAAGACAGGATTTGATCAGTCTTCTAAGAAACCTTTGGTCACAATGTTCAGTCATGGTAGCTGGACACCACCTAGTGCTTCCGGTCCCAAGGCAAAGGAGGCAGTTGGTCTTCACTGGTCATTCATAAAATGCAAATGCAGGCCACAAGCAACAAGCCTATAGACTGGCTAACATTAACAAGCCCATGTCTACCAAATGTAGATAATGACCCGGAGGGCCTGGGGCTCTCCTACACTGCTGAGGAGAATGTCATGTGGCACACTTTGGAAAACAATTTGGCACTCAATTTCTGGAAAACCAAGCATACACTTGCCAGTGGGTTCAGCCATTCCATGCCAGGTATTTAGTCAAGAGAAAAGAAATGGGCTGACGTGTCCACACAGAGCCACGGGCTCGGCAGTCAGGCAGCCTTATTTGTAAAAGCCCAATACTTGAAGGAACCCAAGTATCTGCTCAACAACAGATAGTCCAATTGTGATACGTTCACACGATGGAATACTATTCAGCAATGAAACAAGAAGGACCTTTGATTTGTACAATGTGGATGATTCTCAAAAGAATTTTGCTGAATGAAAGAAGCCAAGAGTCCCTATTGGGGGAAAAAATCCTATTTACATAAAACTACATCATGCAAACGAATATACCTGTTGTGTGTAAAGCAGACCAGTGGTTGCTTGAGGGTGGGGTGAGGAGAGACTAGCAAGGGATTACACGGCAACCTCTGGAGTTGATGGAGAGAGCTTCTATCTTGATGGTGGGGATGGTTCCATGTGTAAAACTTACTAAATTATCCCCTTGAAATATATGCAGTTAATTATAACCCAATACATTTTCACAAAGCATATTTGTGTATACATAGTCACATAAAGAACACATATCATTTTAAAATTGCTTTGCTGTTGAGAGTATGCACAGCAAAACATATCTCAATTCACTAATACTTTCAACATATACAATTTGGTGACACTGATTCCAGTGTTGAGTTGTGCAAACGTTAAGAGTTGCTCTTATCCTTCTTTTCTGAGTTGGGCCACCCCTGAGATAAAGTGTATTGTGCCAACCTGGCCGATAGACACATGTGGGGTTAATTGAAGGGCAGAGGGATAAATGGCTTAGTGAGTCTCACCTTTGTAGTTCTCGGGTCTCTTGCCCTCTGATGGTTGGACCAGGGTGCAGCTGCCTTAGCAGTTCCCTGCTTCAGCTTTCAAGGCTCACTTCCTACAAGACATCCCTGAGGAGAAGCAACATGGACCTACCCCGATGCAGCCCTGGGTGCTGGAGCAGCCGTGTGGAGACCCCTGCCAGTGCTGAGATGCTTACACACTCACTGACTCGGCTTTCCTCCTGCATTCGGCATCATTGCGTGTGTTTTGTGAGATGGAGGAGGACTTTGTGGACTGGTGTTGGACATACGGGTTAATGGGTCAATGTTGGACTTGTGGGCTTGGGCAGCACTGGGTTGGGATGTTTTCTTGATGTGCACTTACCCTTTATATAAAACTCTCTCTTATACATGAGTTTCTGTGGATTTGTTTCTCTAAAGTACCCAGACTAATACAACCCCCAACATAAACTCACTGCCCCTATCTAATCTTTTGAGTTGCAAATGTCGCTTTGATGCCATAAAAGTTCTTAAAATAGCATAATGCTCAAGGCAGACTTTTTTTTTTTTAACTACGTAGTTAAGCTAAACGATTCCTCAGTGCTAACAAAACCACAGGAGATATTTTTGGTTTTAAGTTTAAAGATTATCTCAGGGCAACAGTTTCAGGGATTTACTCAGTGTCCACATCTCCAGAAAGTCTGGAGTCCATAGAATTTTAAATTTGGTTGTACATTTCCCCCCTTTTGATCAGGATTCTGCTGTGATATCTTCAACCAAAATATCCAGTAACAGTGGTTGGCCTCCATCCAGTTCTGGTCTCATGGCAAAGGAGGCAGTTGTTTATGGGAACAGACATTTTCCTACTTAACAACATAACTTTCTGATAATTTCCTATCAGCACATAGTAGGTTATATTTTTAACAGCTGCATAGTATTCCATATTATATTTATCA
Source organism: Echinops telfairi (assembly GCF_000313985.2). NCBI lineage: Eukaryota > Metazoa > Chordata > Mammalia > Afrosoricida > Tenrecidae > Echinops > Echinops telfairi. Next base: position 3,187,424 of record NW_022111358.1, read on the forward strand.
TAACTTAATAATCTTTCCCCCTACTGATGGACATTTAGAGTTTTTTTCTTGTGGACACACATTGATAGGAATTTGAAAAATTCATGAAAAAATGAAATTAAAAGATAATGGAACTTTTCTAAGAATTACTTTGAAACCACTTCATATATACATATTTTTGCATCTATAAGCTAAATTCTTGCGAGTTATGCAAAGAGTATGTCCATTTAGGAGCCTGATAGGATCCTGTCCTGTTTCTTTCCCTGGCTCCAATCAAGTCTGCTCTGAAATGGAAGGGCTGAGTCTACCACTGGTTAAAGAAACTGCCAAGCAGTTGGCTGAGTGCTACAAAAAAAGGAATTCTTTCACTGTAACTGAGGTGCCCTAGTGGCGTTGTTGGGTAAGCATTGGACTGCTAATCACAAGGTCAGCAGTTCAAACCCACTGTGAGGAAGTTGAAGCTGTCTGCTCTTATAAAGATTTATAGCCTCAGACCCCTGTACACACTGCACTCACTGTGAGCTGGAACTGAGTCGATGGCATTGGGTGGGTTTTCACGAGAACTCTCCTAAGATGATCGATCATGTAGCCCTGGTTTGCGGCCATTCTGAGTCCACCTTTCTCTGGAGAGCGGTTTGTCTTGAAATCGTGGAGAAACAGGCACCATCATCCCTACTTTACCTAAGGGCCAGAAGCACTGCTGGAAGACCGTGAGGCAGTAGCATCCGACAACATCCATTTGCAAGCATCCACAGTACCTTAGTGCAGGGCAATTAGATGCTACCCTTTATGCCTCACGCCACCCCTCTCACTATTTCTTGAGCATCGATTATAGTCATTGTCCCGAGCGATTCTCTCAAGGAGCTTGGTCAGTCTTATGTGTGCTACGGGTGGTGGTGGTGGTAGACAGACAAATACCCAGTGAGTAGAGCAACCTGGTGCCTTATTGCTCAAGGGTGGGGGGGGGGAAGGGGAGGCACTCAATGGAAAGCAAGGTGGACATGGGAAGCCTCCTCCGAGCAAGGGGCCTGTTGGCAGGGTTTCAAAACACGGGGGAAGCATTTCATAGGCGGCCTTGCAAATAAGGCCATTCCAGAAAGGACTTTACAAAGGTATTGGGACATCAAGTCACCTGGGCAGGCACAGATGTGCGTGTTGTGGGGGGAAGCAGGGAGGACAGGCAGAGTAGGGATGGTGCCGGTCACGCGGGTCAGTAGGTAGCACACGCTAGTCAAGGTGCTAAGGAGGGTCCAGTGGTTATGGGGCCATTTGAACAGCCCCCGTCCCGAGAGAAAGCTCGTCACCGAGAACGGGAGTGCACTTTGAGCCAGGCTTTATCAATCCTCTGGCCCAAGGTCTCGGCAAACTGCGGCTCCAGAGTCTCTCTTTCGGTCCCGTGTGCACGTGTGGCTCTGAAGTGCAATTGGAAAAAAAAAATTAAAGGCTATTTTTTCAGATAGTGGTGGTCTCATTTGTTTGGAAAGATATATTTATGGCTCTTGAACAATTTTTAAATTGTTGTGAGGGGCAGGATTGGGCTCTTTCATCTCAAAAGTTTGCCGACCCTTGGCCTAGCCCATTTGGGGCCAGAAAAGGCTGTTCCGGGGGAGATGCATTGTCGCGTGTTTAGCAGCATCTCTATCTTCTATTAAATGGCAGTAGCAGCCACCCCTGTACCCCAGCGTGACAACCCAAAACATTCTCTGGCACGTGAGTGACCCCGCCCCGGCTGAGGGCACAGGAAGGCTCTGACCCAGATGCCACAGTTCCAAGGAAGAGGGTGAGGAGGCAGCCTTTGTTGGGACAGAACAGAACACGGGACAGGACCTCCACTTGGGATTGAGATTTAGGCCATCAGTTTACAAACATGAGTGAATGGGTGTTAAAAAAGGCGTGGCATTTATTTCTCCCTCACTCCTTTCTTCCCTCTCTCCTACAAGCACGTAAGGCCTGCGATGTGCTTGCTACTAAGGATACAATTGCAGTGGGAAGAGTTCATTACTGAGGGATGTAGCAGCTCGTTCTTTCCTAAACTGACCGCCTAGGAGAGGCCCACCTCCCACATCTGAGAGGTTAGCAGTTAGTCCTGCAAGGGCCGAGAGGGGTGGAATTTACGGAGTCGGGTAAATTACGGAGTTAGGATGGCAGTGGCAGGGAGGGGGTGGGGATGGGTGTCACTGGTAGCAGTCTGGGTTTTCTCCCTGCCCGCCTCCTACTCTTCACAGAGCTCTGGGGAGTGGCAGACCTCAGGATCACAGCGGTGAGGGGCACCAGGACGGCAGGCCACCAGGCTCAAGGGATCCCTGCGCTCGAGGAGCTAGCTGGTGGCTTCATGGGGTCCTGTGACTTGGACAGTGAGATTCTCAGTGGGGCCCAGGGTGGATGGGCAGGGCTGCGAATGACGCGTGGGAGCTTTGCACAGCTCTAGAGGCAAAGAAGGAAATTCAATTATGTTCAAGATTGATTTTCTTTTTTTTTTTGCAAGCCCAGTTGAATGGAGCCTCTGAGTCAGTATAATGGAATTTAGAAAGAGTGAAGTGAGTCTTACGCACACGATGACAAAGATGAGCACAACAGGGTCCTGGCTTTCTGGAGATACAGTCTGACAGCAAATCCCCTGCAAAGGGCAGGGCCAGCTCTAGGCTGCAGGACTGCTGGTCCCAGGCCCCAGGAGTAGTCCCCCAGCGCCAGGCAGCACTGCTGATTCGGCTCCCGAGGGCCAAGGAAGGCGGATGGATACTGGTGGTGTCCTGAGTAAAGCCTCGGCCTGCCAAGTGAAAAGCCAGCAGTTCAAATCGACCAGCCGCTCCATAGAAGACAGATGTGGCAGTCTGCTCCCATAAAGATGAAAGTCCCCGGGGGCAGTTCTACTGTCCTACAGGGTCACTATGAGTCAAAAAGCAAGTGGGTAAGGCAGAGGGCAGCTGACTGCTACCAGGAGGCGCGCCATTCGGAGCAAATTGATCTCAAAGGCTTGCTCCCTTAACCATAAAAAAATACTACCCCAGTGAACTGGAGGAGGCCTGGTGGCACAGTGGGTTAAGCACCTGGCCATGACCCCCAAGATCCGTACTTCAAACACACCAGCGCCGTGGGAGAAAACGAGGTTGTCTACTCCGCCGATAGAGTGCTAGCCCAGAAACCATGGAGCGGTTCTGCTTGGCCCGATAGTCACAAGGAGTGGGCATCAACTCGAGAGTCACGGATCTGGTCTTAGAGGTGTGCGTACAGGGATGGCTGTGTATGTCCATGTGTGTGCAGGAAGTAAGCCAAGTGCTGGAACGACATGTCATGGGTGAACTCCCTGGTGAGGACAATAGGCTAGGCAGCCACGTGCAGGGCGTTGAGTGGGGTAAAGTGAGAGGCAGGGCACCCAGCTCTGAAGACAGCTGCTACAGGCACTCGGGTAACGGGCAGGGTCCCTCAGCTGGAGAGACAGGGGAGGATCCAGGAGCTATGCCAGGGCAAAACACCAAATGCTACATTCTCAGGACACTACCTACACTAAGAGTAGTGTGCCAAGAATTAAGGATCGCATCCATTGAGCGATGACCTGTCCCTTTGGAGCTAAAAGATCAAACCATACCTTTTTGGTACTGAGTTCCAGGAGCTATTAAAGCCTATTTGCCTACTCCACACCTCAAGCTGAAAGCACTCTGAACTTTAGCAAATGCTTGAAAATGTATAAAATGTAAAGCATATAAAAACATGCAGTATAATTTCTGTAAACAAAGAACAAAGCAACCCCCCCCACCCCCAAGTCTGAAACCCTCACACCTCAATAGTGGTTTGAGAGACTTTAAAAAAAAGGGGAGGGAGTAAAATCGAAAATGGACTTGAAGTCTCTAGTGCCAAACATGTTCATTTCAAATAAACGCAAAACACACAAAATGTTAAGTGTTCCCTAGCATCCTAAAAGAATGTTCAATAGTGATGGCTGGGGGATGGAATACCATAGACTGGTAGGAGGGTGAGGCAAATTTGGCCACGTGGTCTCTGGAATCTCTGGGCAGTTGCTGGCCCGGTCTTCTGAGCATCCCCAGAGGAGTGGTGATGAAACATTTCTTTGCAAACTGAGCTGGAAGTCACGGGGTCAGAGTGCCTTCCTCTGCTCTGGCCTGGGATGGCCAGGAGGAAGAGGGGGGTGGGGTGGGTTCTTGCTCCCGATTTGCTCTACGAAGAGAAACTGTCTGGGTGGCAAAACGCTCTGGCTCCCGTGACACTGGCTAGTGGCTGAGATCAGACACCGTGTGTGGGCAGGGTCAGATCTATTTTACAAGGAATCCAAACCCCCAAATCTACTGCCAGCAAGTTGATTCTGTCACAGCCACCCTACAGGGCAGAGATGACCTGTTGTGTAGGGTTTAAAAGCAGCAGCCTTCTGTCTCCTGAGAAGCAGCTGGTGGATTTGAACTGCTCATCTTACGGACCTTGTACTTCACAGGCCAACCCTTAATCCACTTGGCCGCTAGGGTCTCTTTCTGCAGTGAAAGCCTAGATCAAATGGGGGTAGCAATGCCCGCAAAGCCTATTCCCATAGGCAGGAAAAGCCCCTCGGCCTCAGTTCAGCTGCCAGCAACTGAGCCTGAGGTCAGACTCACCCAGGTGACAGCCTGCTAACCAGGGTTTAAGCGAGCTTATTCTGGCTTGGCGCCAGGCTGTGTTTTTGCCTTCCCACCTCAGGACCAGTGAATCAGAACCTAGTGTTTGCAAGCTCCCCAGGTGATTCTGGGTCTGCATTAAGGCCCACTGGGATATCGTCAATAACTACCTGGGGATTCTGACACCAAGCCTTGCTTTGTCACTTACTCTACGATTGTGAACCAATTACAGTATCTTCGCACTTATCTTGTCTATAACTGCAAGATGGGAAGGCTGCCTCAATGGCGGATTCTATGTCTCACCGTGCGGGTGTGTGCGCACATACAGGACTAGGCACGTCAAGGACACCCACCCACAATTCTCAGGTCCCCACGTTAGAGATGGCTGGGAAAGCAGGGAGAGGCAAGCAATGAAGGGCAGCGTGGTGACGGCTGCACAACTCTAAGCATCCTATAAATCAACACCATACACGGGTGAACTTAAGGCGTGCGAATTATATCTCAATTGTGCCATTTTTTTCAAGGGGTCAAGAGAATATGAGTAAGCACATTGGAAAAGTATGGACAGTGAGGTCTTTCCAAGCGCTCCAGGACATAGAAAACGTCTTTGTTAAATTGTCGTTTTAGATTTCCATCATTCCTCTAGAAACTTAAGTCCTCCAGGACACGAGGCTCTTTCACTGTGAGTTGGAAATTGGAGGCCGCTGGTCTGAGCTTTCTACTCCCCTAAACAGTTAGTCTCAGAAACCCAGTCACTGGGAGCTAGCACCGACTCGCAGGCAGTGAGCTTGGCTTGGTGTAAGCAGAGCAGTCTAAAAGCTGGGCAAGAGCTCCGTTAGGGTCTCACATGCTGAATTTTTTTTTAAAACACTCCATCATTTTTATTTATTTATTTAAATCATTTTATTAGGGGCTCATACAACTCTTACCACAATCCATACACACATCAGTTGTGTAAAGCGCATTTGTACATTCATTGCCCTCATCATTCTCAAAACATTTCCTCTCCACTTAAGCCCCG
>NW_022111358.1:3194715-3247007 GCF_000313985.2 Echinops telfairi
TTTGCCTCAGTGTGGCAGGATCAGATCGGGTGCAATTCCCACACTGTGTCTCTGGTGTTGTCCCCGCAGGGCCATGGGTCAGGAGGGGCGTCCTGTCTTAGTGGGCATGCTGAATGTTAAAAGCTGCCATTTCTAACAACAATTCCTCTAGCCTTGACGCTGAGCTCACCAGCTACCCCAGAGGAGACTTTCCTGTCTTGCTGAGCTCTGGCAGTTGGCAAGACATGGTGATGTCTGCTTCCAGAGGGACATTCCACCACGGGCAAAGAGAAGTAAGATGTGGTAGCTTCCATCGAAAGGGCTAGCAACACATTTCTACAACAGACCCCCGAGGAAAAACATGCCGGAGAAAGCCATTTCAACAAATCCCCCAGGAAGCCAGTCCTCCCACTGCCTTGCAATCACCATCTACTGTGAAGAGTCCATCGCTTGCAATTATGTCACTGAATCAGTCACACACCCCCGGCGAAACTCGCTTTTAGATAACCAGCCGCTCACTCTCGATGGTTCTTCAGTCAATAATAATCTTGTAACCTTCAGTGCCTGCTCCACTGTACAAAAATGCTCTTTTCCTCACTGGCTGAAGCGCCATCTTCACTCTAAATTTGGATGTCTTCCAGGTCCAGACATCTCTACCACTCAGTAATCGTTTGTTGCTTTTACTTTAAAAGTAACACTTCTTTGGCTGATGTAGTGATGGACTTTTGTATGGTGTTTTAAAAACATAGGCCACGGTCTTTTGGCACTTAGATGAGGGGGCTTCAAAATGGTCATGGAAAAACTTCATTAACCCACACACATTCTGAAGCCCCTCCACACTTCTGTTCCCTGCTGAGTTTTAGGGTCCCTAGAAAACTATTTCTCAGCAAAGATTTCAGAGTCGGCACCCCCAAGTTGCTTCAATGATTACTATTTCAGTATTTTAACACAAACAGCCGTAGGCAGAACCATTTACATTTCTAATTTATTATTAAATTACATAACAAAGCTTTGTCTATACAGTCAGAAAAATGCACATTAGATGAGAACAAAATTAAGTACAAATACAATAAAATTGGTTCCAGAAGCTATTTTAAAAGCAAAAAATTAGAAAGTGCATTTGGAATAGATTAAAAAAAATCTATATTGGCATTTTCATGAGAGGAAAACTCTCCCATCATGGTAAAGTGTGAGTAGGACAGACCCCCCTCCTCAAAGAGCTAACAGCATGGGAATGGACGCAAACACTCTGATGTTAAAGCGAGATCTTAGGTACGAGAAAACGAGAAAGACCCCTGAAAACCTGGCTCAGCGTCGTCTCAGCTTCTTACCTTAAAAATCACCTGTTCCTCACCCATCAAACCGAAGGGCGTGCAGGCGTGTAAAGGAGCAATCAGATACCATGATGAGAAAGAAGCCCTGCATCTTTCTGGAGACGGGGCTCAGGAACCGCTAACCCAAAGGAGAGAGGGGCACACGGACTTTCTGAATGCAGAGACCACTTGGTTTCTAGTTAAGTTGCCACAGAACTCAGAGTAGCATCAACATGGCCATTTGTCCCCAAATCAAATCTGGTTAATGATCAAACAAGGTATTAGAAAGCACAAGGGCTAATCCAGCTCTTCAAAGTCATTTTTACCAGGTTGAGGTCATTAACAGAGAAACAGAAAATTAACAATGGAATGCAAGCCGAGGAGGCCTCGATTCCCTAGAGGCCAAATCAGTCATTGACCGCTTTGCATCCAAAGGCTCACCAAGCGCATCATTCTCCCATTCAGAAGTGTTCCACATCCAATATGAACTCACTAAATATCATCTGGCTGTAGGGACAAGACGACCCTCGAGGGGGTCTGCTTTGACCACGTCTTACGGTTGGATTCCCATGTCTGACAGGAATTGCAGGCCCCAGGGGAAGGCATCCTCTGTAGCAATGAATTTGGTATAAAGGCGAGAGGCCGTGCGAGCAGGGCAAGCCCGGTTTTAACGTCACAGGAACCAACAGCAATGCTGCGGCCAGGAGTCCTGCGGCATGATCAAGAGTTACAGAGAGCAGGTGGAGACGGCCAGGATGGAGAACTACAGCACCTGACTACTGGGGCTTAAATTTGAGTAACCGTTTCATTAAACACCTTGCTATGGTCATCAGCACACATTCAAACCAAATTTCCAAAGCAAAAAAATAAATAAAAAAGAAACCAAACCAAACCACCTTTCGGAATGTTCTTGTCCTTTTTGTTGCTCTGTTTTTGTTCGTGTGCTTTTTCAGCAAAATGGAAAGTTTTGAGTGAATACAAGGAAGATCCCCAAAGAAAAGATTCGTACTATAAGACAACAGCTGAAGTACAAGAATGCCCTCCAAGAGGCAGCAGTTTCCTCGAGACCAGGAACAGAGGTCCTGCTGACCTCCAGTTCTGACGATTAGCAAGTTACCGACTGTTGGCCCCGGAGCCCAGCAGCTCTTCTGTAAGGAGAACAGCAAAATAAGGGAGGAAAGAAAACCAGTGGCATGGAACAGCGTGCTCACGGTGCCTCTGCAGTCCCTCGGCTGGGGTTTCTTGGTCAGAAGGGAGCCAGGAGAGGGAGGGAAGAGCCTGCTCCTCGCTCTCCCCTTTTGGCCTTGGGTCAGCTGAGTCAGACCTACCTGACGCCAACGTCCACACAAAGCTTTCTCAACTTCGTTGGAAGGACTAGCTTAATTTCATTAAAAAAAAAATAACCAACATAATTCTATTACTTCATATAAACCTAGCCCCAGTGGAGAGGCTCACCGGCCATCACAACTGTCAGCACCGAGGCAGTTAGCGAGGTCAGCTTGCGGCCTAGTTTTACTCCCACACAATCATCGTTAGTGAATGTATCAAGGAATCAGACCAGTAAAAAAGACTGGTAGTATAATTAAATAAATAACTTTATTTATGATATTCCGGACTTTACTGATGCCTACTATACAGCAACCACAGCCTGATAACTAGAAGTCCTAGCTGAGGCATAACCACCCATCAAGGCCCTTTGACAAATCAGAGATTAATAAAGTGTCAGGGGAGAGAAGTTTTGATCTCTCAACTGAGAATTTAATAAATCCACACACTTTTCTCTCTGTCCCTTTAAGGTTCAAATTGTGAAAATTTGACATTCTCTTACGGGCATCCCAATCAACTAACTGATGAACCCATTTTTAGAAAAATAAACCCCCTAATTTAAAAAAATATCTCAAATGCCCTACAGACTCAGAAAGTAACAAAACGTTGACACCAGAACGAACACCCTCTGCAGTCTGTCTTCACACCTGGTGCTCGTTAGCCATCAGCCTGTAAGAGGAGGCGTCACAAAGTCTGTGGAAAAATGATTGAGAAGATAATACATTTTTTGCCCCAATCTTGTTGAAGCCCCCATGTATATCAAGGGCATCTCCAAACCAAGATGTCCTTAAGAACTTCATGCAAATATCCTCTTATTCCCTCTGGCAGTCTGGGGGCTCTAAAGACCAGACTACATCCCATCAGGGAACAGCAACCTTCTTCCTTGGAGAGGTGAGTACATGTTGGATGTCTTCACACACTTGTGACAGGTCACACATTTCCAAAATCTGAGAGAATGTTAAACTTGAGGGGAAAATTCTGGTGGCTGGTTTAAAATGTTGTCACTGTCCAGAGATGGTGCTAGAAGCCAGGTGCAGATGGAGACAGATTCTGCCGTTTGTACCTTTACCAGCGAAACCATTCTCTTCTGGTTGGAAGTTTCAGGTTTGGAATGAACAGGGTTCATAAGACACAGAATTCCTGCTACATCAGGCGGTAGCTCTGAAACTTCTGCTCATAAACGGTGGAGCATATACAAATGAAACTAGCTGGAAGGTGGCCTCTCAAGGTATTGTGAGCTCTGGCTTACGAACAGATGTCGATCAAAACGGAATGCCAGTCTGGACTGGACGAGTCTGGGCACTGGCAGGCATGGGCTCTTGTTTCTGTCACGGTAGGACGGAAAGTTCATTTTCTCCTAGTAGTGAATGCGAATTCCATGGAAGGAACAAAGAAATCAAAGCAGTGACTGATCAAGTACGTCTGACATTCCTGATGTTTTTGGGTGATACAGTTCATTAATCCCAGTGTACTCACAATAAAAAAGAAAAATGCTGTTTTGCAGTGTCTGTCCTTTGTTAAATGACCTGATTCACCACTCTGAAACAGCATCTCAAAGAATCTGCGAAAAATGAAATCTTCCTTGAATACCACAAGAGCTGGGGACAGTAGAAATCTACAGTATAGAGATTATCAAGGTTAACTTGTGATTTCTTGTCATGAGTGTAAAATAAAATGACAAGAGTCATCTTTATTCATAACCCGATTTGGTGGCCAAAAGAGCCTTTGGATATAGCGTGCCATCTGGCTTCATCGTTATCACGAAGCACAGAAAAGGTTTCTTTCTGATTGGTTTACTTATAGCCTGGGGATACAAAAGGAAATGAAAATAGATCTTTTAAAATGGAAAATCGGCCGATGTATGTTAGAAAAGCTAGCACAGGAAAACTGTGGCACAGGAAAACTGTGGCTTCAGCTCCACCTGCCCACGTTCCCGAGCCCATCCCAGGGTGGAATCCACCCTGCCGCAACAGGACAGCCAACTTCTCCATCTTCACCATGTGAAAGCGGCGGTTGCTGAGAGTCCTGGAGATGTCCCATCAATGGAAAGCATACAGTAGCAATAGTATGGTGCAGATACCAATGACACCTCCCAGGATGAGGGAGTCTCGCCGCTTCCTGAGGTTGATCCGCTGGATCAGGCTGTTCACAGCAGGAAAACGATCTTTGGGAAATCTCTATTAAGGTCATGTTTGGAATAAGTCTCTTTGGGGAGAAATCACATAACCAGAATTCAGTGGAGTCCCGAAACAGTAAGTGATGAGAAGAAATAGAGGAAGACAATCACACTGCATCAGTCATCAACAGAGAGACACCTGGTTTGCCCTACTGCTCATCACCACCAACCAATTCAAGTTTGCTGCCTTGTGCGTGGTACACAAATAAAAAGAGATATAAAGAAAAATGTAACACAAAAGGAGTAGAAAATAATGACAGCTAACATGTGTCAACTGCTTGCTACTAGGTTTCGGTGGGCAGCAGTGTACGTGACCAGGGCCCGAGGCAGCAGCCATTAGCACCCCACCTGTACCCCATTTCTGGCCCTTCGTCCAGGAGACAGGGAGTCAGGCCTGAAGGGTTCTGAAGCCCCGGACCCTCTCCTCACAGGGAGACTTGTGTGGATTCAGGCAATTGGTGGGAACCAACCCTAGAGTCTATATAATTGGCCACTGCTGAATGATTTGAAATATTTATTTTGCTTTGAGGTCATTAGGCAGAACATGAAGGGAAAGGGGGTTAAAGGAACATGAAACAAAAAGCACAGAAACACACAAACAGAACATGAAAGAGGAGGGAGGAATAGGGAAGTTTTAGTTGTTGGGGTTTTATATCAGTCACAACTGTATTTTCACGTAGTAATTTGCAGTATCTAGTCTTATTTGCTTGCATGTTAAAGCCTGTTCTCTCTCTCTGACTCTGAACTTCTAGTATCAGTTTCTGGCAACACACCTGCTGCAGGTATGTACTTTTTGTCGAGAGGCAGTATGCCAAGGTCAGGAAAACCAATTGAAAAAAACAAAACACTCAGGATATACTGGAGTAATCCTTACTCGCTATGAATCCTACTAACATTTTCCTGAAACAACATTATACCATGAGTGTATTATTTGTGTGCTTATACATTCTATATATTGTATAATTACAACCATGCCTTCTACTAATCTTGAATTTCCCTGTGTCTAGAATAGAGTCTTACACACTATAGGCATTAATGCATTTCTTGAATAAGCTAATTAATAAAGAGCTAAACAGAACCATCCACAGAAACCATTTTTTAAAATGCAGAAAAATAGGGGCCATATGTAGGTTGCATTGTGCTAGGCTCTACGACACTGCTCTGCCTCCAAGAATTTCGGGTTTGGCAGGGGAGACTGACTTGACCCTACAAAAACACCCGGACACCCAACAAAAACGCCTGGCCTCCCTGCCGCTGAGCCCATGCCAACTCACAGCAGCACCCCAGGACACGGGAGACCCGCTGTTTACAGGCGTAGGAAGCCTCACCTACGACACCAGAGCTCCTTGACTTGACCACAGACACACGATAGAATTCCAAGTGACCTGGTAGAAATATGAGCGGAGCAGAGACCACAAAGAGGAGTGGTAACAAATTCAAATTAACAAGTGGAAATGACTTTACTTGGTGTTTTAAATAACCTAGCCACCTATTTCTCCCCTCCATTTCCAGTTTTAGCTACATACAAGTTTGCTTCCCTACTAAGTAGTGTCTAAGGAGCAGTGGTGCCACAATAGCGGAGCGCTCAAAGCGCAGCGGCTCCCACCCAGCCTCGCTCTGGGAGAGAAATGCGGCAGTCTGCTTCTGGAAATGGTAGAGCCTCAGGAACCCTCTGGGGCAGTTCTACCTGGCTTGTACGGTGACGTTAAGTCAAAGTAGACTTGATGGCACACAACAAGTCGTTTTTGCTCTAGCTTGTAACCAACTTCATACAAAGACAGCAACAGACTTAAACAATGCATCTCTGAAAGCCAGTTTGCTGAGCCCAAGTCTTCAATTTGTATAATAATTTCTGCATCCCTTCCCTTCTGGCAGTGATAAAATTTGATAATGTACATAAAAGTAGGCTTAGTAGTTCTATATAAAAGAATTATGACCTTTATGTGTGGTTTTATATTTAGGATGATATAGCAAGAACAAAATTCACAGCAATCTGGCAAATACCAAAAATTTCAGGACATTCACTCCTTAGGCAAATAGGGCATGAAACTAAATCACCACCACCACTGCCATCAAGTTGACGCCAACTCAAAGTGGCCCTCCCTGTCCAGGACACAACAGCCCCCGTGAGTTCCCGCGTCTGCAACTCTGTAGGGAAGTAGAGAGCCCCGTCTTTCCGCTTTCAAACAAAAGTGACTTAAAATTATATGACACCAAAGATACTTAGCTTTTGAAAATTATAGGTCCTTTCCCTTTAAGTAGCTAGGGAAGGTAGCCTTTTCTCCCTTAAGAGCCTTGGCAACTTCTCAGGGAACAAAGAGAAGTATTTTAGTCTAATTTAAATGGGGAGCCTGAGGAATCAGAACAGTGGGGCCATAGCAATCGAGCAGGGAATGTATCTGAGAAGCTGGTGCAGAGCAAGTCACACAGAAACGCTCTCGGCTGTCACTATAGCTCTTCTACTTATGCTCCTTCCTTCCCCCTTCCAAGCACCTGCTACGGATCAGTGACTAAGGTGAAAAAATACACATGAGAGGGCACAGAAGTTAGGATGTTTAAATAAAAATAACCCATACCATGGAGTTCTAAGATGGATCCAAGAGTTTTCAGACTGTACAGTACTTTCAGAATAATCTTAAAATTCCTATTTACAGTTTTCCTAAATCTACCACTCTGTAACACATCTCTGGTGTGCCAACTCTGACAAAAGGTTTGAAACAACATGAACATCCACAAAGTAGGAGCAGAGGGTAGCTTCATCGTATGTGGTTACTGGTGGCGCCTGCTGAAAAAAAAGCACACAGATTTTTCTCCTCCCACCCAAAGACCCTCGGCTCTCCAACTTTCAGAAAGGATACTGGCCAGAGTGTTCATTTTACTCTGAATGGACTTTAACATTCCTCGCTGAGAAGTCATGTTTTCTTTTGTTGCCATGGCAATGCTGCAAGGAAGGAAAACAGAAAATGAATGGGATGGCATTTAGAATTATCCTGTATGGCTCTATAATGTCAATACATGTGAACAGACAACTTAGGTGAGCAACATAAAAATGCAAAAAAAAAAAAATCACTTCCCAAGACACTGGTCCATTCTCTTTTTTGGTTAATCCTCTAAGACCCACTCCATCCGACTGCTGGTGCTTTAGTGTAAATTTAGTGTATAATTTTTACCAGGTCTTTCTGTTTGTTTTCCAAACAACACATTAACAGACAAAGCTTAATGTGGCTTTAAAAGGGATGAGCTACTAAAATATCCTTAGTCAGGAAAGACAACTGAGAGAGAAGTAGGAAATTACACTCATAAAAAGAGAACCACACGTCTAACAGCCCTCCATTCATGAAGAGACTACACTATATTGTCAAACTTCTATTGGGAACCAGTTAGGCAGATTTTGGGGCACACACGCTGGGCCTCCAAGGCAGCTTACCAAGGTCACAGGTGCATTAGACATGGCAGAGAGAAGGGCATAAAGCCATTCTTTGCTGAGGACAATCTCTTACATGTGACTGTGCTGCTGTTCACTTAGAAGAATCTGAATTAATCTCCTTTACTGATCATGTCTGAAAAAACCTACTTTTCCATAGGGTCATCTGGGCATCAAAAAGCCAATAGGCAAGCCAGTGACCACTGGATAGGTAATACACAGGGCATACTTTAGAAAAACAAAACAAAAACCAAAGGCCAGTGAGATGAAGTACTCCTGGAAGGATGCGGTGGCCAGGCACAGATTCCTGACTTCATCTCTGGCGTATTTCCCTCCAGAGAGTAAACGCTGGGAGTGTCTGTCGGAAGCTCCGAGTGTTCGTGAGACCCGCAGGGAAGAAAGCCAGGTTGAGTGCTATGCTCTTAAAGCGATCACACAGGCAGGGAACTGAGGGCAGGGAAGACTACATTCGTTCCCACCTGCTTTCACTACTTCCTAAGGAGCCCAAACGATGGGAGACCGTATGCATCGTCTGGAGAGAACCATCCCCGGAACCGTCCTCAGCTCCTACAGCTGGAATGGACAACTACAATTTGCTGTCTCTACTGAAGCAGCTTGCGCAGCCCCCCTACCGCGAGGCCCGGCAAGCAACAAGACTGCGATTCATCCTTCAATGTGAGTGCAGGGCAGGGCAGGGCCATCACACACTTGAGAACCTGTAACAACCACGGCAGAGGCCCAAACAAACAGAGCATCTAAGGGACCAGGGGCAATGTCGGAAGCTAACCTCAAGCAGCACTTCATGTCTTCAAGAGACAAAGATAGCAGCACCTCCAGGAAATGTGTGCACTGTACGTTGGTGCACGCGCATGCACACCTTCCACTCACCTACACCCCTTAAGAAAGAGCTCATACTAAAAAAAAAATGTTTTTATGGTAGAAATAAAAATTAACAGAAGAGTCCAAATTGGGAACCTACACAACACTCGGCAAAGATATTTGGCAATGACATAGCTGACAAGAGACTCATCTCTAAAATGTATAGAAAACGTCAACACTCCAACAACAAAAAGACAAGCCAATTAAAAAATTGGGGTAAGGACATGAACAGACACTTCCTCAAAGAAGACATTGTACAGCCACCTCACCCATGAAGAGATGCTCATGATCATTAGCCATTAGAGTTCCAAACAAAACAGCAATGAGATGTCATATCGCCTCAGCAATAACAGAAACAAAGTTTAATGAGAGACAATTAAAAATGCCGGCGAGGGTATGGAGTGATTGGAATGCTCATCTACTGCTGGTGGACTGGTACACAGTATGGTGCTTCCTTAAAAAGTTGGAAATAGAAATAACATTTGATCCGGAAATTGTACTACTTCTTGTATCCTAAGAAATAAGAGTTAGGACATGAAGAGATATACGTACACCCACGTTCATTGTAGCATGATTCACAAAAGCAAAGATATGGGGACAACCTACGTGTTTATCAACAGACGACTGGATAAACAAATGATGGAACATACACACAATGGAAGACTACATGATATTTGTGAACCCCCTCATCACATCAATGAGCAGTCACATAGGAGAGGGATGCGCTCCTCAGAACAAGCCAACATATGGCCAAAGGGGCAGTATTTGCTCAAGGATACACTTCAAATGGCAGGAAGACACCAGAAATGGGAAACACAGGAAGGAAGTGGAAAGAGTCCTGTTACATTACGGGAACTGCAATCAATGCCACAAAACAAAACGTGTATGCATCTTGAATGGAAAGTCAAATTGCTCTGTAAACTTTCACTCAAATAACAAATTTTATAAAGGGGTTTAAAACTAAAATGGGCGGGAAGGGATGATCCCAAATGGTTCCAGAGAGAAAAAGCAAGGGATCAGAAATTTTAATTGGCATTGGACTTAAAAAAGCAACACTGGATTTAAAATTGTTACAGTGATTTCCAACATAGACTACTATATCTAGCTAAATGTTGAATCAAGACTATGGATAACGACATCTTAGACATGGAAAACTCCAAAAACTGACCTCCTGTTCTTTTCTTGGAACGCTAGTAATGGACATGGGCCACCAAAACAAGGGAATAAAGTAAGGAAGCTGAGAAAATGAACCTAAAAGACAGTAATCCAGTATAGGAGATCACTGCAGAAGAATGGTGCTAGGACAGCACAGGACCAGAACAGGGAGCAGGCCTAGTGACAACCCATCGGGATTAGTTGAGATGACAGCAGAAGGAGTCTAGAGGTAAATAAAGACAATTAATATAGATTGTATAATTTATCTGACCACACTGAGGAGAGTTGGGGATATGTTAGTGACAGGTACATAAGTAAAACAAGCAGCTATTATTAATTCCAGGGAATGGGAGGAGGGGTGAAACTTGAACATGTTAGGAAACCTCACCACAGATTGCATCCTCTGTAGCTTTAAAGATCCACTGCCATCTAGTTGATAAATAGGGTTTCCAAGGCTATAAATCTTTATGGGGCAGATAGACTTATGTTTTTCCTGAGAAGAGGCTGGTGGGTTTGAACACCTGACCATGTAGTTAACAGTCGAATGCTTATAGACAGTGCCACCAGGGTTCCTTCTATGGAGCGTCTCACTCACTGCCATCAACAAGTAAAAGACAAGTGTAGCAGATGGTGGTAGGTACTACGAAGAAAAACAGCAGTTCATGAGAGAGAGGATACTGGGATGGTGAAGGCGCTGCATTTTTTAAACATAGGGTCAGGAAAAGCGTCCCTTCAAAATGTGGTATCTGAACAAAGGAATGAAGACAGTAAGTGATTCAGACAGAGACAGCAACAAGATTCCAGATTACCTAATACCAGCCAGACACTGTACTAGACAGCTTATTTACATTGGCTTTGATCTGACTAACACGCTTGCACTCTTACCATCCAGCCTATACTTTTAAACAGACTTTAAAAATGAAGGCTCTAAGAAGTTCAAGTCACTTATCCAAGGACAGATCAAGTAGAGAACACAGTCAGGTTTCAAAACTGGAGATGGGAGAAGCAAAAAGATTCTGGATGTGATTTGAAGGAGATTCAACAGAAAGCACTCTGATGGATTGGACGTGGCGTGCAAGAGTCAAGGAAATGTAACTGGATGTAAGCTCCCTGACAGCCAGGTCTTTGTTAAACCCCCGGCTTCTGGTACACAGGGGACACTGGGTAAATATTAGTTGAATAAATTAAAGTTTGGCTCTGGTAAAGAGAACCAAGAGTTGGGAAGGAGAAACATAGGGCTAACCTGCACATATTTGTTGTTCTAAGGGCATACTATATTGCTAAAACAAAAATTAAGTGGGGAAAAAAAAGAAAAAGCAAAGTTTACTCAGGAAACCTGAAGTTACACAGTAATGTCACCTTCACAATACATTGGATTTTAGATGTACAAAATACAAAGAGCACTTTGTGTCATTAGTTTATATTTATATATTTTTCGGTTTAAGTACATATCTCTGATAAACTATGATGCATTTAAAATATTATTGGCTTAAAAATAAATTCATTTTCCAATCAACTAACCAACCCGGTGCCAAGGAGTCGGTTCTAACAACCCTTTTAGAGGGTCTCCAAGATTGTCAAACTTTATAGAAGCAGATAGTCTCATCTTTCTCCCTTGGACCGGCTGGTGGGTTTGAACTGCCAACCTTGCAGTTAGCAGTCCAATGCTTAACTTGCAAGGCATTTAAAAATGGGTATGCTGGTTTAATATAAAGTAACCCAAACCAAACCTAGACTGAGAAGTCCGAGGCCAACCTCTGAGTCATATATGCTTCTGTTTTTTAAATTGGGGCTATCACCATCTCCTGTACACTCTACTCATAAGTAGATAAAGAAGATTAAAAAATAATTTCTGCAAAGCACTTTGTATTCCTTGGAGAATGGATACTATCATCATACATTATGTTGTTAGCTTGTTGAATATGCATGATTTCCAGTACCACATAAAGTATATCTAGACATACTCTCCCATCTCACTCCATCATTTGGAGTCAAGCTGAATCAAACGAGGCTGTTGTTATTTCAAGGGTCAAATACTCAGAGGCAAATGTAAGTTCCAAATAATATATAGTGCTTTTAAATGATAAATCATTGACGTGCTTACTGGAACTTCAACCTCTGTACCTAGTCTATGAACTACACTCAATCAATTATTTTTTTAAACAACAGATAATACTAATAACACGTTTAGAATTTGGGAATTAATTTATAAAAACCAAAAATATTATTTTCAATAAGTCAAAGCCACAGTCTAAATTCAGCTATGTACGCACTTTTAAAATGCAGATTCAGAAGCATAATTTTTCACGCATGGACTAAGTAAAACGAATTATTACTTGAGTCTCAAATTTCATATTTAGTTACGAAAGTAATCATACTTTATATTCAATGAAAGGTCAGTTGAAACCAAGAAAAATATTGAAACGACCTTCAAATTGTTTTTTGTTTAAGTAGCAAAACCACAGTGGTAATTCAAAGGCCTCGAATTTTCCTATCCTATGATGGGACAACTGTTATGCTCAGTATTACACAGAACAAAACAAAAATTAACCCCTTGCTATTGAGCTGATTCCAACTCTCAGCCACCCTATAGGACAGAGTAGGGCTGCCCCAACCATACAAATCTTGAAGCCGTAGGGTTCCCAGACTGGGATCTTTACGGGAACAGAGTGCCACCGCTCTCCCATGGAGCAGCTGGTGGGTTCAAACTGCCAACCCTGTAGTTAACGAAGGGTTTTCACTGGATCACCAGGGTGCCTTACGCTTAAACAGGCCAGACCTGAACTAAAAAGCTTCATGAAGACAGCCTGGTTCTCGAGGATCAGACAGAATGGAGAGGGAAGTAAAAGGAAGAGAGGAAAAGAGTTTTAAGTAAAGAATCCCTGGCAACATGTGATCAGGACTGATGAGCTGATGAAAGGGAAGCAAATTACATGGGAGCTATTTCAGCCAACAATTGGGCAATTCTGGGAAACCTCTGTTCAGATGGACAACCCAGTACATGCAAGTAACCACAAATTCCAATATGTGATAGCTACATATGATCACAGAAGAATATACCCAATGAAGATGGCCGTTTTAAAATGACAGGAATATATTATAAACAAAATAAGAATGTGTGAGTCCTTATGGACATAAACAAGTATTCAGAAATTAATCACTGGCATATTTAGAGGTAAAAGGGCGTATGCCTGCAACTTATTTTGAAATAGTTCAGAAAGAGAATTGTGAAAAAAATAACGTGGCATAATGTTAGTACTTGGAGAATCTGGGTAAAGGGTGTATGAGAATTTTTTTGTGCTATTCTGTGTAATGTTTTCTGAGGTCTGAAATCATTTTAAAATAGTGAACAATAGTCTTACTTTAATCCTCATGCAATCTTACACCATTCCTATGTTTCCTATGAAAGCTCCAAAGGTAAGAGTGCATTTACCCCACAACAGAGTCTCAAACCACACAGCTGGTAGGATGGTTTACAAGGTGGTGCAATGCTCGTGGTTTCACTAGAGCTCTGCTTCTAGATCAGCCTTGGTTTAAGCACCAGAATCATCAATTCTCTTCATCAGTGGGGTCACCTTGGCAAGTTATTTATGTTAAATTTCTTTTCTGATGAGGGCCTGTCTCCTAGATCACTGAGAAGATGAAAAACAATACTACATGTAAAGCACTTTAGCACTGAGGCCCAGATGAGAACATCAGAGTTTCCTGCTTACTACACTGCTTCCACACACTTCACTCTGCCTTTCATGAAAACCCACATTACACACGGATGACACTTTACAGCGCAGCTCAAATTTTTACTATCATAAAATATTTAACAACGTATCAGAGAATTAAGCCGTTCAAACCAATAAATGAATGTTTCTTACTTAAGCAAGAAAATAAACTACTTAACCACGATTACAAGGAATTCTAAAGGTAACTCTAGTCGATTTTGTGCAGCTGCTGCGCCAGAAACCGTCTATAAAAATGATGATACCAAGTCACACACTTAAAAGAGTTTTCCATTAAAAAGTGTGACTAAAGAAAGAAGTTGAGGTTGAAAATATTGAGTTCACTGGAAATTGACTTTAACCCTAATTAGTTCACGATCTTTATGTTCAAATAAAGTTAAAAAAAAAATCCTACCTTATTGTCTCTTCTATCAGACGATCTGAGCTATAAAAAAAACAATTCAAATCCTGAAGTTATTATACATATTTAAAAACTTGTATTTAATTGTTCTGCATATATAGACCCAAGATTTTAAACTTTTTATAGTCCTTTATGTACACAGAAGACAGACTTTCAAAAAAATCTAGAAAACACAATTTATTCATATATCATTTTTGTCTAAAATGTTACTTGCTCGGTATCCACTCCCCCCACCACCCGAGGTACTTGATTAAAATAAGAGCAGTTTTAAAAACACAAAGAATTCAAACCTTTACTTTCACTTAAATCACTCAGAGTTGTCCCTATCATCTATTCAAGATCTAAAAATTACAACTAGCTTGTTGGGACAGGACCCTGAATACAGTCCAGATGTCTGAAAAAATGAAATTCATAGCGCCCCTACAGGACAGAGTAGATATACCCTGTAGGGTTTCCTAGGCTGTACCTCTCTGACGAAGAAGTTCACCCCATCTTTCTCCTGTGAAGTGGGTTCGAACCGTCAACCTTTAAGTTAGCAGTGCAATGCTTAATCCACTTTGCCACCAGGACTCCTCTGATGCCTAAAAACAATTATTTACTTTCAAGGCTCCTATTCACAGCTTTCTGTAAAGCTAAACCAAATCTCTGCTTAACACATTTAAAAATCCAAGAACCTGCTGAATGGACCTTAGATCTGTGAAAGTACACTGGGCCTTTACATAATATAACGCTCAGGGTAGATATTCTTTACTAGTAAAGCTAAACTACTAGTAGTTTGACTTTAAGATGACTTCAGGGGCACCAATAAGCAGCATCATGAAGTTGGAGGGAAAAAATGGAAGACTTCAGGGGCTATTTTTGGTTTGAGGCTTAAAGATTATCTCAAGTTGCAGGTGTCCATCAAGCTTCCATGGTTCTAGAAAGCATTAAGATTCTTAGAAAATTCTATTCTACAGCTCCCCACCCCTTTAGGACCAGAATTCTTCTATAGAAGATTTGATTTAAAATGTTGAGTATTGGTGGCCGGGCATCATCCAGTTCTGGTGTCTTGGCAACAGGGGCAATTTTTCATGGAGCCACACATTCTAGTTCCTCATCTTATTCCTGTCTTTGCATCTTCCTCTGCAATTGTACCGTGGATGGATACTTGGAAGATGAAGGTACTATGCAGTGGATTAGGAGGTAGAACAAAAGCATTAAATACTTTACTAGGTCAGTTACGTGAGATGGTCCATGAAACCATAACCCTAAACTGGTTGTACCTAAACAGCCTTAGTATTTTTTTCTTCTGCTGTTGTTCTGAATACAAGCAGGTACATTGTTGTGGTGGCAAAACCAGTCCCCCGTCGGCCACAAATCAGGCCTTTTGTTACACAGTTACACAATCTTTTCAGAACCCCTTCATATATATCATGCAACTTTTGTCAAATTAGGCTTTTTACAGTTGTACAATTTAATGACGGCAAAGATATTCATCAGTTGTAAAACTCTACCCTTATCAACAAAATTTCCCCAAGGAAACCCATTGTTCCATAAGGAATCTCACTGCCAATTAGTTGATTCTGCTCACAATGACCATAGAGGAGAGAAAGTAGAAACCTTTGGGTTTCTTTATGGGAACAGAAAGCCTCATTGTTCTCCCTTGGAGCAGCTGCTTATTTTGAACTGCTGACCTAGAGATTAGCAGTCCAATGTGAAGCCTACGCCAGGGCTTCCCAGAAGCAATAATCCCTTCGAATATCTATTATGATATACAAGTCTTATGCAATTAGACAATCCAATTAAAACATGGACAAAAGGATATAGAAATATTAAGGAATCTGAACATCTAAAACAGTTTGGGGGGAGCAGAGAAAAAGAACTGAAAAGAACTAGTTTATCCAATTTCACACCTTATCACTTAGCTACAGCAATGAGACTGTGTGGCCCTGGCAAAGGAGAAGATAGCACAGATCCATGGAACACACTGAGAACCAGCAATCGATTCACACAAACACACGGCCACGTGAGTCTGGACAAAGGTGCACGAGCAATTGGATGGTGCTAGAATTGACGCACATACGTTTAAAACTACCTCGTTTTATGTTTCATACCTCAAATAAAAAATTAATTCAAAGTGGATCATAGACTTAAATGTAAAAGTAGAAAACATTTCTTGTCTTTCAAATGCAAATATTTATTTATTTACATTTTAAAAAGCATTTTTATTGGGGGCTCATACAACTCTTATCACATCCATACATACATCCATTGTGTCAAGCACATTTGTACATTCATTGCCCTCATCATTCTCAAAACATTTGCTCTCCACTTTTAGCCCTGGTATCAGCTTCTCATTTTTGCCCCTCCCTCTCCCACCCTCCCTCCCTCATGAACCCTTGATAACTTATAAATTATTTTTTCATGTCTTACACTGACTAATGTTGCCCTTCACCCACTTTTCTGTTGTCCATCCCCCTGGGAGGGGGTTATAGGTAGATGGTTGTGATCAGTCCCCCTTCCCCTCCTGGTATCGCTACTCTCATTATTGGTCCTGAGGGGTTTATCTGCCCTGGATTCCCTGTATTTCCAGCTCTTCTCTGTACCCCTGTACATGCTCTGGTCTAGCCAGATTTGTAAGGTAGAATTGGGGTCGTGATAGTGGGTGGTGAGGAAGCATTAAAGAACTAGAGGAAAGTTGTATATTTCATCGGTGCTATACTGCACCCTGACTGGCTTGTATCCTCCCTGCAACCCTGTAAGGGGATGTCCAGTTGTCTACAGATGGGCTTTAGGTCAAAAGTAGAAAACTTTATGAAGACTTCTCAAAAATCCTAAAAGTTGATACTCGAATTAGAACATGGGTAAAAGAGACAGAGGTATTTTACCAGAGGATATAACCCCTAACAAGGAAACCCACTGCTGCCGATGGGCTTCTAACTCAGAGCGATACGAGAACTGCCCTATAGGGTTTCCAGGGCTGTCATCTTTATGGAAGCATCTATCTGTCTTCTGTGGATTTCTGAGACAGAAAATCTTTACGGAAATAGAAAGCCTCATCCTTCTCCCGTGGAATGGCTCGTGGTTTTGAACTGCTGCCCTTGCAGTTAGCAGTCCAATGTGTAACCCATGCCCTACCAGGGCTCCTTGTTGCTCAAGAAGTGGGGTTGAAACTACTACTAGAAACAACTAGATAGAACCCCTGTTTTATGCAGGGTACTTTCCTTAAAGGTTTGCTTTCTGAAAATGATATTTTAGGTAATTTAATCATTTTAAATATAAAATCATTTTCTATATATGAGAGTATTTTAAAAAGTTCATGGAAAATTTCCATTGTATTTTAATTCTATTTTTCCACAAAGCCCTTTCTTATAGAAACCAAGTTAAAAATCTTATACAGCAAACATTCATGCCTCCATTTATTTTTAATAATTTGCATAAAATTAAATTTTCTTATAGTAGGTTTTTCAGAAGGGATACTTTTTTATTAAAAGGGATATACTATCATTAAAATAGTCATTGTATTTGATTGAGAATTTATCCTCATATTATAATTCTAGTGCATCTGAACTACAAACAAAAACAAAAACCAAAAAACCAGAATTGGATTCACCTGAATAGGAAACCAACCTAATAATCTTAAAAAAGGAAACTTCTCTGTGACCAGAAGAACTAGATGGTGCTTGGTTATTACTACCAGCCCCCTGAAAGGGATCAGACTAGAAGATCTTTTTGGTCGAGTGGGAGGGAAATGTGGGCAACAGTCAAAATCAGAGACTGGTTGAGCCTTCAGGGCAATGGCTCTTCCTCGCCCTTCAGTCCTGGGGCTGAGCTCACCTCCATGACTCAGTGCTCAGCAAACAGTTTCTAGCAGAACAATAAAGCTGGGAGGTAGGGACTCCTTAGCATAATCAATCACTTGAGATCAGAGGGGCAGCATTTACCCAAGGGCAGAGGGTTAGGAAAGGAGGAGGAATGGAAACAGGGAATATGAGAGGAAGTTGGATAAATGATACTATATTCAGGGGATTGTAATGAATAACATGAACTAAAATGAACTACTGAATGGAAAACCAATCTGCTCTGTATACTTTCATGCAATTCAAAACATTTTTAAAGTTTTAAAACTTAAAAAAAAACAAAACCCAAAACTAAAACTGTAATCCCAAATATCCTACTCTCCTTATAAGGTCCTTATAAGTGACCTTATGCATTAGCCATCTTTCGTTTATTGCAAGTGCTAAGCCTTACAGTACTTCTTTCAAAATATAACTTTGGAATCATACTCCACTTATTTATCTTCATTTTAATCAGACACTAGCTTAACCATGCATTTGTACCTTAGAGAGTTAGAGTAAGTTAAACACCATAGGGGAACATTTTTTTAAATCGTTTTATTAGTGGCTCATACAACTCTTATCACAATCCATACATACATCAATTGTATAAAGCACATCTGTACATTCACTGCCCTCATTCTCAAAACATCCGCTCTCCACCAAGCCCCTAGCATCAGCTAATTTTTCCCCTTCCTCCCCACTCCCCCCCTCCATGAACCCTTGATAATTTACAAATTATTATCTTGTCATATCTTGCACTGTCCGACGTCTCCCTTCACCCACTTTTCTGCTGTCCGTCCTCCAGGGAGGAGGTTATATGTAGACCCTTATCATCGGGTCCCCTTTCCAACCCCCCCCCCCCCCCAGTATGGCCACTTACACCACTGGTGCTGAAGGGATCATCTGCCCTGAATACTAGGGGAAGGTATTCTATCAAATTTCCCTCTACCATCTTTAGTCCCTATAATGATATTGAACAGTGGTTCTCAACCTGTGGGTATGACCCCTTTGGGGGGGGTGGGTTTGAACAACCGTTTCACAAGGGTCATCTGATTCATAACAATAGCAAAATTACAGTTATGAAATAGCAACAAAAATAACTTTATGGTGTGGGGGGGGGTCACCACCACAAGAGGAACTGTATTAAAGGGTCGCAGCATTAGGAAGGTTGAGAACCACTGGTATAAATAGAAAGCTAGTGTTTTGGGGATTTTTTTTTTCTTCTAAAATTGCCCAATGTCTCCAAGTCTCCAGTGAATTAGCACTCTGCAGATTAAAATGCACCCTGGACAGTATCGTTATAACTGAGCAATAGAGTTCCATAAAAATGGCATAACTTAATAAAACAAGAATTTAGTACATCTAGTAACACAGGATTTGCTGTCTCCTTTAGGATATAAAATACAGTCAAAGGGAATTATCCTTAAACAGGTATTTCCTAATAGCCTTAGACGTTCCATCATGCCATCTAGAACCTGACAACCCACTGCCATCAAGTTGATTCCCACTCCCAGTGACCCTACAGAACACAGGAGAGCTGCCCCACAGACTTCTTGGGCTGTCGGTCATTATGGAAACAGACCGCCACACTACCCAGAGTTCACGCCTCCAACCTTTCTGCTGGCAGCTGGGCACTTCAGACACCATACCACCAGGGCTCTGAAAGTCATAGCTCATATGTAATTAAGCGGTCAATTTTCCAATTTAAACTAGCTGAAAACAATGAACTAACTTTCACCACCAGTTCTTGGACGAAGAACCATAGAAACTCTATTTAAATAATTTTATCTTAAAAATTAATTTCCCCCAATAAAAACCAAGTAGCCCTGTGGTGTTACAGTTGCTCTCACTGACTATAATTAGCCAGACACCTCTGCAGTCTGGTAAATCTCTCTCAGAACATGTTACTGGAACAGAATCAAGCTGCAGTAGGACACATATCTGTGTTTCACTGCTAGGTGTTTCCATTGCAGATAACACTGAGGACACAGGGATGGAAAGAGGAATCATCCGTGGCCTCTCCTCATTCACATGGAGGGCATGGCCCATTTCCTTCCAGTCTGGACTGCCATCTAATCACAGCAACCTCCTCTGACAAAGGAGAACCAGCCATAGGGTTTTTGGAGTTGTGACTTTTACAGAGGTTGAATACCTGCTCTTTCGCCCAGGAGTGGCAAGGTGAGTTCAAACCATAACCTTTTGGTTAATGACCAAGTGCATAAGCCATTTGTGCCATCAGGGCGCCTTCCCCAGTCTGGGTAGACCAGGAATTTCTTTACTTGCTCTTTTTTCATGACTTAGCACAGGCGTTCTGGTTTTTATAATCACACGTAGTTTTCTGATGGCCAAAAGTTAAGAATCTGACAGACCCAGCATTCTACCCATGTAAAGAGAGAGAAAAACAAGGCTAGAATTCTTAGCACTGAGATCTTGGAAAGTCAGTGTTCCCGCACACATCATCATAGTCTAGGACCATTAAAAGACCTCCTGAGGTTTCTTTCAGTTCTAAGATCTAAAAATCTGTAACTGCAACTATGCCTGTCTCTTTTAAAGTCTAAAAATCAAATAATCAATAGTTAATTAAGAGGGCGATTCAAGAATTAAAATATTTGCAGATCATTGATTCAAAAGCAGACCAGAGTAGGGCTGGGTGCTTTGCAAAATTTTGCTTTCAATTTGCCTGTTTTCCCAGTAAAATTAATTTCCTTCTGAGACGGAATCAGCACTGACAAATGGGTTTCCTATGATGTCAATTATTTCTAATAGGAACACCCAATTAAATACATACAACAGGAAGTCAACTACAAATGTGAAAGGCATTTTTGTTTTTTCCTTTAAGTATTTTAAACAAGCAGTTTGGTGACTACCCTGCCTCAAAATTGACAATTTACTCAACTGTAACAGAAATACCTTTAGAGAACATGGTGGCCATAGTTTCTGTTTTGCTATTCATGGTTGAAAACAACTAAAGATTCTGAAAAACTACCCAAATCATGAACAATCTAGAACATATTAAGGATTTTTGTTTTTGAAACCACTAATAACTTGTACGCCAAAATACGCTACTCTGCTCTACCAATGTAAAAATGAAACGATTCTTCATTGTGTTTTTTATATATAAATCATATACATCGTAAAAAGTCCATATTATCAATCTAGACAGTCTCAAAACTACTACTACTAATTACAAATAATCATTTGGTTAATTGTTCTCTCTTACACCCTGGAATCTGGGGTCTGGTCAGGACTCAAGCACTTGGCTGTGTGAACTTCCCTCAGAGGGTAGTCATAGGGTCAGAAGAGACAATGTAAACTAAAGTGTCTTGTAAACGAAGTAAGCTTTAGATCTATAAACCCAATCCAAACCCACTGCCTTCACGTCCGTTCCAACTCACAGCAGCCCTGTAGGGCCGAGCAGAACTGCTCTCTAGGGTTCCTAAGGCTATACTGTACATCGTTATGAGAACAAAAAGCATCGCCTTTCTCCTGAGGAGCAGCTGGTGGGTTTAAATTGTTGTCCGTGTGCATGCGGTTACCAACCCACTATATAACCCACCTCTTATAGAAGTGTAACAGCGTTCCTTATAGAGATATAGCTGATGGAAATCAAGGCACTTTTATGCCTTCCATCCACCTCCACCGCCCCCACTCTGGAATGCCTTGTCTTGAGTGGAAACCTAATAAATGATTTCTATTTCAAAGCCCACCTTTTCAAAAGTCAGCTCCTCGGACACCTCCCCATTGCGCCTGTCAATCTAGACAGAATAATCCTCATTGTGCCACAACAATATGCTGTCATAACTCCCTGCTCTTCCTCAATTCATTCAAGAACCAGTCTGTTGGGTATTGTGCTAGGCACTGGAGGGGGTCGGGGGAGGGGGGAGAGAGTGGTGGAGAGGAAGGATGTCTTAAATGTGTAAAGAACATGTAACATTTTAAGATCACACATTATCTCATTTAATTTTTTTATATAATACTTCACGGGATGTAATTTTTTGTTTACTATTTCTCTAACTGGAATGAATTCCCAGGGGGTAGTGACTGCATCTGAGTCATTCCTGATTCCCTGGAGTCTAATACAATACCTGGCACACAGGAGATACTCATTAAATGCTTGATAAATGAGTAACAGAAACTGGTTAGATTAATATACAGTGATATCAATCAGGGCTAACACTGCAATAATCCTTGAATGTTTCCACAGAGAAAGGGGGATATGGCTTACTGTGCAAGCAGATTCACCTGGGGAGAGAAAATTCCCCTCTGGCACTGCATGCCAAGAAACACACAGGCTACCAGAAGGTGGTAGAGACAAGAGCCCTGATGACAACTTCAATTAGAACGTTAAAACTCCAGAACTGTAAAACAATGCATTTTTGTCATTTTAAGATACCCACTACTTTATAGTACTTTGTTACTGCAGCCCTACTCATACACAAAGGAACCAAATCGGAAGGATTTTACCTAAAAATGCCTAGAACTAGTAAATTTAAGGTCACAAGATAAAAAGTTAATGACTAAAAGATAACATTATTTCTAGATTAGCAAAACACATGAAAAACAAAATTTTAAACTGTATCCCCAAACAGTACTTAAATTTAACACACTTTGTATAAGATGTGTATGCTAAGAACTAGCAAATGCTACTGGGAGAAATTAAAGACCTAAATAAAAAGAGAAACATTCTATTCCTCAGGATTCGAAGACTCGTTATTATTAAAAATTATTGGCAACTCTCACCAACAATTTGTGGGATAAATAATGTAATTCTACTTAAAATCCCAACAGACCCTTTTACAATCTGATTGTAAAACCTACATGGAAATAAGGACTTCAGAAATAAACCTATGTGTATGTATATGTATACAGTCAAATGACTTTCAACAAAGTAGCCAATATAAAACATAATCTCTAACTGTTCTCCTTGACTATGTTATTCCTAATACCATCACTACTTTTAATGCAATTCAAACATTTTTTTTACGGTTGATTTTATCAAACACAAAAAGAACTACCAAAGCTCTTCATGGCTACAAAGGAAACATCTAGGAGACACTGCCCCCTTGTGTCAATCAATATTACTCACCAGATTAAGAAACTAACCACTACTTCCACTATTAGAAGCACCTAGGAAGACTTCTAAAAAGGTCTTGATCTTTCATTGTTCTGATTTCAACAACTTAATATTTAAAGTGATGACCTTTAGAGAAAAATTAAACAGCCTTATCAGGCTCATATGGGCATGATTGACAGCAGTAATTAGCAGTTTAATTTTCTAGCATTTAATTATCATGGATGCTTAGGTGCTCAAGAACTTAAGAGGCAAAATGAGCTAATTCCAGGAACCCAAGAGGAAAGCGAATTTTGAGAATGATGAGGGCAACAAATGTATAGGTGTGCTTTACACAATTGATATATGTATGGACTGTGATGAATTATATGAGCCCCAATAAAATGATTAAAAAAAAAAAAAGAACTTAGCTGAGTTCACAGTAATTTTCTGTTCTTACCCTGTTACAAAATACAGGGTCAATATTAAAGACATCTGATTCTTTCAAAACCAAATTAGCCCATAATTGAAAAACTCATCAAGGAAGCACTGAATATGGTGACTTATTTTATATCTGTATACACACTCACACACACACACACACACACACACACACACACACACACACACGGTTTTTGGTTTTTTACTAATTCATGGAAAAATGGAATTAAAAGGTAATGAAATTTTCCTACAAACTTTTAAAATCCCTTTTATATAAATTGCCCATTCCTATTTTTACACTTTTTATTCTGTTTTCTGGGAAAATCTGGTATTTTCTTTAGATTTGTAAATGCAGTGAATTACGTATCTAGTACATTTTGTTACTCCCACCAAAGGACCTTTGTTTTTCGACAGGGCTGGGTAAGAGGAGGGTGCAGCAGGGAAATATATTGATTGGATTATTGGTTCCGCTGAGAGATTGTTAACAGGATTCATTGTGACTGCCATCTTGTTGGGTTTACAGTGAGCCGTCTCAGAAGTGGGGCGGGCAGGAGAGAAGAGCCAGGAGAGCTCTGAGCGGCGAACCTCATAATTTAGGAGACAGCTGTGACAGCAGAGTGGTAGAGGAGCAATAGAACCAGGAGCCAGAGCAGCAGCCAAAGGGGTGGACTTCCCAGCCCACAAAGCAAAGCTGAGTGCTTTGGGGCAGGAAGCTAGCTGGCTTGTGGAGTCTGGTGCCTCTGGGCACTTAATTGGAGGAGTGGGATTTGCTGGAGCTAAGTGCCTTCAGGCTGAGGCTTTTGGCACAGTGGCAAGTCCTTTGGGCATTCACTGGCAACTCTGCAACACTGCCTGAGCAGGGCAGAGGCTAGGCCAAGAGGCTGAGGGTCAGAGAGAGGCCTGCCTGAAGGTACTGCGTAGAACAAACTATTCTAACTGAACAACTGTCTCCTGAGAGTTTGTCCTACAAACTGTACCCTGTTAACTTCCCTAATAAATCCTCTAATTGTGAACCTGCCTGTGAGTGCTGCATGGTCACTGCAATACAGTTTCAAACGGCCAGAATGTCGAGTGCAGGGGACGTTGACTGCTGTGGGAGGAATGGCCGATGTCAGAACAGGGGTAAGAAGGAGAGAGAGCAGAGGCACGTCTGACCTCAGGCCTCATAGAACTGGCTTCGGATGTTGCTGATGTGGAGTTTGATTTTCCTTCTCCCTTGCAGAGCTGGAGGAGGTCAGATGTCATTTCCACATCATTTTGATAGGTGATCTATAAAGCCTCCTGGCATTATATATATGGAACTGGGCCATTCAAACATTAAGTCATTATCACTATTTTTATTACTATGGTAATGTATAAAAGCACTAGACTTGCTGAAGAACATATAACGGTAATAAAAACATATCAGGTTAACAATTAAGTGATGTGAATGTCAGTTTTGGTTAATTCACAGGTAGCATTTCTCCTAACTATGCTTAGAACTGTTGTTATTTCTTTTCTATTAAATAGGGTCAATAGGGCCATTAATGGAATTAACAACAACAAAGAACTTCATATATGAAATATCACTTAAATGTTTGTAGAATAAGAACACAGAAACCTCCATAGCATGCATACATCCAGTAATACTTACTTTCGAAGGTGGTCATGTTCTTTCAAAAACAGTTCAGTTCTTCTATTATTTACCCCAGACCCACTTTTGTATGACCTAAGAGAAAACAAGGAAACGTTTTTTTTGTTTTTGTTTTTGTTTTTTTAACATTTTTGGAAGCAACTTTAATAATACACATTTTACTATGTTATTCTTAAGACAGGGGCCAAATTAGCAGACTGAAAACTGACACCTTGAGGCTATTTTATATGTGGAAAACATGGATAGCTCAAAATCAACCCCCCCAAAATAAATGAAGAGGCTGAAAAAAAGAATTCCTTAGTATCCTTCCCTCTGGTTACTGTCATGTCGTCATTTGACCATTTGCTCTGCTTTAGACATGTCCAGGGGCCAGGAGACTGCCCTCCGTCTGTTTCCTTGGCAGTTCCCGCCACCACTTACAAGAAGCATGGATAGACAGCAGAGACACAGTCACTGTTGGTGTTAATTGAGGGGAATTAGTGGGCGTTCCTCTCGCTTCTTCCAGATGTTCGTCTTGCTATCTCTTTTGGCTAGTGGTGGTCGGCCCCTTTTTTTGGTGGGAGATGTATTGGCTTCAAAATCTTCAACAGTGCTTTTTCTTCGTGGGGCCTCTTCTATGACAGCCCTGCTCCCTCCATCTAGGAGGTGCCTTAAAGCGGGGTCCTCGGGGGAGCAGACCGTGGTTCCACTCTCGCTGCTGCTCAGGACTAGGTCTTCTAAGTACAGGATCTTCGGTGGATGCATGCTTTAACAAGGAAACGTTTAAGAACAATTTTTTTCTTTTGTAACTGGCATTTTATTGGTTGTTTTGAGATCAGTACGGAGATTTTATGAACAATTTGCACACAATTCTTAATGCATGTACGCAAATCCCAAAATGACATGTAGATACAATTCTTTTCTAAATTCCAGTGAATTTCCAGCTTTAAATTTGGAAGCTATTTTTAAAGAGTTTATCAAAAACTGTTATCTTCAAATGTTGATAAGCTGTTACTTCTTAAGTCCCACTAGTTCACAATTTAATGTCACACACACTACATACTCAAATGTTCAACCCTTCACAGCGTATAATAAAGTGATCAGGAAAACTGGACCACCGCGACCAAAGGTGATACATTATGTACACAGTCCTGACAAAACCACGATGATGGAATGGTTTGCAGACACAGGTCTATAAAAAAACCACACCACGAAAACAAAATTTTAAATGTTCAAGTCATACAAATGCATGACAATGACTCCAAATTGCCATTATGTTTTGTATAGTGATACCAAAACTCCACCCACTATTCCATGGAATATGTTGACACCCGTGACGGTCAAATCTCACACTTCAATTTGGTTGCACCAAAAAATAAACAACCAATAAATGATTTTACTTACACGTAAATGTTTCTGGGGCTACTGAAAAACTTGCATTTACAAATAGCTGATAAAAATATTCCTCTGGATAGTCTAAGAAGGGAGAGCCCAGGGCCCACTGATCAGACATGATCTACCAATGAACACTCAGTAGACCTGGTTTCTTTTTCTCCTGCTTCATCAGAGGTTGGACTCTCCTTTTTCCTTCTCCATTTTCGGCAGGTAAATCTCCTTTAGTTTCTTGGTTGGCGGACTCAGCCTGTTTTCCCTTTGCTCCCCTCCCCTTTTGCTTGCACTTTGTCTGAAATTTTGTCCTTTCCTTTTGGGCTTCGGCTCCACTCTTGCCGGCACAGGTCTCACTGACAACCTCACCGGTTTCTTCTTGGGATCCTCCTTCACCTCCCCTTCGGTGGAGCTGGCCTTCCTTTGGGGCATCGTGGCTGTGGGGAGGGTGCGTGCTGTATGCCTTCGGACCTCAGGGCACTGAGAGCTTTCTTGAAGCTGGGTTGCTGGCCACTGCCACGCTGCCCACCCCTAAAGCTGCTAGGACTCACAGCAGAGGCAGTGGGAAACCCCATTTAAGAATATTTCGGAAGAAACTACAAAAACGGATTAAGTGACTGACCCTAATGATAGCCAAAGTGAACACATTGAGCCTTTTCATTGTTTTGAATGTACAATTAAAATGTTTAAATCCTGTTAGCTTCCTTAAAAATTAATATCTTCTTTAGATAAATAGGATTGCCTCCCTAATGTAATGCTAAGAGTTTCCTATGTTGTTTTTAAAGTAACCTGATATTCTTAAACGAAGAAAACAGCAAACAAACAAAATCGTTAGTAGCACAACTGGGTCTCCCTTTACCTGGAGTTAACAGAGAAGTAGCAGAGTCAGGAATTTAAAAGAGGGTATGGGAATGTGTGGCTAAGTATCAAGAATAAAATGTTAATTCAGATTACTGCACATTACTATAAGAGGGAATTAAAAAAAAAGTTGTGCTAGTTGGGAGGCATTGCAAAGCACAATGGAAAGAGCACCAGGAAAAGCAGCACGACTGACACCAGGGACACTCTAGACTTGGAAGACTGACCACCTGGGGTTCTATCTAGCCAGGCCGCCGCGTAAGTCTCCCAGCATCTAGTTTCCCAAGATGGGACTAATAATGGGTACCAATACCAAAAGACTGTTATAAACCAACGAGAGATCAAACACAGAAAAGTAATATGTAACATGCAAAAACAAACCCAAACCCTTTAAAGAGAAAATATCAAGCATAAATCCTATTTCACTAAGCACATTCTGCCTTGTATTGAGTCTAATTTGAGTCGCTACCACTCCCATCTGGCGCCTAGATCATAACTTTGTACAGTTGGCCAAGTTGGTCTTTTTGAGCAGAGATTCTAAAGAATCCTGATCAAAGGAGGGATAAAAGGCATAAAAGAACTTCAAATTATCGTGGAATCCACTTTCTAGAGCCACAGAGACTGGATGAACCCCCCAAACCACCGCCCTGAGATAATCTTTGAACTTTACACTCAAACTACCTCCTGATGTCTTCTTTAAGCCACATGACAGTCTAGCTTGGTTTGTAAAGAATGTCTACCTTTGACACTGTATTCTTTTAAAGAATTATCTGTAAGGGAAAAAACTGACAACAGCATTTCAAAAGGTTAAATAAGCAGCTTAGGGGGCAGCAATTTTAAGTTCATGTGGAGGAATAATTAGGAAAAGGACAGCAAAAACAAGTGTACTACCTGAACAATACCTCCCCAAAACCCAGAATTTTATTTTCAAAGCTATGTATTTAAATTTTTTTACAAAACAACCTTATCAAATAAACAACCTTATCACCTTCAAAGTACTCTCCATTATACTTAATACATTTGTCTTATCTGCGATTCCATTCTTGGAAACATTTTTCAAACTGTTTGGATGGCTGACATGTCATCAAATCAATGTCCTTTCATGTTCCTCTTCATTTGAAGAAACAAAAAGAAGCCACTGGAGCGAGGTCAGGTGAGTAAGGTGCATGGGGCATGCTGTTTTTTGCCCAAAACTGGAGCACTGAGATGGCTGCGTGAGCAGGCGCATTGTCTTGGTAGCAAAACCAGTTCCCTATCTGCCAGAAAGCTTGATGAACAGTCTGACATGGCAGAATCAAATCCAAATGCACTACGAGTCAACATTTCCATCTATTTGGAAAGTTAACTGCCATCCAGAACGAGGTTTGTTATCGACATTTCACTTTTTTTTGAAACAAGAAAACCACTGTACAATTGAGTTTTTCCTATAATGCTCTCCTTATAAGCTGTGTTCACCATTACAACTGTTTCTGTGGCATTTTTCCTGAGCAAGAAACAGAATTTCACAGTTGCCCACTGTTCTCTTAAATTGGCCATCACAAAATATGAGGTTCAAGTGAAACTGCTTTTATGAAAAAATTCACTGTGACCACAGAGAACCTTCCCAGGCAACACCACTGTGCACACTAACTCAGAGTGAGTTGCTCGATGTTTGCCTAGCAGGAAAGATGTATTGGTTTATACTGATATCAACCTGCAAAAGAATGAACCAAGACCCTTACCTCACCTCATACACAAAGAAAAATTCAAGGTGGATCACAGACCTCAAGGTAAACCCCAGGATCATCAATGAAAAAATTAGGACAAAACTTCAGGAATACCTGGGCTATCAGCAATAATGAAGAATACTAAAGAGAAAACACTTGTGTTCATCGAAAGATTTCATAGAGAGTAATGAGAGAACCCACACTCTGAGAAAAGATATTTAGGAATGACATATCAGACAAAGGTGTTATTACTAAAATCTACAGAACCCTGCAACCTTACAAGAAGAAAAAAACTAATTGCCTACTGAGGAGGTGGCCAAAAGACTTGAAGAGAAGATTCACAAAGGAGGAAACCTGAATGGCCAATAAACATATGAGAAAATTCTCCTGATCATTAGTCATCTGGGGAATACAAATCAAAACAACCATGACATACCACCTCACACCCACAAGGATAGCCCAATTAAAAAAACCAGAAAGGCAACACATATATTGGAGGGTGTGTTGAGGAACTCTCATTCACCACTGGTGGTCTTGTAGATACTTACAGCCACTGTGGAAAGTGATTTGGTGATAGCTAAAACAGATGGAAATCAATTTACCTTACAACCCAGTGATTTCACCACTGAGCATATACCCAGAAGAAATAAGCCACAACCAGACATCTGCACTCCAATGTTCATCACCATGTAATTTACAATTGCAAAGAATTGGAAACAGCCTAAACTTCCATCATTAGACGAATGGATTAAAAAAACCCCTCTGGTATATACACCGAATGGAGTACTACACATCCCTAAAAAACAGTGATGAAACAATGAAGCACCTTGTCTCGTGGAAAGAGTTGGAGGACATTATACTGAGCTAAGAAGTTAGCCAAGCACAAAAGGACAAGTACAACATGAGTACACTGAAGTATTTTTAAACAGAGCGGGCACAGGGGAAAATGTACATATCGCACAGTTCCCAGGCTGAAAACCAGATACTCTGGCAAGAACCAGACCAAACACAATGATGCATAGATCATCAAAAAAAAAAGAAAAAGAAAAAAAGTAAAAAGATACAGATAGCACCTGTGTGGAAAGACATTCCCCTCCCCCCCCCTATGCTTTTACGGCCCACAGAAAGGTGGGGGAATAAAAAAGATGGCAATGGGGGAATAGGGTACTAATTCACCCAAGGGGAGGATATTGTTTATGTCTCCAAAGGAAAGGGAGAGAGAGAACAGATTTCATTCCGGTGTGCCCAACCCTTGTGGATTGGACATGATGTTTTTTAGGGATGTGTAATACTCCATTCCTGCTCGAAGCAGCTCAATCAAGGAGAGGGCTGGCCTCAGCTTGAGACATGATGTCCCCTCCCTAGACAACAGGGCTACAGAAGACAGCACAAAACACAGTTCCAGGAGTGCTAGTCAGCCTGACCCACCCACATGGGGGCAAACCCAGGGAGGAGTGTAACAGACCAGCAATGGGAGCAGTCATGAAATGCCTGAAGCAGCTTGATCATAAAGACTATAGACTTCTGACTTGGCACCTCATCTGAAGTTGGAGATTCACAAGGGGGCCTCATGGAAAGTCTAAAGGAGTAACAGGATGGGGGTGGGGCACTTAGACGGCTCCATCCTTGACTGCAAGAAGAGCAATGGGGTCTTGTAGAAGTTGCATGAATGCTGAGGACTAAAGGGTATAAGGGATGTTAGATAAGTGGGTCTTGGGAAAGGGATCCCTGAAAGAAAAGGGGATTGGACCAATGGATTTTAATAGAGTCTGCCAGCTATTTAACAGGGAGATACTCATCAACTGTGGATCAGGACAACAGCTAGACTTGGAACTACTTGTGTAGTGTCTTTTTATTCTTTTCTCTTATGGTGTCGCTCTATATAAGATAGGCAAGATAAGCAACTCCAAGGGGACAGCAATAGGACTGAAGGGGGGCGGGACATGGGCGAGGAGGTGGTGTGGGAGGGGAATGAGGAAGCAATAATGACAGGGAGAGGGGAATAGCAAGGGGAGAATGGCGTAGTGTTCCAGATAGTTTTTGATCCATTGAAATGTATTCAAGAGGAATAACAGAGAGGTGAATGATAGGTAAGTATAATAGTGGGGCAGGAGGAAAGAAAAAAGAGAAAGAGGTAAGAACTAGAAAGTAATAGTCATATATATAGTAAATATAAAGATAGGTATGTTAATACATATTATATTATGTATATATAGTAACACACCTATATATATATTTATATAAATACAATAAGGAAACAGACAGACTTTGGGCCTCTACTTAAAACTTACCTCAGTACAAGAACAGTTTGTTCTAATAATGTGGCAATGTACGATACTTACTTTCCTGATAGGATGGCTGAAGGCTAAACGGGTGCACAAACAAATGTGGTGAAGAAAGCTGATGGTGCCCGGCTATCAAAAAGATATAGTGTCTGGGGTCTTAAAGGCTCGAAGTTATTCAAGCAGCCATCTAGAATGGAAGCAACAAAGCCCACATGGAAGCATACCAGCCTATGTGATCATGAGGTATCAGAAGTTCAAAAACAAGCAATCAACTGACATGAAGGAGTGGAGACAAGTGGAAACCCAAAACCCACTATAATTAGACAGTTCCTTCACAGAAGGGCCATACAGGAGGGAAGATATATCCAGGGAGCAGTACAGCGCTAATGAAACACATACCTAGCTCTTTAACATTTCCTCCCCTTACTATTACAGTCACAGCTTTACCTCATTAAGCTCGTTAGACCTGTGATTATTCATTTGTATAATGAAGATTGTTCAATGCATGAAATCCAAGATAGATAAACGTGTCAGAAATAGTGATGGGAACAATGATTCCCTGGGGGTACAGGAAGGGGGGAGCTGATAGCAAAGTTGACTGTATAACCCCACTCGAGGGGAACGAGTAATAGAACTGCAGAGGAACAGAGATAGTGGACAGTGTAAAATATGGCAAAAAAAAGTAAAAAAAAACAAAAATTAACTATTTATAAGAATAATGGCTCCTGGGGGGTAGGGTGGGGGACAGAGGGGATAAAGGAGAGCTGATGGCGGAGTTCAAGAAGAAAATATTTTGAAAATGATGGTGGCAGTAATTGTACAATTATGATTATAACTGAATTATGGATTGTTAGAATATCTGTAAGAGCTCCCAATAAAATTATTAAAGAAAAAGAAAAATTTTTTAAATTAAGTGTTGAAGAGAGAGAGAGAGACACACACACACACACACACACACACACACACGAGCTGGACTTAAGGCAGGAAAGTCAAAAGTTGGCAGGAGCCCAGGATTAAAGTAGGGGAAGCAGACAATTAGACCAGAACAGTACATGAACACCATCTGATAGCTTCAAAGTTCAAAGAACAGTAAAATGAGAATTAAAAGCCCTAAAATCTCATATTATGCTATTCAATTCGATGTTAAGAAAATGTCACTTACTCAATATCCTTTCGGACTGATCCCATTAGGTTCTCCCTTTCCCGTATGGCCATAAAGTTTGCTTTGGTTTTATGAAATTCATGTGTATAGTCCTGCAATAAATCAACATTAAATCTCAACATAAATTATATACCCTCATCTCATTGAATCAAATATTTACTGTCAGCAGACTGCAACTTCTCTAAAAAACAAACAACTATTTAAGAGATCAAATTGCCAAATAGCAAAAATAACTTTATAATTATTTTCCTGAACCATGACAAACATCTTCCAATGAAAACAATTTGGTGTTACGGTAACATTGCCACAAAATACCTATCTTCAAGGGCAGCGGTTCTCCACCTTCCTAATGCCATGACCCTTTAATACAGTTTCTCAAGTTGTGGTGACCCCCCACCCCCACCCCAACCATAACATTATTTTCATTGCTACTTCATAACTGTCATTTTGCTACTGTGATGACTTGGGGGATTCCTGTGAAAGGGTCTTTCGACCCCCAGGTTGAGGACCGCTGCTCTAGTAGCTTACCCTGAGGAGACCTGGTGGTGTAGAGGGTTACTAGTTGGGCTGCTGGCTGTAAGGTCACTAGTTTGAACCCACAGCTGTTGTGAGGGAGAAATCTACTCCCCAAAAGACTGACAGCCTCGGAAACCCAAAGGAGTAGTCCTACTCTGCCTACAAGGGGTCACTATGAGTTGGGACAATGAGCTCAGAACTTGAATATCTTGAGGCAAAATTATAAAGGAAAAAAAAAAAATTCTAAGGTTTTTTTCAAAGAGCTCGGTTAAAGCTTGAGCTGCGCTTTCCACTTACTACTGTGTCCAATAAAGCTTATTTCAAAATTTGATCTTTTTAGAGCTTCTACACATTTTATCCCTGCATTAAACAAAGAAGCAGATACAAAGAGGATTGTGCACATTTCCTTCACTGCACTACCCTAGCGAAAGACGTTAAGGACTATTCACTCGTTACAATTCAGAGAAGTGTGGAAGACGAAAATCACAATACCACATCCTAGAGGAACCCCTGACCT
Source organism: Echinops telfairi (assembly GCF_000313985.2). NCBI lineage: Eukaryota > Metazoa > Chordata > Mammalia > Afrosoricida > Tenrecidae > Echinops > Echinops telfairi. Next base: position 3,228,453 of record NW_022111358.1, read on the forward strand.
GAAAACAGCATTAATACGCGAGCCTGGTGAGAATATACAAAAAGCCCTCAGCCCCTCTACCAAAAAGAGGACAAAGTCTACTCTTTGGCTCATAATTACTGTCATCACCTTTTATTTCCTTTCAGAAAGTGTGTTTACGTATGTGTTTATCTAATAGTACTTTAATTTATGCTAAGAAAAACTGCATTTTCTGTAATTCATAAAATACTAAGCAACCTTTCCATTTTAGCAAACAGAAATCTATAGCATCTTTTTCATGTGGTCAGTTGCCATCTAGCCAGTGCAGATTCAGAGCGCCCAGAGGTGTAGTGGTTCTCAACCAGTGGGTCACGACCCCTCTGGGGGGCAAACAACCCTTTCACATAGGTCTCCTGATTCATAACAGTAGCCAAATGGCAGTTATGAAGTAGCAACGAAAATCATGTTAGGGTTGAGGGGGTCACCACCACATGAGGAACTGTCTGAAAGGGTGGCGGCGTTAGGAAGGTGAGAACCACTGGGTTAGAGTATAACTGCTCCAGCAGGTGTTCTTGGCTGTGATCTTTATGCAAATAGCCAGGCCTATCATCTGGAGCACTGCTTGGTGGGTTCAAACCACTAACCTTTAGGTTAGCTGCAGGTAGTCTATCTTACAAAGGTCTCAGAATTTAATAAATTCTCTACTGCTACACATTTTTAATTGCTTTCAATTTTATTTTACAAAAAAGGTGAAATAAATGTGCATATAATTGAGAATATATTTTTGGGGTGTTTAAAGATTCAATGTCTAAGAGAATAATAAATGGCTCAAAGAATCATACATTTTAAATTCTGATAGTGCTAACCTGTAGTGATTCCGCATTGGGCTGTGATCACAAGGTCAGCAGTTTGAAACCCCCAGCCACTCCTCGGGAGAAAGACAGGGCTTTCTACTCCAGTTCACATCTAATCTTGGAAGCTCACAGGGACAGTTCTGCCTTGGCTGGTAGGGTCACTCGGAGTCAGCATCACTCGATGGCGTGGGTTTGGTTTTTTGGGAACCTGTCTTCTCTGAGGACTGCACGGATGTTCTCTGACCAACGCTTACCTATACTTCCTGCTAATAAGTAACAAACACTGTAATTTTTGCTACTCTTTTGAAAAATCCACTCATTTTGATTTATTTATTTTTAATTGAGAATGAGGCTATGCATCATTTTGTAGTTTTTGGCTACTCCTACTTTTCTATAAATATGTCCATGTCCTTTGTTCATTTTCCTTTTAGGTAGTCATTTTCTGATTTATCTCTATAATTTCTCTGTATATTAAATTAAGCAAATTAATCATTTGGTACAGTTTCCAATGTTGAGTCTTGCTTATAGAAGTGTGTTCTCATGTAAAAGTTTTAGATTTATCCGTACCCTTATTCTGAACTGTTATGGCTTCTCTTCTAAATATAAATATTTAATCCACTATAATTTATTTTAGATGTGAGAAATGAAATAGAAGTTGGTTTTTTTTTCCCAATTAATCAACTATTTTCACACTATTTTTCGTAATCCTCCTATGTAACAGAGTTGTCACCTGCCATGGATTGAATTATGTGTGTGTCCGTAGCCCACCCACACCCATCCTGTCCCCAGAGCATGTGTCAGGTTTGCTTGGGCCACGATTTTCAGTGGTTTAGTGGTTAGGTTATGACGCAATCATCTTCCATGATGAGATCTGATGGGATCAATCAGTTGGTGGTTCACCATTAAATGTGATGTTAGCTTTTAATCTAATCTATACAACTACTCCTCACTTATTAACTGAGGCTATCTGCTATTTCACACTTGCAATAATAGTAACAAACCTGCTAGCCAATGATTCTGTACCTTTATCATGCACATCTGGAAGTAACGAACATGGAGGTGGCAAGTCAAAAGTAACATTGGCTTTACTGGTAAAGGTTGTCTCAACCTGGTTAGGCCATGATTCTCAGTGGTTTGGCAGTTACTAATGATGCCGCAGAGGCAGTGCATTGTTTATTGAATGTGGCTTTTCTAGTCAAAGTCTCTCACTCCCACCAAATGACCTTTCCCTGCATGGGTCTGGTAAGAAGGTGGGGGAAGATACATACTGATAGGCTTCACTTGTAATTGTGAACAGTGCTATCCTGCTGTGTATAAAATGAATCCTCTGAGAAGCAGGAGGAGGGATCTCAATACCAGTAAGAACCAGGAATGGAATATGTCCTCTGGACCCAAGATCCCTGCAGGGTGAACCTCCTGGATTCATAAGACAGCTATACCATCAGAGGAGCAGCAGCAGAACCAGGAGTCAAAGCAAGGCACAAAATGATGGATTTCAAAAAAAAAAAAAAAAATGATGGATTTCCCAATCCACGGAGCAAGTTAAGCCAAGTGCTTTTGTGTAGGAGGTCGCATTACAGAGTGGGGTGCCTCTGGGCACTTAATTCAGGGAGCTGGGTATGCTCACCCACACAGCTTAAGCTGGATGCTTTTGGAATGATACAGCAGAGTGGTATGCCCTTTGGGCATTTGGGGGCAGACTTTGTAACATGTCTTCATAAGTCAACTCTGGGCGTTTTTCACTGGCATTATACAACGTGCTAATTTCCCTAACAAACTTTTTAATAGTGAGTTTTGTCTGTGAGTTCTGTGTAGTCATTGGATATTAGAACTTAGAGATTAAGTAGAGTACTAATTAAAACAACGCACGTCACCTGGCAGTTAGTATGTAATGACAGCCATCCTCCGTTGGCGCACAATACTGACAATTTTTGCAAAATGACCTGATCTTTGGAACCTAACCATGTTGACAGGTGAGGAGTGAATATATATTTCTGTATTAGGTCAATAAGTACCTATCTATTCCTATTTTTAACATGAGTTTTTAAAATTAGGAGTGGCTGTTGAATTTTTTTTCAATGCTAAAAGTATTGGCTTATTTGTTCTACCATATTTTATTCTCCCTAACCCGACACCCACTCCTCACCCCAATATAAATTTTTAAGAGTGACTTAGGTTTTTTGGTATACTTTTACCATTTTCTCCAACAATATATTAAGCATAGTAAATGACTCCCATGTTCTTTTCAAAGCCTGATAGAAGTATACTCTAAACCAGCGGTCTCAACCTGTGGGTCGCGATGCCTTTTGGGGTCGAACGACCCTTTCACAGGGTCGCCTGATTCATAACAGTAGCAAAATGACAGTGATGAAGTAGCAACAAAGATAATGTTATGGTTGGGGGTCACCACACCATGAGGAGCTGTATGAAAGGCTGCGGCATTAGGAAGGTTGAGAACCACTGCTCTAACCATCATATTTCCTGTGCCTGAGCCAGCTATCTAGCCAGGTCTCTTAAATCAGGAGAGCACAAGAACGGCTTGTTTTACTGCACGTCACTCGATTGCTTCTCAGACATTGCACTTTAACAACAAAAACAGACTCATGGTGTGTGGCAAACCTGCATGGAGCAGATCTCATCAAGTCCATTTCCAACACCATGTGCACACTTCATGTCTCTATCGTGTTTTAGTAACGCTTGCAATACCTCAGGCTTTCTCGTGTTACTACACACCGCTGCTGAGTCAACTCCAGCTCAGAACAGACTACAGTGCAAGCCTAACTTGGATAGGCAGTGGGAAGTCAAAATGAGTGTGTGACTTGCTCTATTGTGACATCTGCTTTATTGCAGTGGTCTGAAACCAAACCAGCAATATCTCAGAGGTATGCCTCTATATTTATCTGGTGACGAATATTATTTCACTTTATCAGGGAAAAGCAAAAGCTTTTATACATATTTAGAATTTTATAATACAAAAAAAAAATTAACACAAGACAAATTTCTATCACACCACATTTAGCACACATCCTATCCAAGGATTTTTAAACAACTCCTGGGGGAGGTCTGAGAAGTGAGGAATTGGAAGATAGAGGGGAGGAGAAAGGATGGTTATTAGTCGAACAGTGGGAGGGAACAGCATAACCCCAAGTGAAGGGAGTGATGAGGAAGAGAGCAAGATGTCCTAAGTGGAAGTAAGGGGGTGGGAGGAGTCACAAGAATGCCCGGGTATGGAGACAGAGCAGGTGGAAAGGGTCGGGATGCTGCCCAGGCTGTGGGGAATAAAGAGGCAGGAAGGTGGAAAATCCTGGGTAAGGTGAGAGAAAAAGTGCCTGGGATGGGTTAGGAAAAAAAAACTAACAATTGTAGAATTTCCTCTAAATACGTGAATTTGGTATCTCATGCCTGATTTTCTTTCCTCATAGAAACATAGTTTATCATACGTTTACCATTTCTAGGTAGTTTCTGTCCCAGTTCTAAGGGTGGGTACATAATAAGCAAAATAAAAAAACTCAAATTCAATGCTGACTCATAGTGACCTCCTGTGGGTTTCCGAGACTGTAACTGTTTACTGGAGTGGAAAGCCCAGTCTTTTCCCCATGGAGGTGCTGGTTCCCACCTGCCACCCATGTGGATCACCACTACACCACCAGAACAAGCAACCAAATAAACAAACCAGCTCTCCTGTGACAATGTAAAAATCTTAAACCCGATACATACCTGCAGTATGTCTCTATGTCGCTGTAATGTGTGCATCAGTGCAGCATTCAGAGAGGGGACACCTGCACTGTTGGTATACTCTGCCATTTTATCATTTACTCCTGTAAGCTAAAAGAAGTTTAAAAAATTAGAAAGTATAGTAGCTAAAAGCAAATTATTTGCTTTTTGCTGGAAGCATAAAAGATCCCAAGCAGATAGAGAACGGGAAAGGATTCACCATGTGTCCCAAATTATCCATAAAGGCTTAACTATCCCTCTGGCTGCTGCTGCTGCGGTTGCTGCTAGAGGCTGTCGAGTTGGTTCTGTCTCACAGTGACCCATGGACAACACAACACAACACAACACTGCCCAGTCCTGCACCAGCCTCAGATTTGTGATCTCTGAGCTTACTGTTGCAGGCAATAAGTTGTGTCAATCCATCTCATGAAGGGTCTGCCTCTTGTTCTGCTGACCCTACTTTACCAAGCCTGATTGCCTTTTCCAGGGACTGAGCCCTCCTGATAGCATGCATAAAGTACTTGACAGGAGGCCTCCTGTCATCCCTGCTCCTAAGGCTGTTCGTTCTCCAGGACAGATGTGTTTGTCTTCTCCCAGTCCTGGTTCTCAAGTCTTTGCCTACAACCCAATCGAATGCATCAATTCTTCTGTGGGCTTGCCCAGCTTTCTCCGGCATAATAAAGCCACTGAAAATATCTTGGCTTGGGTCAGTTACACCTTAGGCTTCAAAGTGACATCGTTCCGTCTTAACACTTTAAATAGGTCTTATTGGACTATTGAATTGGACTAATAAAACTGTTGGAAAAAATGATAATAATAAAATAAAGAGGTCTGGTCTATCAAATTTGCCCAATGCACAGCATCATTTCCTTTCCTGACTCTCATTTCCAGTAGTGTTGATAGCAGACAATGTGAAATGAAATCCTTGACAATTCTATCTTTTCTACTGGAGAAATCATTGTCTATGTGATGAATTTTGTTTGTTTTACATTGAGTTATAATCCATACAGAAGGCTGTAGTCTGTGATCTTCATCAGCAAGTGCTTCAAGATCTAGTTTACAGCAAACAATGGCATGTCATCTGCGTACTGCAGGCTGTTAATGAGCCCTCCTCCAATTCTGATGGCACATTCTTCTTCCTATAGCCCAGCTCCACGATGATTTGCTCAGCATACAGACTGAGTAAGTATGGTGAAGGAATACAACTTCTATTGATTTTAAACCGCAGTACCCCCTTGCTCCATTTAAACTACTGCCTATGTAGTGGTTCTACAAGAGCACAATGAAGTGTCCCAGAACTCCCATTTTTGGTAGCATTATCTAGTGTTATGATGCACACAGTCAAATGCCTTTGCATAACCAATAACACAAATATCCTTCTGGTGTTCTCTGCTTTCAGCCAAGATCCATCTGACATCAGAACTGTGCCACACCCTCATCTGAATCTAGCTGAGTTTGGGCATTGTAATGCTACAACAGATTTTGAATAATCTTCAAAATTTTACTTCTAAGTGATATTAATGATATTTCTCGATGATTTCCACATCTGTTGGGTCACTCTTCTTTGGAATGGGCACAAATAGATTTCTTCCAGTACACTGGCCAGGCAGCAGCAGTCTTCCAAATTTCTTGACACAGACAATGATGCCAGTGTGGTTGAAACATTTCAACTGGCATTCCGTCAATTCCTGGAGCCTTTTTAAAAAATCATTTTATTGGGGGCTCTTAAAGTTTTATCACAATCCATACATCCATCCATTGTGTCAAGCATAGTTGTACATATGTTGCCATCATCATTTTCAAAACATTTTCTTTCTACTCAAGCCCTTGGTATTAACTCACTCCCCCGACCCCCTTCCCTCCAGAGTCCTGTTTTTCATTAATGGCATTCGTATATCGAATGCCTTTTCAACCGAGGAGCTCCTCTTCCAGGGCTGCATCACACAATGCTCCACTGCTATGCCCGCATCCCCGAAGCGTGGACTGCCCAGTCCTTTTCCCTTGTGTCTTAGAATAGAAGCTCAGCTGAAACCTGTCTTCAAAAATGACTATTATTGTACAACGTCAACAAACAGATAATTTCAATAAACATGTTTGAGGAACTCTTGGAGGTGTAGTAGACTACACACTGAGCTGCTAACTGAAAAGTCAGTGGTTCAAACCCACCAATTACTCCAAGGGAAAAAGATGAGGCTGTCTGTTCCCATTAAGATTTAAAGTCTTAAAAAAAAAAAAAAAAGATTTAAAGTCTTGGAAACCCAAAGAGGAATTTCTAGCCTATCCTATAGGATCCCTATGAGTTAAAATCAACTCGATGGCAGTGAATTGAGAATTAATATCAATATAGTCCAATATTATACCTATTAATAAGTACACCAAAAACAAATTCACTGCCATCAAGTTGATTCTGACTCACAGCGACTATACAGGACAGAACAGAACTGCTCCATTGTGCCTCCAAGACAGTAACTCTTTATGGGAGTAGAAAGCTTCATCTTTCTCCCTCAGAGTGGGTGGTGGTTTCAAACTGCTAACCTTGCAGTTAGCAGTTCATGCATAATCACTATACCACTAGGACTCTGATAGTATTTAAAACAAAAACAAAAACAAACTCACTGCCATCAAGTCCATTCTAACTCACAGCAGCCCTATAGGACAGGGTAGAACTGCCCCAGCGAGTTTTCAAGACTAACTGTTTACAGGAAGAGAAGGTCTCCTCTTTCTCCTGAGAAGTAACTGGGGCTTTAGAACTTGCATATTGCAGCCCAATGTGTCACTACCACATGACCAGGGCTTCTAATAAGTACAGTCATTACAAAATAGTCATATAAAAGAAAGTACTTACCCTTGCCAAGAGTTGTTCAATCTCAATTGCCATTGTTTCAAACATTCTATCTTGACTTGATCCATTTAAAAGGGGTGTTGTGTCAGAACTGAAGAGAAGTTCAGGTAAAAGGAATATATTAGTTAATTCAAATCCTTTAACACATACTTAAATAAAGCAACAATTCTTGAAGAAGTCAAGTGGAATATTCATTCTCTTTCTTTATATAATTTTTAAGTTTTATAAGTTTTCCTATAAGTACCTATGTTCTTTAAAATATAACTGAATATAGATTTTTCCCGACTGCTCTCACCACTGGTCCTGAGGGGATCATCTGTCCTGGATTCCCTGTGTTTCTGGTTCTTATCTGTGCCAGTGTGCATCCTCTGGTCTAGCCGGATTTGTAAGGATTAGATTTTGACATACCAGAGGGACTCCGCAGAATCGAGCCCAGGAGAGTTGCTTAGAGGGAACTTTAACACAACTGGAACGCAGGAGGAGCATCATAAAGGTCTGGCTGGACCGGAGGATGTACACTGGTGCGGATGGGAGCTGGAAATACAGGGAGTCCAGGACAGATGATCCCTTCAGGACCAGTGGTGTGAGTGGCGATACTGGGAGGGTAGAGGGAGAGTGGGTTGGAAAGAGGGAACCAATTACAAGGAACTATATGTGACCTACTCCCTGGGGGATGGACAACAGAAAAGTGGGTGAAGGGAGACGTCAGACAGGGCAAGATATGACAAAATAATAATTTATAAATTATCAAGGGCTCATGAGGGAGGGGGAAGCAGGCAGGGAGGGGGAAAATGAGGACCTAATGCCGGGGGCTTAAGTGGCGAGGAAATGTTTTGAGAATGATGAGGGCAATGAATGTACAAATGCGTTTTACACAATTGATGTATGTATGGATTGTGCTGAGAGTTGTATGAGCCCCCAATAAAACGATTTTTTTTAAAAAAAGGTTTTTTCCCAAGGTAAAAGTACATCTGATCTTAGTAGCATAATGAAATTAAAAGTGCTTGTACTGTTTACAAAATGATAGAAAATAACTGGTTATGGCAGTGCGCAGTTGCCTGTTGACTTAAAAAAAATAAACTACGTTAATGAAAACTACAGAACTATGAAGCAGAATATATAAGGGAGCCATAAGTGTATTAGGTTATGGAGTTTGTGAAGAATGATATTAAAAAAAAAATTGTCCCTCCAAAGCAAGTATGGTTCCTTATACCTGAAATTAACTTCATACTCTTTTGGCTCTGAGAAAAGAAATTTTTTTTAAAAAATAAAGAAAACTGAGATGCAGCTGATGCCTAGTTTGGAAAATTAGTTACTGAATAATCAATAGCTGGCTTTAAGTCTAATATAAACATCCGTGCCTACCTGCCTACCAGGAACATTTTAGTAGCAGCCCTCTAAATGTCCATCTAAAGTATGTTATGTCTTGTTTTGCAAAAATGTTTAATTAATATGCAAAAATTGTGTTCAACTGTCTTTTAAAATCTAAGTAATAAAAACCTAACTGTATACAAGTGACATTTTGTGACAGATTCAAATTCTAAAACTGTATGTCCTGAAGATTTCTTTTGCCTTTTTCTGAAAACAAAACAACAAAAAGCCCCATTAACCTTCATCACTCCTCTGGTGGGGATGACCTTCATCACTCTCCAGGTGACCATACTCACACAAGGAAACATGAGAAAATTCGTGGAAAAATGGAATAGAAAGATAATGGAAATTTTTCCATGAACTTTCTGAACCCCACTCATATTATCAAATGTGCAGCTCAATGCTGATCTGCACTATCCAGGACACAGCTAATTGCCCAGGCTATAAGTGTTCTCCAGGCTTATAGGAAACTTTGTACTGTCCTCTGCGAATCCTTGAGTGCAGTAGATAAGATGGATTACATCATCAGTTCATTATGAAAAAAAAGCCCTGCTACATTTGCTTTCTTCACATACATTCCCACACAATAGTAACAAGTAGCATAATAACCAAAAAGGATTTTAATTTTTAGCTCTAATAGAACCAAATCCTTATTTCTTTTTGAATGATTCTAATTTATTTTCCTTAAAACTTGGTATGCAAATATTTAGTTCTTTAATATTGGCTCTGACAAATATTAGCTCTCTGGTTCTCTCCCAAAATGAGCAGGTAAAAATGCTCCCTCTATGACTACAACAAAGGTTCCTCTATGAGACACATGAAAAGCAACAACAAGCCACCAGGATATAAGATCTGTAAGGAGGGGTGGCAGTGTCTTAGTCACCTAAAACATGCACATGGCGGGTGCGCATTAAGTAACCGCTGAATGAATGAAGGAGCTCATCATTCTACTGCTAGTTATTCCTCCTTCACCAGACACCCCAGGACAATATATGAAGCCAGGGAAATAGCCAAAAAGTCGCTCTCCATAATACTAGTTTTCAGTTCAATTTTAATTCATCTTATTAAATGTGTGTGGTAATTCCAAGACTTTGAAGTTCTTGAACTATAGACACTTAAAAAAGTGGAGCCAATATTGTACCCTCATTGGCAGTAGCCAAGTGGGAGGCTTAATATTCTGGAAAAATTATTTCTAATCACAAAATATGCTTATTGATAGAAAAATAAAAACAAAGACAAAACCATTCCTATTTTGCTTTGCTTGTTAAGTAAAGATGAGGTCAAAGGAATACACTACAGTCATATCTACCTGGCATGCCAATAACTTTCTTTCAGGCCACATTAACAATATGTTGGCCCTCTTACCTTTACAACAACTATTTTGCTGTTATTAAAAGTAATAATAGAGAGTTAAAAAAAAAAAAAAAAAAAAAGCCCTGGTGGTGGTGTGGGTTTGGCATTGGGCTGCTTAATTGTAAGGCCAGCATTTCAAACCCACCAGCCACTCCAAGGGAAAGATGAGGCTGTCTGCTCCAGTAAAGATTTATGGTCTCAGAAATCCTATATAGGGCTGTGTTACAATGGACTCTGGTTTGGTTTGGGGTGTAGAGTCCAAAGGAGTGCTGGTGGTGCAGTGGGTAAAGCATCCAACTAACAGCCCAAGAAGGCAGCAAGTCAAAACCATCAGTCTTCTGCTGGAATATGCATAATATAGTAAGTTTTAGAGTATGGGCCTTAGTTCAAATTCAAGTTCAGATGTTATTTTTACTTTTAGATGTAGAATACTCCACCCACCATCAATCCTTGAAAAAGTATCGAAAATAAAAGAGTGGACAGAAACTAAAAACACTTTACTAGCAATTCTACTCCTGGTATATAGAAACATTGTGTGAAAAAAATGTGCCCAAGAACATATACGTAAGCTCTTAGTGCCTGATGGGTGAGGAGCAAAAAATTAGAAAGAATGCCCATCTACAAAAAGGGCAAATTCTGATAAGAGAGTCATAGAATGTAGCACAGTGGTTACACATTGGACTGCTAACTGAGAGGTCAGCAGTTCGAACCCACCAGCTGTTCTGCAGGAATAAGATGAGGTTGTCTGTTCCCGTAAAGAACTTATAGCCTTTGAAAACAGGGGCAGTTCTACTCTACCCTATAGGATCACTGAGTCCGAATCAACTCAATGGTAGTGAGGGGGATATGCAGCAAACGAATATATCAAAGTTAAGCATACCCATAGCTGACTTTAAGATAGGGTTGAACAAAGTTGAAAAAATAACTATAGTAGCATAGAAAAAGTTAGTTACGAATACAAACATATGTAGTATACATGTAGTAAAAATATAGTGATTATGGGGAGACAAGAAGGGAGAAGCTACCAGAGGGGTATACCGGGCAGTCAAATAAAGTGGTAATAAGGGAGGATGTTACTTACACAGGGTTCATTATATTACTCTATCTTTTCGTCCCTTTTAAAATCATTTTCTTGGGGCTCATACAGGTCTTATCACAAACCAGACATCCATCCATTGTGTCAAGCACATTTGTACATATGTTGCCATCATTTTCAAAACATTTTCTTTCTTCTTGAGCTCTTGATATCAGCTCATTCCCACCCCTACTCTCCCTCCCTATTCTATCTTTTTAAGCATTTAATTTTTTGTAAACAAGTGGATGACCTAAAGTAAGAATATCATTCAAAAAGAATGTATTTTCTATATGTTCAGTACAGTAATAGGCTTGTTTCTCAAAAGAACACCAGAATAAAAAATAACTTTGTTATTAGTAGTGGGCATATATATGGCCCTACATTTAGTCTAAAGCACAATATCATAGTTATGTATACATTGCATTTGAGCAGTTCCTCATTTCCATTTCGCAATCTGAAACAGAATGGGATTTTCCCTAAGAATACAATGGGGCGAAATGGTCTCGTACTGGCTCAACTAGAAACTCTTATTTCTGATGCAAACTCACTGTGAACACCTAGCATTATTCTGTTGGCAATGTCATAATTCTTGCCCAAGGATCCTAAATAAACGCCAATCCCAAGAATTAAGAAGATTTGAATAGGTCACTTTTAACAAAATCAATGCTTAAAAAAGAAACCCCAAATTCACCAAACAGACCAAATTACAGGGGTCATATATTCTATCTTATTTTTGAATGCTTTAAAAAACACTATTATCATTTAAGGCAAAAGAGAGAATCTGGTAGTACCTATACCTGTCGCGTCTTCCATCTCGGGAACTGGTGGGACTGTAGCTTGTACACAGCTTACTAAAGGACACTAGTTTCAGGTCAAGTTCATTCTCCAACTGTCGGGCCTGTTTCCTGAGATCTTTAATAAAAAGTATAAAAGCAAATGATTAAACACAAAAAATCTACCAGTACACATGTAACATCACGAAAATACTCTGTAGAAAACAAACTATAAAAATGATTAGTTATTGATCTAATTCTTCCATAAATAAGTCAAAAAGGAAGAAAGCAAATATCCAGGAGAGCAAGCAAGTCCTTTATTTAAACTTCACACTAGGGAAGAAGGGGAGGGGAAAGAGGAGGAGGGAATAAACTGTGGGAGATAGACTTCAGCTCTATTCCAAAAACAGCTAGCTTTACAGTAGTGAGATGCTATTCCAACATTCCTATAATTACTTCTACAGCAATAAAGACAATTTTTTAATTCAGGGGAAACCATAACAAAGTACAAATGACAAAGGAACTGAATATGGTTTCCAGTCTAGCTAGCATGACATCAATTCACCAGCTAAGAAAGCATCGCTGTTTGATAGATTTTGCTATTTATATTCCAAAGCTTTAGTAGGCTAATGAATCTCTTAACAATAAAATGACTTACTGGTTGAGCATAAAATTTTAAAATATGATCCATGGCAAAGACTTTTAAATTCCCTTTCAACATGGTTACTAAAGGAGAAGCTGAAACAATAAATGCTGTGCTACTGATCAGGTCAAATATGATACGATGGAAATGAGCGCAGACCCTTTTAAGAAGGGAAGCAAACAGCAGGGGTGAAATTGATACCTAATTTGACTTCTAAGGGCTTGAGTGTGAGGAAACGCACACCTAGATATGATTACTTCCATTCAAGATGAAATGCTGGCTTAACCAAAAAGGACGGACTACAGGACAGAATGGCAGTAAAGAATACAAATAATATTTCAATACACTTATCATTGGAAAGGAGTCCTGGTGGTGGCAGAGGTTCAAACCCACCAGCTACTCCAGGCCTGTCTGCTCTCATAAAGACTTACAGCCTCTGACACCCTTTAGGGTCGCTATGAGTTGGAATCTATCCGATGGCAGTGGGTTTGGTTTATCACTAGAAGTAAAAAGCAGAGTAACACAGAGGCACATTTTTGTCCACAGATCAAATCCCAGTTCAGCTAGCTGAGATTTATCTGAAATCTACCCTGGTGGTGTAGTGGGAAAGCATTGGACATGGTCTGCCATTCAAAACCACAGGACTTTCTACTCCTGAAGCAGTTCCAGTCTCGGAAGGGGTCATGATGAGTCAGCATTGACCATGGCCGTGCGTACCTAACCTGGATCCTCAGCTTTGTCTTTAAACCCAAACCTCCAGAGGTTTGCCCGCGGATCATTAAGAACTGGGTTGCTATGGGTGAGAACTGACTCAATGGAAACGTTAATCATGACAGCAGCTGTCACAAATTAGGCTTTCAATAAGGAACGCCAGTGGTTCAAATCCACCAGCCACTCTATGGGGCAAACACGAGGCTGCCTAACCCTTTAAAGATTTTATAGTCCCAAAACCCCAGTGGCAAACTTCCTAATGCCGTGACCCTTTAATACAGTTCCTCATGTTGTGGTGACCCCCAACCATAACATTATTTTCTTTAAATCATTTTATTGGGGGCTCATACAACCCTTTTTTACAATCCATACTTCATAACTGTCATTTTGTTACTGTTGGGAATCGGGCCACCCCTGTGAAAGGGTCGTTCGTCCCCCAAAGGGGTTGCGACCACAGGTTGAGAACCGCTGCTCCGGAGAGCACGTCGACTCTGTCCTCTAAATTACTGAGTTAAAATCAAATGGAAGGCAGTGGGCAATTACAGAAGGCTGCTTCAAAACACCATATTCTACTGATTAAAGAATCTAGGAGCCACTTCTATCCAATTTGAAATGGCTAATTCCAAAGTGTTGTGTAGCTAATACATTTCTTTTGTTGTTGTTGTTAATACATTTCAAAAGAGCATTTTAATATGTGTTTTAAATGAATTCTAAACATGCTTCTTTTACCGTCTTCTCGGGTGGAAGTCATCCAGTGAAAATACACAGGGGTTTGCTTCCCAAAGCTTGTGGAAAAATGCATTATCTTTGCATCCCATTTCTCAGAACTTTGTGTAGCCCCCTCCTTATGTATGTACACGTACACACACTCGCACACACCCGTGGTGTTTCCCCAGGGTATCTGGGGAGCAACAGGAAATAGGCCCAAATAGGAAAATGATTCGGGGAGGGATTTTAATGTCGCCAGGCGAGTGGCAAGCAAACGGGAACACTCTCCTCAACATTGAGGCCCAGGAGGAGTTCCCACGAGCCCGCTCTTAGGCATTAAGCGCCCTCGTTAAATCACACGGGTTGTCCCAAACTCCTCTCTCTCTTTTTGAAAAAAGAACTCCGATTCTTGACTCCAGGGCAGACGGGAAGTGTATTTCCTCTGCCTTCAAACCCGGTTCGACACCCAAGCCTCGAAGCCCCAGCCCGAAGCAGCCGAGGGGGCCCGATCAGAGACGTGACGCTCGGACAACTCCCCTCACGGCGCGGGCTGACAGTGTCCCCTTCCCGGCTTTGAGCTCTTTTCCCGGGGTTTTCCAGCCGTGACGCTCTCTCCGAGGCCGGGCACCCACTCGCGCCCAGCACCCGTTTCCTCAGTTCGGACTCTAAACCGAGTCCCGCTGATCCCTCAACCCCGTTCTCTTCCAGCCCTTCAGAGACCGCTTCCTTTTCGCCCTCTCTCCGCGGTCCCCGCCCAAAGCCAGCCTCCGGTCCCGCTGAGGCGGCCGGGTCAGGACCTGCCGAGGAGGCCAGCCCGCTGCCCCAGACCTTCACGTCCCTCCACTCGCAGGCCCCCGGCGCGCCCCGAGACCCGCCCCGCACCCCGCTCGGAGACCCAGCTCTTTCTCGGCCACCTCCTCCGAGACCCGTCCGCGCTCAACCCCTCGGCCCCTCGGCGGGACCCCCTCCGAGGCCTGCCGCTCACCTTCCCAGTAATTGCTGCTTCCCGCCGCCATCTTTGTTGTCCAACGTCAGTCGGGAGAGGAGTCGAGACGAGGCGAACCCCAGAGAGGCCCCTCCACGTGTGCTTCCGCCCCGGATGCCGGGGCTGATGGGATATAGGCGAGTTTCCCCAGACACCGCCCCCTGGCGGTCAAGCTGTTCTCTTACCGCTTTTGACCAGCCGGGAGGCGGGGAACTCGAGCGTTAGCCACAGGTGCGTTTGGGCTTTCTCGTGCCCCAATCCACTCATTGCCACGCAAGCCCTGAGCCTCGCCGTTAACCCAGCTAATCATCTTTCCCAGAAGATCCTGAGGTGACTGAGAGGAGCGTTATTCGCAGATGGAACGTCTTCAAACGTCTCTGGCCTTCTCTAATAAGGTGGACCTCCCTCTGGACTCCTTCCTAGGTGCCAAAGGCCAGTGGCCGCCTCCCCACTGTGGTCTGCGCTCGTCACCCACCATGTCCGGCCGGTTTCCCTTTCTCTCCCAATTGCGCCAGCCCTCTTTCCCTTCCCTCACCAAACAGGAACGACAGAAGGAAACCCCGGGCGGCCCTGCGCCATCCTCACAACGGTCTACTGGACCTTCCCACTTTACCTTCCCGTCAAGGCACAGCTGAAAGCTCTCCAGGCTGGGTGACCTTGCTGGCCTGTGAAATACTGGTGGCACAGCGTCCAACATCACAGTCACACAGAGGCCACCACCGTATGTTACCTGACACACAAGCGGGAATAGAGACTGCCTCTTGTGCAGTCCTTTCGTGGTTGCTGTTGGTGGGTGACTGTCTAGTCGATTCTAACCTTTTGGATGCGCAGTCGAGCTAACGGCTCCCGCAGGGTTTTCGAAGATGTGATCTTTCCAGAGCAGTCACCAGGCCTTTCCCTCCGAGGTGCTTCTGAGCAGGTTCCAGGCACCAGCCTTTTGGGCTAGTTGCTATTGGCACCTGAAGTTCCTTGACTCGGTCCTTGATTGACATCGGGCGTGTTAGTGGTGTAGTGGTTATGAGTTGGGCTGCTGACCGCAAGATTAGCAGTTCGAACCTACAAGCTGCTCTGTGGGAGAAAGATGAGGTTTTCTACTCTCATAAAGGGTTTCCATCTTGGAAGGTTAAAGGGGGCAGTTCTACGCTGTCCTATAGAATTGCAATGAGTTCGAATCTACTTGATGGCTGTGAGTTGGTGTTTTAGTTTTGATTGATGCGTGTGTGTGTGTGTGTGTGTGTGTGTGTGTGTGTTTCTGGACCCAAGCCTACTTAGTACCTTTTTGTAGGCACACCCCAGGCACACTTTCTTGGGACACCTATGCCTGCCTGGGGCAAGTGACCAGGGCAGTCCAGACCTCAGCAGGTAGGCAAAGGGGCCCAAAGCAGCGCCTCCTTCAACCCAGGACCCTGGTGCTGTCACTGCCCTGCCCTTCAGTCCCTTCTGGCTGCTCCTTGTCTTGCAGGAGCTTCTTCTCCATCAAAGCTTGTGCATCAGATTCGGTCCCATTCGCTCTAGCCATTAACCCAGGTTGTGAAGGCTCCGCAGGCTGCAGGACTCACCCCTGCATGCTTTCTCATCTGGGCTTCCCCGCAGCTGCGCCAAGGTGGGGAAGATGAAGTCACCTGGTCTTGGAAAGGTTTACAGTCTCAGAAACCCTATAAAGCTGTTCTACTCCGTCTGGTAGGGTCACTGTGAGTTGGAATTTTCAAAATGGAAGTGGGCTTGTTTGCTTATGTCTATGGTTCATGACTTAGTGGCACGGTGGATTAAGGGTTGGGCTACTGGTTCAAACCCACTAGCACCTCCATGGGAGAAAGAGGAGTCTATCTGCTCCCCAAAGGATGTACAGTCTAAGGAGCAGTTCTACTCTATCCTATAGGGCAGGGGTTCTCAAACTTTTTAAACGGGGCCAGTTCACTGTCCCTCAGACCCGTTGGAGGGCCAGACTATAGTTTTTTTAAAAAACTGAATAAATTCCTATGCACACTGCACATATCTTATTTTGAAGTTTAAAAAAGTGGGGCAAAAACACCTGGCGGGCCGGATAAATGTCCTCGGCGGGCTACATGTGGCCTGTGGGCTATAGTTTCAGGACCCCTGCTATAGGGTCTGACTACTTAATGGCAGTGGGTTTGGCCAGTTTAAGCCTCGGGTTATCTCCCATTGGGGAATATATTGTCTTTATTACGTTAATCGGGGGTTGTCTTGAGTCCATCTCTGTTGATACATAAAAGGGATTATATAATAGAGGCAAACAGATGATGGAAGAGAGATGTCAAGCCAAGGACAACTTGCTCATGGGCAGCAGGTCAGAAGAGACCGGGACCCTCCTCCAGAGCTGACAGAGAAGGCCTTTCCCGACAACCTGCACACTGAATTTGGAGTCCAGCTTCCTGAACTCTGAGAAAATGGACTTCTGTTTGTGGAAGCCATCCACTTGTGCTATTTCTGTTACGGCAGCACAGCACGAGAGACCCAAGACAAGCCCAGGGAGGGGAAGGTCTAGACTGGCCTGCTCAGTGTCTGCTGACAGGGGGAGCGTGGGGTTCGACTGTGTCTGCGGCACTTAGCTGGAGTTGTGCAGTCATTGTCTAGAGACATTCCGTCTTACGAGGTTGCCCTTTCCTAGCCGTTTGGCTTCTCATTAGGCTTTTTGGAGCTGCCTCTTTGAGCATCGCCATGCTCATGATGGGGTAAATGACACAAAAGGGAAACCCGGGTAACACAACACTGTGTCATTTGTTAGATTTCGAAGGCCCTAGCTGGGCTGTCATCACGTCTCCAACGTTCAGGCTTTTCGTTTTCGGCACGTATAAAGGTCAGCTTCTTTGTGGCATTTGGTAGAAGGGACACTCTGTCTTGTCCTTTAAGGGTTTTCTTCTTCTTCTTCCTTGAAGTTGTTTTAATAGATTTGAATTCTCTGTAGAGGATCAGTGAAAATGTGGAAGGCCTTCCAGAGAGATTGGCACACTGCAGTGAAAACGTGGAAGGCCTTTGAGAGAGACCGGCACGCTGCTTGCAGGGGCGGCTCAGCTGTAGCAGGATAGTGAGGATGGACATTGCTGTACACTGGGTCCCGTATTCGAGCCAAAATTCTAAGCACTCGGTTTCCCAAAAGATACAGTTTACATTGAGAACCCCAAATCCATTTGGAAGTCTCCACATAGATTTAGCCTCCATTGAATTCGTTCAGACCCTCCACGCACAATGTGAAAAGCTTTGTCTGCAGGCGGAATGTGTTAGAGAGTGTATTGCTACCTTTCATGTGGCCAGCCCTCGGAGGGGCAGCCGAACCCTGGGGGACTTGCCTGGGTGGACCCTCGATGGAATTAGGAGCTGCACAGTCGGCAGTCATACCCTGACTGCTTTGGTCGGAGGGTCCTGAATCAATCTTGTAAGCTTTTCTCTCGGCATTAGTGGCCTTTCCCCTCAAGGCCTCTTTCCCCCTCTGCAACTGTGAAGTGTTGTCCTGACACCCCTCATGATTTTGCGAGTCGCCTTTATTCGCCACATCATTCTCCAAGTTTCCGTGACTCCTCAGGCACCACGATGACCTCCTGATGGTTTC
>NW_022111358.1:3261875-3263132 GCF_000313985.2 Echinops telfairi
TAAAATTGTCTAATTGTAGTGTTTAGATCTCTAGCCTCCTTGTTGAGTTTCTTTCCCTGTGATCTCTCATTTTCAGAAAACGGTGTATTGAAATCACCCACTATAATTGAGGCTGTGATTTCCTTTTTTGTCTTTTGGAGTGTTTGGTTGATGTATTCAGCTGGTCTTTTATTCGGGGAATATATGTTTACAATGCTTAGTGGTTCTTTGTCTACCATTCCCTTGAGCATTACATAGTGTCCCCCCCTTCTCTCTTTTTATGGTTTGCACTTTGAGGTCAATTTTATCCGAGATTAGGATTGAAAACCCTGGTGTGTTTTTTTGAATTGCTGTTTGCTTGGTATACCTTTCTCCAGCCTTTGATTCTCACCTATTATTTCTGTGGCCTTGAGATGTGCTCCTGTAGGCAGCAGATTGATGGGTTGTGTTTTCTAAGCCAGTCTGCTAGCCTCAGTCATTTAATGCCTGAGTTCAGTCCATTGATATTCAGGGTTATTATCTCCACATGTGGACTCGGTCCCCCATCACTTTCTTACCCTCTCCATTGAGAAACTTTTTGACTCTTAAGCAGCCAATTGAAAGAATACACTATAGAACATTTATTTTTTTATTGCTCTAACCAGGCCTTCTAAAGCAAAATGCTTAGGAACAGGTAATTTTTACTTCTAGATGGTACTTTTTTTCCCCCTTTCCAAGACTTTTGATAATATGATGTGTACTTATAAATTAAGTCAATGCTACAAAGCCTTCACAAAATGATTCCTTTTATCGGAGGTTTGTGTAACAACTTTGTAATCAAAATCTTTACAAGTAACTTGAGTCATATTACACAATAAGACTTATTATTATTATTTTATATATAGTAAAATATTTATTTCTAATTACAAGTAAATGAAATTTTGTCTTGAAGCATGGGTAACAGTCTCTAAGCAGGGTACTCTTATGTGGGCCTATCTGCATGTAGGCAGACCCGCCTGGAGATGGATAGAGGAGTGGTATCTCAGTTCCTAAGACCATCAGAAATAATGTGTTTTCTGATGGTCTTGGCAACCCTTCTGAAAGGTTCATTCGACCCCCAAGGGGGTTGTGTCCCACAGGTTGAGAACGGCTGCACTAGGTCATTAGGTCTCCTCTTACTAAAGTCCAGCATCTTAGACATTGTCATTCTTTTTTCTTTCTTTCTTTTTTTAATTAGGGGCTCATACAACTCATCACAATCCATACATACATCAATTGTGTAAAGCACATTTGTACATT
>NW_022111358.1:3264695-3275320 GCF_000313985.2 Echinops telfairi
GATTCATAAAGACAAATAATCTACAAGTGACGACCATCTTCAAAACCCATGGAAAATGCCTATTATGTAAAAAAAATTATGCATGGATTTAAAGAATTGGGGGGGGGGCATCAAAATGAACTCAGACTAACCCTGGTGGTGTAGTGGTTTAAGCACTGGCTGCAGTCTGAATGCTCCATAGTTCGAAACCACAGGGGGACACTTCTACCCTGTCCTGTAAGGTCTGGTTTATCTTGTAGATGTCTGAGTAGGATCTAGTTTGAGGCATTAAGAAGGCTCTCAGTTTGAAAAGAGCTCATATCAGAGCAACATGAATTCTGCTAAAATTGAAGCAAGAACAAACATCAAATTTATGGAGAAGCTTGGGTGGAAGAATGCGTGAAATCACTGATACGTTGTAAAAAGTTTAGGACCATGCCCCAAAGAAATCAGCAGTTTGCAAATGGGTAGCTTGTTTTAAAAATGGACAAGACAATGTTGAAAATGAAGCCAGCCATTCAGACCATCATAATTCGTTTTCCAGGTGAGTTAATATTGTCATGCCCTAACTGAAAAGGACTAAAGCTTAACAGCAGAAATTATAGCTAACACCATAGACATCTCAATTGGTTTAGCTTACACATCTCTGACTTAAAAATTAAAGTTGAACAAATTTCTCACTTGGTAGTTACCAAAACCGTGTGCCCAGACCCACTCTTTCCATGCATGTTTTAAGTAAGTGGGATCGAGATTAAAGCATTTCTCAGATGTACTGAAGTGATTCTGAAGATAAAACACAATCAGAGCAATGGCTAACAAGAGGGGGAAGTGGTCTCTTGTCCAGTCAAAGCAAAAGCAGGCCGTTCAGGAGCAAAGGTCATGGTGACTGTTCTGTCTTTATTTTTTTTGATGCTTGTGGTAGTTACATAATCTGTTGTCAATCTGAGACCTAAAAGAGTGAAGGGGTGGAGTTTAGCCTGTCAGTCAGGTGGCAACTTAATGACCTCATTTGGAGGCGCTATGGAGATAAATAGCTCACTGGAGGCAGGACACAGACTCACTCTCTGCAAGACATTACTGACCACAAGCCTGATGGAGCTACTCTGATGCAGCCAGAGCCCAGAGCTGGAGGAGCCACATGGACACCCCACCAGCACTGAGATGCTTGTACTGTCACTGGATCCACAAGACTTTCCACCCACTGGCCTGTGATCTTCCTGCATTCAGTGTCATTGCATGTGTTTTGAGTCTGAAGAGGAATTTATAGATTGGGATTGGACATATGGGCTAATGTCAGACTAGCAATGCTCAAGGATTGTTGATTTTCTGGAGGATCAGAGTGATATCTGATTATTGGAGTGTCTTAACAAAGTTGCCAAGGGTTTAGAAGAAAACCACCTGGGAAAACCTCACCAGTCTTTCTCCACCACAATGTGCCTGCTCAGTCCTCATCAAATGAGGGCAATTTTTCAAGAGTTTTGATGGAAAATCATCAAGCATTCACCTTACAGTTATGATTTGACTCCTTCTGAATTCATTTTTGTTTTCAATATTGAAAACTTTGAAAGGGAACTATGATTTTTTAAAGGGTACAAATTTGTCAAAGAAAGGTGACCCACGAGAATGCACAAATTATAAAATATAATAATATTACATGCAAGTAAAATTTTGCTCAAGATTAGCAAAAGTTACAGCAGTATATTGACAAGGAGGTTCAGGCTGGATTCATGACTACATGGAGCAAGGGGTATCATAGTTGATGTTATATGGCTCTTGGCTGAAAGCAGAGAATACCAGAAAGATGTCTACTTATGTTTCATTGGCTATGCAAAGGCATTCAACTGTGTGGATCATAAGTATGGATAGTCTTGAGAAGAACGGGAATTCAAACACTTAATTTTACTTATGTGAAACCTGTACGTGGATCAAGAGGCAGTTGCGTGAACAATGAAATACTGACTTAAAAATCAGGAAAGGTCTACTTCAAGGTTCTTCTTACTACACTTATTCAACCTGGATCCTGAGCAAATAATTAGAAAAACTGGCTTATATGAAGGATGATTCTGTATCAGAATGTGACATCAGGATGGGAAGAAGGCTTATTAACCTGCAATATGCAGACGACACAAGCTTGTTTGCTGAAAGTGGGGAGGACTTGATGTCCTTGCTGATGAAAATCAAGATTAGCAGACTTCAGTATGCTGAAGTACATTCAGTACTTCTCAATTTAAGAACACCAACATCCTCACAACTAGACCCAGAGTAACATCATGATAAATGATTTAAGTTAAGGATTTTACCTTGCTTGGATCCACAAAATTCATGGAAGCAGCGATCAAACAACACATTGCTCATTATGTAAATCTGCTGCACAAGACCTCTTTAAAGTGTTGAAAAGGCAGGATGTTACTTTGAGAATTAAGGTGCGCCTGACCCAAGCCATGGTATTTTCAATCGCCTTATATGCATGTAAACGATGGACATTGAATAAGAAAGACAGAGAAATTGATACATTTAAACTATAGCGTTGGCGAAGAACAGTGAAAAGTACCATGAACTGCCAATATAACAAGCAGCCCAATTTTGGAACGAGGACAGCTGGAAGGCTCCTGAGAGGAAAGGCGAGACTTTATCTAACATACTGGAGAAGGACCTCATGGTTGGTAGGTGGAGCAGACTCAATGCACGTAACAACGATTTCTCTTTGTTTAACATAAAACAAATAGACCGCATTTGACATGGCTACATTCCCAGCCCCTGCGGTCTTTAAGGATGGCCTAAATGGTGGGTATCATGGCTTACAAAAGCGTGTTGACCTTGATGGAGCTTACGGTATGTTGAGAGATAAAGTTTATAGATTTTTTAATTCTAGTTGTTCCCACAAACTTTTAAAAGCTGCCTTGTATTTCCGCACTATAGGAGAAGAAGAAAAGCATACTAAAAAATTAAGGAGCATATACCTTCCAAATGAGAACGAAAACTTTTTTTCTGATCTACTGCTTTTGAAAAGAGTATGAGACAAAACACAATGAAAGACAAACATCATAAAATAACTTTTATACAGGATTAGATCTGTTTACATATAAAAAACAGAAAAGAACTGCATTACAGTTAGATTTCACATGTATTAGACAGATTGACTTTTTAAAACTACTATTTGACGTCATTTAAATCCCTTTTAAAATTTTTATTTTGAAGGCACGCTGCATGAAATTAACCAAAGAAGGGAAGCACTTGAGATGAACAGGCGCCAGGCACACACTTTACGTTGCTAAAGATTGCCGTGGAGCTGGGGAGTGTCATTTTGAGAAAACCAAGACGTGAAAAGTTGAATTGTATAAAAATACCATATATATCATTCCTCCAGAAAAACCACAGTCTGGCCAGCAAATAATGTAGGTAGTACATTCATGTTATGCCATTCATAGAAATCATAGTCCTATGTTTGACATAATTTTCACCAATTATTTCAATTTACCAATTATTTCAAACTGGTCTAATTTCCAAATTTCATAATATCTTCTGATAGCTTAAAGCCCACCAGAGCAAGATTCTGAAGATCAAATAGAAGTTTAGTTACTTGCTGCTAAAAATAGGAAAGCTGGTGGTTGGGTATGATTCCCTCACAAACTGGAAATGCACATTCTATTGGCATTAATCAAGGACCCAAATCACCCTACCAACAACGGCTTTAACTAAAACAAGTCTCCTACATCAGAGACCCAAGGAGCCACTGGTAGTATGAAACCATGGGTACATAGAAGGCGACTGAACATCAATTCGAATGGAGTTTATAGTAATAACAAACAATAAGGCAAGCCAGGAGAGGAAATGTCGAATTGCTACAGTTTAAAGCAGTTCCATCAGAGAACCTTCAGACTGTAGTATTATTCATAGTGCCAAGAAGCGTTTAAGAAACACAGCAGGCCCAAGACCTGGCGCAAGTGCATTCCTGGAAACAAGAAGATAAAACTCACGCTGAGAATAACTGGAAATGGAGAGGAAGATGACGATTACTGAATGACTTGGTATTATTAGTTTAGGCACATAATACACTCAGGCATAGTGGGGGAACTTCAAATTGTTCATGAAAAAAAGTCCATTATCTTTCGACTTCATTTTTCTGTGACCTTTCTGAAGCCCCTTTGGATATATTTGTTAACGCATAATTAGCTTTTAAGTTCCATATTCATTAACAAACCAACCTACCACCCTGGGCCAAGTATACAATAAATTTTTTTTCAGGAGGTTGACTAAGTTCGAAGATGAATTCTCTTCAGGGAGAATTTGAAGCATTCCTCAGTTGGATAGAATCCCAATTAATCACTACCTAAGTGTACTCTGCAAAACACATCAAAATGGAAGGGTCTTTCCTTCTGAAATTACTCGGGCCCATCCTATTGAATTCCATATCAATACAAGAACATTTACACAGGCAGACACTTTGTGAATCACCTCTTCAATCACTTTGCTTTTATTAAGGAGCTGGGAGGGAAAAGGCTTACAAAATTACCACCGGGACAAAAACCATGCCTTGTGAGTAAAGGAAGGCAACATCCAAACGTGGGCAGATTTCTTAATACTGTGATACTGACTCGCCTCCATGCCTCCAAGGAAATGGAAAGCCTCCAGAAAACACTGAAGAAATGCTTTCCCCATCCCATATGGCTTCAGTGTCTAGGCGGTTAGTATGATCTAATTTAGTTAGATTAGAGCCACAGATAACAGAGCAAGGCTGAGAACATAGACTTAGTAGTCGTGGATCCAGTACATTCATGTTAATAGGTAACATGGGTTGAGCGGCCTCGTTTTCCAGCACAATGCACTATTTTGAGATTCATGAAAGATTCGAGAACTATCATAGAGTTTGGTTTTTGCTTTCAAGAGAAATGACTAAAAACCATTTGCGTGTTTCTTTCTAAACAAATTTTATGTATGCTTAAAAAGCAAGACCACCAGACACTGAGATGTACAGTTAAAGAATTTAAAGGTATCTTTCTCCAGTGAAGACCAATGTTCCTACACACTGTCACATCAACTTGTTTCATCTCTAGTGGAAATGTCCCAAAGGAGCCCCTCGTGGGTTTTCTGGCTAACACTCTGAAAAGTAAAGCTGAAAAAGAGTAACACCTCCACACTACCCCCCTTAGAGAAAATGTAAAATATGAGAACAAATTAAAACATGTATATTTCATTAACAACACCCCCACAAATGCTGTTGTGTGGCGGTGCGTGTGTGTCGCAGAATTTAGAATGGCAGTTACCAGGATTAATACTACAATGGCTTAACTTTGAACCACTCAACCCATCAGCGTATGTATCAAGGAATCCTCGTCTTCATTAACAAGTGCCTTGGCCTCTTTATGTCTGCTAAACCCCAGCTCTCTCTCTTTTTGGAAAGCTTCATCAGGAATGAACTAGGTGAGTGACATGAACTTTGGGATGACTTGATTACATTATTGGATAGAAATGGAAAGTCCTTCCATCTCCTGATTCAGTACAAGCAGCAACTTAGCTGTTAAAACAACGGTATTAAACCATTAGATCATTGGTGAGACTCATAATTACAAAGAGCATAGTTTTCATCGAACAGCATGATTCAACAGACACCATGAAATGCAAATCGTTCAGGCATTTTCAGGGTTATCTCACACCAGCAGTCCAGAGTTTTCTTTCTTTTCTTTTCTTTAAATGGAGAGAGCTGTGTTTAAATGCTCTAAACGGAATTTTTAACAAAAGTGGTTGTTTTTAACAAAAGGAGACTGTCCGTTTTAGGACAAGGAAACCAATTACTTATGGAAGCCTTTGTTTGTGAACCAGGCTGGCCACGCCTTTCACCAAGATTATGGGATTTCAGGCTTGGGCTTGGTCATGAAGTGTAGGTAGTTCATGTTCAAATGTAGGTTAAGAAGATGCAAGTAGGACTCTTCTATACTTCACGAGGTTTTCAGGTGGATTCAGATCTTGTAGATTGCTGGGCATATCTGAAAACCAGAAGTGTATAACCTAGAAAAGGGTTCAAATTAAGGAAGTAGTAAAGAATTAGGCCTTCCTTGCATACACTAGTGCTTCACAGATAAAAGCAGCACCTGTGGGTTGATACCAAGTTAAAAGATTAGGCAACACGAGTTTTCACTGAGGCTAGACCCTCCTCTCAGCTACATTCCAATGCACGGTTATTTTTCACAACAAAGTCAATGGGTTCTCCCTTCACGGGTGGGGGGAGGAGTCGGGGTGGATTTAGAACTCTGCTTAACCTTACAAGAGAGGTAGTGAAATACGGCTGAGAGCACAGCCCGCCATTTCTGATCTAACCCTGGAACAGGTAGCAAGCCAAAGCGGAAGCCTATTCATTAATTTCCTAATGTTGTATGTTTCAAATCAACTCAACCTCCATTAAACCTGAATAATAAGACTCCAACTATGTAATAACTAGAGAAAAGTACTCCTCAGTAGGCTGAGAAAAATCTCAGGTTTTTAAAGCTTTATGTCAGATTCTGACTGCAGTCCCTGCCTTAATGTTGCTGGATTCTTTTGGCCATTTAAAATAAGGACCCCAGGGTGGGGGGTGGGGGGCGGCAAAGCCACTAGTAAACACTTGTTGTGCGAAATACAACATCCATTAGTTGGCTTTATGCAGTGATTATATAAGCCCCAAACAGCTCGTCTTAAATTAAGAAGAAAAAAAACCAAGTGGCTGTCCCATCTCTGCTGCATAAATAGAAATCAGATATTTTCTTAAAAGCTAAGAGTACTTTAAGGAAGGGAAGTTCAAAACTGCCAAACGAATTCACGAGAATACAGATTTAGCAAGTTAACTTCCCAAAAGCTCTTTGAAAAAGCAAGACAGTCTCTCTCCTTTATGCTGGTCTCCCAAAGGGAACTGGAGTTTTCTGTGGTACTTCTGCTGGGAGATAGGCAAGGCTGTGGTCTGTTTCAATGTTTGCTGGAATATAATGTCTCCTCTTCGGTGTCTGTTTCATCCTGGAACTCGTGGCTTAGGAGGGATTTCTTTGAGCCAGTTGACATCATGCGAATCTCATCCTCGTACTCATCATGATGCTGTCTGAGCCGATGAAAGCCATCCTTATGTCTGTTGGACTTGATGGAGCAGATGCACCAAATAATGCAAGCTGTTAGGACCAACGCTGACATGGTGGCACCTGAAAGACAATAAGCACCATGTGAGTGGCCTGGTGAGTGTAACAGGCAGCAGTTCCAAATGGCAATTTTACAGTGCGCTCCTCTGTTATTTCATGCACGTGAAACCACCTCTCATTATTACAGGAGTAGTACGTGGGGAATATGCAAAAATTAGAAGGTACAAACCATGTAAACAGCCCACATTTCTATTACCCAGAGATCACGTTTAATAACCCTAGTGCCTGGCCATTTCTCCAGATCTTCCTTCATGCATGTGTAGGTCATGGATTGAATTGTGTCGCCCCAAACTATTTGTCAATTTGGCTGGGCCATTAACCTCAGTGTTTGGCAGTTCTGGAATGATATGAAATGGCCATTATGAAGTTATGGAACCAGCCCCCGTGGCATGATCTGACGTCAGGAGATTGGGGTGTGATGCAACACTCTGCATCAGGTCACAGCCTGATCCGATATGAGGCACGGTTCCAGGGGTGTGGCCTACATCACCTTTCATCTTACGAGATAAAAGGGGAGAGAACTGAGCACAAAAGGGAAACCTATTACCACCAAGAAGGGTCGGAAGCCAAACAAATTCCTTTGGACCTAGAGACTGGTGCTGGAAACCCCCTACCCTGTCTCCCCGAAAATAAGACAGTGTCTTATATTATTTTTTGCTCCCAAAGATGCGCTAGGTCTTATTTTCAGGGGCTATCTTATTTTTCCATGAAGAAGAATACGGTACACATTTATTGTTTTATTAAGAGACCTCACACTTCCTGTCTGCTCCGGCTGCGGTGCAGCCAACAGTGAACTGTGCGACGGCGCCCGCTGCTACAGTCCAGCGTCGAGTTACAGTCACTTCGGGGAGCCTTGTTTTCGGGGGATGCCTTATATTTCAGCAAGAGGCAAAACTGTAAGTAGGTCTTATTTTCGGGGGATGTCTTACTTTCAGGGAAACATGGTAGCTAGGGATGCCATGCCCACAGATATTGAAAGGAGACAAATGCCTTCCCCCAGAGTCAACAGAAGCGAAAGCCTGCCCTACTCAGAGGTGGCACCCTGAACCCAGACGTCTAGCTTCCTAAACTATGAGAATGCACTTCTGTTTGGTTCAACCATCCCCTGTGGTATTTCTGTTACAGTAGCACTAGATAACTTAAAAATGTATGTAACAGTTATTCTTCCCCCCTTTTCACAAGGAAATGATACTCAGCCTATTGTTTTTCTTCTACTTTTCCTTCCCAGTAAACTTTCATCTCACTCAGAAGGCCTCACATATTTTAAATGATCTGTACATATACATGGTTAACGATCAAAATAAGGATTTGAATAACATAATAATAAAATCATAAGAAATTTCACACCAGCGAATGTATGGCAGAGCAAGGTATGGCTGAAGCCCGGTTGCTATGTAAGCTAGTCACACTTTATCTGATTGAAGCTAAGAATAAACACTCCAAAACAGGCTCTAGGATTTGATCATGTTTTCAATTTACTCTTCACTCTCAACTAGGATCTCTCCCTTGCATACCATTTAGTAAAACTTATTTATTTTGCCTGAAGTCCAAAACAACTTTGTGTGATACAAAGAATTTTATTAGTCACCACTACCCTCCTTAACCTTTCAGTAATTCAAGCAACGACACAAATGTTGCCTCCTTTTGGGATCCTAAGGGAACCGAACTAATATAAATTACAGTCCAAGGGACTTATGATCTTTATAGACAGTGAATTACTCATTTATTGTTGAGAACCTCTATTTACAAACCACAGTTCTAGGCTCTGGGGATACACATAAACTGTATTTTGGATAGAGCCTATGTTTACTGGGAGTTCTTGGGTAGCACAAACAGTTAAGGCCCTCACAACTAGCTGAAAGATGGGCAGTTTGAAGTCACCCAGAAGGATCTGGGCAGAAAGGCCTGGTAATCTGCTTCCAGAAAGGTCACAGCCTTAAAAAAACCCTGGTGTCGCCATGAATCGGAGACGATTCGACAGCAAATAACATAGTTTAGTCGGAGAGGCTGAATATAGAAAAATAGCTTATGTCAGTTAGTGATAAAGAGTATCATGGGGAAAAGCGAGGTAGAGTTCATGCTGGGAGTAGTCTTTCAGCTCAGCGGTTCTCAACCTGTGGGTCACAACTCCTTGGGGGTCAAACAACCCTTTCACAGGGGTTGCCTGATTCATAACAGTAGCAAAATGACAGTGATGAAGTAGCAATGAAAATAATTTTGTGGTGGTGGTGGGGTCACCACCACATGAGGAACTGTATGAAAGGGGCGCGGCAGCAGGAAGGCTGAGAACCGCTGTTTCACTCATGTCACCAGGGATGCGCGGCAGCAGGAAGGCTGAGAACCGCTGTTTCACTCATGTCACCAGGGATGGTCTCTGTGGCAGTGACATCTGAGAACAGACCTGGAAAAGTGAGGAGTCAGCCCTGAGGCTACAGGGAAGAGCACAGCCCCAGGCAAGCCAGGCTTAGATAAGGAGACAGAGAAGAAGCAGGACTAGCTTCAGGCGGTTGTGGATGAGCCCGCCTTACACCAGTGTCGAGACTGGTTTGAACTTCACCTGGCAGACACTAAGATTTCTTTACCTGATACAGTTACCACAAGCTCCCTTGGCAAACCAAATATCCGGTTATCTGTGTCAAAGACGATTACCACGGAACTCGCTGCATCGTGATGCACAAAGACCTGCAAGGACAAAGGGTCAGAGTCAGTTTATGGAAACAGAGAGTGCCCGCCATGCTCCTGTGGCCTATCACAAGCCAGGGAGATGACTACTTGCCACCCAAAGTAAACAGAAAGCTAGCATAATAATCAAGAGGTGGTCACACTTAAAAAACAAACAAACTATATTCCTTACATCTATTAAGCTTTCTAACAAACGCTTCAAAATGAAATGGAAGTAAGACATCCATTTAAACACACGCCTGTCCATGGTACTCCTCAGTTTTGAGTTCCTCACCTGTGAATGTTGTTGCTGGTATCCTTCGGCAATGGCATTGATGTTATGGAAACCTGGGGCCAACAGTACGTGGAAGTAGCCCCCCTCTTTAGTGTGCACTTTGATTCCTTCGTTGAGAACAATGACGGCTTTCGAGACTGGTTTTCCGCTCTTATCTTTAACAAACCCATGAACTCCCTTGTGCACCTGGAGAAAATGTTCAGGATGTAAATTTACGCTTCATACTGTTCCAAATTCTAGAGGCAAGAGCTTGAGGCATGGCTAAGGAGGAAAGCGGACTGGCTTATTCCTGACTCTGACTTGTCACTCACTCAATGCTTCCGAAGCGGAGAGAGACGAGAGAAGAGCGGAGATGACAGCCCCAACCCTTGGCTGCCCCAGTGACTCCTGTCCGCCACAGTACACTCCCTCCAGTCACATGGTGTGATGTTCAAGTTTAAGAACCCGTGACACCCTTCCGACCAATTTACCTCAATTAGAGCTGATTCCAGATAGATGAACTCATGGTGTCTACTCAGGCACTGCAAAAT
>NW_022111358.1:3275712-3302341 GCF_000313985.2 Echinops telfairi
GGGGAGGGAGGGGAAAATGAGGTGCTGATGTCAGAGGCTTATGTGGAGAGCAAATGTTTTGAGAATGAGGGTAACGAATGTAGAAATGTGCTTTATACAATTGATGTGTGTATGGATTGTGATAAGAGTTGTATGAACACCCAATAAAATGATTTTAAAAAATTAAATAACTACAGGAGAAAAAAAAGAAAGAGTAGCTGATACTAAGGGCTCAAGTAAAAAGAAAATGTTTTGGAAATGATGATGGCAACATATGTATAAATGGGTTTGATACAATTGATGTATTGATTGTTATAAGAGCTATAAGAGCCCCAATAAAATGATTTATTTTTTTTTAAAAAGATTTTTGTGGGTATATTCCTAGGATTTGCTTTCGGCTAACGGGGAAAGACTCACCTCAACCAACATGCTAAGAAGTGACTTCTTATTCTCTGCCCACAAGGCAGGGAGCTGGGCCGCCCTGGGGAAGCAGCAGCAGCTTGTGTACACCGTGATTTCTGGGCAGTGGCCATAGGTGACACTGTAGTCCTGGGATGTAAGATTCAAAACAAAAGGGAAAGTAGTAAAGAAATGTAAGAAGGTTTTATAACGTAACAAAAAGAGTGAAAAGGAAACTTGGGTAACATGAACAAAGAAATGACTGAACATTTTCTAGCACATATAAATAAACCACTCTGGTCATCAAGACGCCCTCGTAGCACTGTTGGTCAGCAGTGGACTGCTAACTCTGCGGCAGATGGCTCACACTCGCCAGCCACTTCTCAGGAGAAAGGGGCGGCTGCTGTCTGACAGTCACTATGAACTGGAATGAAATCGGTGGCAGTGAGTTTGGGGTTTGGAAATTCCATCCGTTGCAAATGTGACAGCTCTGAACAGACTGGAGCCCCTTGGGGACACAGACTCTGCCTAATTAGATGCCCAGTGCTTCCCACAGTGCCTGCCAGGGAGAGGGGGTTGTGGGACAAGTGAAGACATGAGTAACTTCACAGAGGATCAGCTTCACTGAAAGCCAGGGGTTCTCAACCTTCCTCATGCCGCGACCCTTTCCTACAGTTCCTCCTGTGGTGGTGACCCCACCCATAACATTATTTTCGTTGCTACTTCATCACTGTCATTTTGTTACTCTTATGAATTGAGTAACCTCTGTGAAAGGGTTGTACGACCTCCAAAGGGGCCATGATCCACAGGTTGAGAACCGCTGCTCTAAACCCTGCAACATCACGGCTCTAAATCCTGCAACATCACGGCTGTTCCTGGAGGTGGTCTGCTATAGAAGCCTAGGACATGCCCCTGGACACCCTCGGCCTGAACCTGACGGTCCATTCCTGCACTTAGCCAGCAGGCACAGAAACCGTCTCTGGGGGGAGGTTCAAAAACCTAACTGCCCCTGCTTCCCCGCAAACCTGCTAATTTCTGCTCTGGCTGCTTTCTCTGTTGGACTATCCTGCCCCACCACCCACCCGTCTCCCAAATGCCAGGTCCTCTGTGGAGAGACGGTTCTACCCCTGCTGAGGTGCAACCTTTCCTGCCTTTGGGTTTTCATGGCACATTGAGAGCGTGGCTCTTTTTGACAGACTAAATTAATTCTGGGCTGCACGTGTGCATGGATCAGCTACCCGCTCCTTTGCTATAACTCTTTAACTATTTTGAATTGGATGGACAACCAGTTAAAATACTGCCAGTGGTTAATTTAAGGGCTAAGCACGTCAAGAAAACCAAAGCAGATCCCAGTGTAGTTTTATATCAGAAAAGCCACGTATTCTCTTTCAAAATGGCCAGTATTCCAAATTCCAT
This sequence comes from Echinops telfairi, assembly GCF_000313985.2. Classification (NCBI taxonomy): domain Eukaryota; kingdom Metazoa; phylum Chordata; class Mammalia; order Afrosoricida; family Tenrecidae; genus Echinops; species Echinops telfairi. Next base: position 3,277,507 of record NW_022111358.1, read on the forward strand.
TCTCACTGTGCTCCTACAAAAGCCAAAAAGCCACGTAACCCTTCGCTCAATCAGCATGATTGATAACTCTCATCTCACGGAGCTCTGCAAACCGTACCTTCATGCTGCCCAGGTGACTGTGCCATTCTGCTCCACGCATTACCCCTCCTGGAATATTCTCATCTATGAAGATATTGACAGATGTTGGATTCAGCAAGACAGCAGGACCAGGGTTCCCCCAAAACAGTAACAAAAGCTAGGGAAATCCTTACCTGATTTATTGGGACAGCCAGGCTGACCCATGTGCATTGAGGGATGATTATTTGCATACAGAGATGCCAAATGCTTCAGAGTCTCTTTGTTTTCCACTACAACAACAACAACGACAACAATTATATCCTCATTGAAGTTTATTGTCGAGTTGATACAATTTAAAGTAAATAGCATTAGTTTGTGGTAAAAGATTAAGGAAATATTTTGATAAAGGCTTTCATTGACCGTATTCCTGCAGTTGGCTTTCCATTTAGCTCAGAGTCTTGGTGGTGTAGTGGTTATACATCGGGCTGCCAACTGCAAGGTCAGCAGTTCAAAAGCACGAGCCGCTCCTCGCTCCTCGGGAGAAGGAGCTTTCCACTCCCACAGAGTTACAGTATTGGAGATCCACGTTCTGCTCTATCATGTGATGAGTCAGAACGCCTCCATAGCAGTGACTTTTGTTCTAATGATATTATTTCTCATAATCAAACTACCCAAACGCTCTTTATATACAGTATACAATGACCCGAGAGATTCAACAAGCAACTGTTTACTGTACTGTAAGGTGCAGTCATGCAAAGTTTAGAGCAGGGGAGGGCAATTCTATACTGTAAGTAATTGGATATATCTGAATTTGCTGTGAGCTGGCACTGTGTATTCCCAACATCTACAAGCGTTAATATTTGTCCAATAAATGCTTGAAAACTAAATTGAACACCTATGGCAAGGAGGCTAAACTCAACAAACCTGGGCCTTCAATAGATCTGTCCTCCAAGTAACTGAATTTTATGTATATAATCTTCTAAGGCTAGTAATTTCTCAGGGAGTGTGCTTACTCACTATTTAAGTAAATTTGCGAGAAAAATTTCCTAGTGGAATTTCCTATCTGTGCTTAAAGAGAACATATGTAAAACGACACCCGACATACCTGTCTGTACTGGCTTGTCATATGGATATGTGACCAGCACAGAACCACCATCTAAGGCAACTGAAAGGCTGAAGTCTTGTTTCTGAATCAAATTTTCAATGATGGCTTTAGTCTCGGGCTGGGAGGCATTATCTAAAAGATAGAAAAGTCAAGACATGATATGTTTTAAATGTCAGTATAAGTAGCTAAGAACCTATTCTCTACGTGGGCACAACAAAATACATCCATATTATATAAACATCCATAGATAAATGTTACTTCTCCACAAGTCACTCTCTCGAGCAAGAAAGATGTACTGTAGCAGGCAGACTGCTCTAGTTGTAAGTACTTTGGGGTGAATGTCTGCATGTGAATGACTAGGTACGTTTAAGAAACTTCTTGGCAGCAAACAGGGAATGGACGCATCTTCCTTTATGAAATAATGAGAGGTTTTCAGCCTGTCTTTGAAAGAAAGTAGGGTTTTCAAAAAGCAGGGTGTTTTCTTCTTTTTTTTAAATCATTTTATTGGGGGCTCATACAATTCTTATCACAATCCACACATACATCCATGGTGTCAAGCACATTTGTACATTTGTTGCCATCATCATTCTCAAAACATTTGCTCTCTATTTGAGCCCTTTGGTATCAGCTCCTCATTTTTCCCTACCCCCCCAAGAACCCTTGATAATTTATAAATTATTATTTTGTCATATCTTACACTGTCCGACGTCTCCCATCACCCACTTTCCTGTTGTCCATCCCCCAGGGAGGAGGTTATATGTAGAGCTTTGTAATCAGTTCCCCCTTTCCACCTCACTCTCCCTCCACCCTCCTGGTATTGCCACTCTCACCACTGCTCCTGAAGGGATCATCTGTCCTGGATTCCCTGTGTTCCCAGTTCCTATCCGTACCAGTGTACATCCTCTGGTCTAGCTGGATTTGTAAGGTAGAATTGGGATCATATGAGAGGGGGGAGGAGGAAGCATTTAAGAACTAGAGGAAAGTTGTATGTTTCATCGTAAGCAGGGTGTTTTCTGTAGCACTGTTTGCAGGACTAAAAAACTCAAGACAAACTAAATGTACATCAGTAGGAAATTGGTTGACTAAACTAGTTTATCGCCATATAGTAATGATGTACTACAAAGCAATTAGTAAGAATGTTGGCAATCTACAAGAACTGAAAGATGTTGATGGGGTAGTCAATTAAAAAAACCTGATCTCATTTATGTAAAGAAGAAATGAGCTCCTCAAGTCAACATACAATGTAGTTATTTATGTGCGTGTGTGTGCACAACACTGAGATGCAAGGAGAGCAATAGCAGTCTCCATCCTACTAATGATGGGACAGTTCAGTAGTACAGATTGAATTTCCTTATGTAAAGGAAAAAGGAAAACAACCCCCAGAGCTTTCTGGATGCCTATACATTTATACCTCATCTTGAACAAGAAAGTAGCCCGTTACTCATCTAAAAGATAAAATCAACCAATCTCCTACCAGAGATAAATGCATTAAGTAAAATGCAAGGGTATGCCCAAAAGTCATACTGTTGCAAATCATGGAAATGTATACTAAACAAAAGTAACAGAATATCAAGTTCTTGGTGCTTGATATATCCCCTGTGTAGGTCTATCCTTGAAGAATGAGCAGCTGTGCTGTCACATGTGGAAAAACTTGCTCGGGGTCATTTTCCTGGCCTTTTTTTTCACCAATGCAGTTTTCAAAATTCTTAAAACTTCTACGTTATAAGGCCCCATGATCATTCTGTGTTCCTTGAGAAATATCTACTGAGATTATTCCTTGGGATCCCCTCAAATAGTCCCCATAACCTTCTGAGCTGATCTCTCTGCCTTGAATCTCCCTGGCCCTGCAGATCCCCTCTGAGGCCACTGCTCTTTCTTTGGGAAGGTGCCCTAGAGAGATTAAGACAAGAGTATTTCTGAGAGAACCTGTCTGCAGCCATCCACTGATGGGAGACACACGTAAGCATGTTGTGTTTAAGATAAACACACGCATGTGTGAACGGGAGCCCCAGCAGCAGTCCTGTTTACTGACCCGCGTATCTGCAAAGTGGGAATAGTCCAATTCAGTCTAAATCCGTCTTACTTGTAAAGTCTGTATCCAAGTCTTTCCCGTGAGCATTTGTTTGTCCTGTCTTTGAAGTACAGTCCTTCTCCTGTGCTCTCTCTCGCCCATCTGGATTGAGGGAAGGGACAATCACAATTCTAGTCCTGTCAATCAACTAAAACAGAAACAGAAATCAGTGAGTTTATTAGCGCAGTGTAGAATCACCAGGTATCCTCTCAACAGATATTCTCCAAAGAGAACGTCTTTATTGTTTGCTTTACACATACACTTAGAAGGCAGAGCTTAAAGAGAAACATTCTCTCTCTCTTGCTTCAGATTCCCCAAAACCTCCCAATGACTTAGAACCAAACCCCAACCAAGCCCACTATCGCTAAGTCGATTCTGACTTAGAGTGACTGTATGGGATTTCTGAGAAGCAGGTGACTCACCTTTCTCCCCTGCTGTGCTGGTTAAGTTTGAACCACTGACCTTTTATTTACCAACCAGATTTTTTACCCAACAGTGCCACCGGAACTTAAAATAAGGGTCGGCAAACTACTGCCTGCAGGTCCAATCTGGCTGCCTGCTACCATGTATAATGTTTTGGGTACAATGCCATGTTCATTCATTTATCTATGACTGCTTCCCTGCTACAATGGTAGAGCTGAGTAATTCTAATACAGACTGTTTGCCCGACAAGCTAAAAATACATACCATCTCATCCTTTGTGGAGAAAACTGGCTGATTACTGGCTTTGAACCCTAACAATGATGACACTTAATTTTACGAACTGGAATGCATAATCTGAAAACCAGCACTGGAAACTATGGGACAGAAGAGTAGACATCAGCACTTCCCAAACCATCAGTAAAACCTGAAATGGGATACCTACCTTTCCCAACATAATCTCTCTGCTAGATGGATCAATACCTACACTTAGCTGGCAGGAACTAGTTTCTGATATGTTATCATTCAACAAGTGACCTGCTGGCTTTTTTATTCTAGTAAAAGAGTCTATTGGTAAAAATACTTGAGTTCCTTTAATTCTCTGGTTCTCTAATTGCTCCCTGCTAGAGATTCATTTCTAAAGGATGGATGCTTGAGCTTCCCCACAGGCCTGCTGAGTGAGAATCTCTGGGGATATGAATCTGGGCATGTCTATTTTTTTCTGAAACTCTCCAGGTATTTTGGACTTTTAACTCGAGACACATGGCAATCTAAAGCGTTCTAGTCTGATAAGTAACTATTCAGACCCCATTAGACCAGTGAGGCAAGTTCTGATAAACCAGGAATTTAGAGAGTCCCAAGTTTCTTTAGGTAGGATCAGTAGGATGCCATCCTGGTTAAATGCGAAGAATACCAATGCCTCTGGGGATAGGGCTCAGGTATCAGTGTTTTACAAGGGTGACAGGGATTTGGATGGGTCTAGTGTGCAGCCAGGGTTGACAACAACTGTCCGAGATACTTCTTCCACTTTAAGTAAGCCAAACAGCGTCTCTGAGCTGCTTCCTACCACTCACATGAAGAATTCGGTAGAGATTGTGATAAGGGTTGTATGAGCCCCTAATAAAATGATTAAAAAAAAAAAAAAAGAAAGCTGATGGTGCCCGGCTATCCAAAAAAAAAAGAATTCGGTAGAATTTACTTTACTGAAGATGGTAAAATAATTTCTGATCAAGTCCGATTAGGTTCACCTGATCTAATCATGACAACACTTCATTCCAAATTCCTCCTGGGGAGGCAGTGTGACAGAACAGAGCAGCATGGACTCTAGAGTGCGATACGATCTCCGTTAAGTCCCAATCTGACCACTAATTTGTTGTGTGAGCGCCTACAAGTTATAAAATAGAGGTTTCAGTAACTGCACCTATACAATGGACAGTCATAAAACAGAATAGAGGAGTATATTAAAAATGTATGTAAAGTACTCATTATAGTGCCTGGCACACAGTAAGCACTCAACAACTCTTCGTTCTCTTCCCTTTTCCTAAATTCAATAAGACAGGTGCCAAGTAGAAAGTGTGGTTGAAGAATGTACCTCTTGCATTCTTTTCTCTGAAAAGCCCCAGACCTCAACTGCATCATCCAGACCAAGCCTCTGGCTCCAAGTCACTACTTGTCTGAGTCATGGACAATGAAAGTAGAACACGCCACAAGGCTTAGTCTACAACTTTTTAACAGCCAAGATAGCTAATTTATATTTATTAAATGAGAAGGAAAAAAATCTGTGTCTCCCACTGCTTTTTTAATACAGTATCCTACTAGTGTTGAATCTCGAAGGATAAGAGATCTCACAAGTGGACACACGGACCTGTGAGTAGAGGCTCAGATTAGGACTGGTTAAGCACAGGAGGCGAGGAGTAAGGCAAGCCTCCAGTATGGTTCTCCTTACTATCATTTCAGAAACAGAACCCACCAGCCACTCGGTGTGCGAAAGAGGAGAGTCTACTTCAGCAAAGATTCATGTCAGAAACCCTACAGGTTCCGAAGGGTTGCTATGAGTTGGAAGGGACTTCACAGCCATGGCGTCCACTCCTGAAGGATTCAGTTTACAGGGTAGGGGAAAACCCCTGTGTAAAACGCACCTCTCACTCAGAATTTTAAAACGAGACCTGACACGCACACACACGGAGGTTTTCTGTTTACAGCCTGTCAGAACAGGTGCTCTCTTACTTGGGTAACAGCTGGGTTCTTCTTGTAGTTCAGGCAGAGAAATTCTGCCAAAGCCAAAAGCAGTTCCGTTCCAACGGGAGCGTTTCCGTGGATGCCAGCGACATAGCGAATCTTTGGTTCTTCGGGCTCAGATACATTTGGCTTATTGGAGATTTCCAGGGACCAGATGTGACGATACTCAGCACTTTGTCCCAAACTTTTAAGAACCAAAATCAAAAAGTCAGCAAGCAGTCACACATGATATTGATGTTGACTTATTGACACTTAAAAGAGAAATGGAATGAATCACTGTGTCAGAAGACTTCCGGAAAATTAGTTTTCCTTGTTCAAAGAAAGTAGAATTAAAGTCAGATAGTATCAGACATAGGCCAGTTTGTGATTAAATTCAGCATTCTCAAATTCAGTCATTCTATACTACCTTCACAATATTTGCACTACTTCCATAATCTTTACTGATATTTAGCTAATGTGGCTCTTCCAGACCAGTGGTTCTCAACCTACCCCTTTAGGGGTCAAATGACCCTTTTACAGGGGTCGCCTAAGACCATCAGAAAATACATAAATATTTCACAATATATAACTACATACTGTTTTGTGATTAATCACTCCACTTTATGTTCAATTTGTAACAATGAAAACACATCCTGCATATCAGATATTTACATTACATTCATAACAGTAGCAAAATTATAGTTATGAAGTAGCAACAAAAATAATTTTATTGGTTGGGGGTCACCACCACATGAGGAACTGTATCAAATGGTCACGGCATTAAGAAGGTTGAGAACCACTGTTCTAGACTATGTTATTTACATTTTTTGATACAGAAATGTTTAAATGGCTTCAGGTGTAGAGAACCTCCCTTTCTACATCTAAACTAGTTTATGTAATCCCACACTTTATCCTTGACTATAAATGTATCATAGTAAAACGAAGGCAATGATAACAAAACAAGCAGTCAAATGCTCTGCCTGCCAAGAACACTGAGTGAGACCTGCTCTCTTTGACAGAAAGGGAGGCTTACAGGCGGTAAAGAGGAAACAAGAACACATTCGCATTAAATTGAGGGGGATCAGGAGAACAGAAGAGTTATTACTTGCTCACTAGGCTATTCCATGGTTCTGAAGGCCCACTGGTAGGTAGGTACCACCTAAAGCCATCTTGCATCCCACCATGGGCTCCTCTTTCCCATTTTGGAGAAATTATTTAAAAGTGTGTCTTGAATTGGACTATAGAACAAGACTTAGATGAACTAAGTAAATGGAGAGCAAAATAACTTCCAATTATGTGGTTTATTTTTAAAATAAGAATGTCTATCAGCTGTATGGGGAACTGTGATAAGTGATATTAAAACTGGAACTGGATAGAACTATCCAAGCATCAGCTAAGGGAGAGAACTACAAGTTCAGGACCAATGTCAAAGAAAGGCTTGCACAGGAGGCAAACAACAGGGGTCAGCCAATCATGGAGTGACTTTTGAAGTAACTTTAACAAGACATAGGGGTTAAGCACTCAGCTGCTGACCAAAAGATTAATGGTCTGAACCCACCAGCCACTCCATGGGAGAAAGATGTGGCATCCTGCTTTCCCCCCAAAGATCATGGCTTTGTAAACCCTATGGGACAGCTATGCCAGGTCCTCTGGGGTCGGTATGAGTCACAATGGCCTCAAAGACAATGGGCTTTAAAATGACCTATAATGAAACAGAGAAAGTGAGGCCAAGAAGCTGCAGAAAGGGAAGGTAAAGGCTACGTGAGTAATGCAGGGGTCCCTAACACTGGGAACAGAGACGGCCTGGCTGGCTGTTGCTGCGTGCCATGAATGGGTCCTGACTCAGAGAGGCCCTACAGGGCTGAGGACAACTCTCATGGGGTTTCTAGGCTGTAAGAAGCAGACTGCCAGGTTTTTCTTCCTCAGAGTCCCTGATGAGTTCAAATCACTGGCACTAAAGTTAGCAGCTGCCTGTGACGGCCAGGCTCCCTTGTGAACAGGAATCAGAGTACCAAGAGATGCAGCAGCCCTGCTTCCGTTTCTATCTGAGTAAAAGGAGGTGACATAGGACTGAACTATGGGATGGTATGATGTCTGCATTCATTCCTAATAAAACGGTTTAGAGGGGGTGGTTACACACGACACTGGGCAGGTGAATTCACACATTCTCCCAAATCCCGCCCCACCCCCCACCCCGCTTTAACCCCAGAGCAAAGTAAAACAAACCATGGGGCAATTAGTTAGAACATGATTCTGCAGCTTGGAAGTACAAAGGTTTTGAAAGCAGTCTATTCATTAAGAAAAATAATTTTCTCTTTTCCGATGGCACAGGCTATATACATTGCCAATCTAACAAGTTATTTTCCCTAATGGACTTCATTAAAACAAACAAGCAAACATGAAAACAAAGTCACTGCCATTGAGTTGAACCCAACTCACAATAACCCTGCTGGGCGGAGTAGAACTGCCCCACGGGTTTCCAAGACTAACTCTTTATGGGAGTAGAAAGCCTCATGTTTCTCTAGTGGAGTGGCTCGTGGTTTTGAACTCCTGAGCTTGCAGTTAGCAGCCTAATGTGTAATCCACTATGCCACCCCTCCTGTATCTCCTAAAAGGTCCTAAAATTAATCATTAGAAAGATTTCCAAACATGTATCTCCTGAAAAGCAAGTAAAGGGAAGTTCCCTACAAATATTAATGCCCCGATATTTCTAAATCAACTACAAGAACCATTCCAAATGGCTAATACCGAATGTGTCTTCTTTTATTTAAAGGCCGTAGGACAGTTCAGAGGAGAGCCCATACCTGGTGAGATTTGTAATCTGGGGATAGTTCATGACAAGTCCTCTCAGAAACTCGGATAAGTCTTTGTAGGAATGGTAGCGATAGAGAGCCAGATTTGAAGAGGAGCGTAACATGAGGTCCTCCAAACCATTCTCAGCAGAAAGGTCTTTAATTAAAGTTTCAAACTCCTTGGTAGTTGGATCGCTGGCCTCGTCAGTGCTGGTGCTATCTCCCTTTCCCTTTTTTGATTCATTGCTTGAATCTGTTGAAGATCGAACCAGTGTGAAATTGACCCGAGTAGCACCTTCACCGGTTACGGTCACGTTCTTGGTAACTGGATTATACCTGTAGACACAGAGACAGGTCAGAGCTACACTCTTTCAGCGGGAGAGCCTAAGCCCTAGGACAATCAGGTGTGGGGAAAGCAAGTAACTGACTGGAATGAATGCAGTGCATCTTTCTGAAGAGTTACATTTTTTAACTTTGTGATAAATGTAAATATTAGCAAACAAAGAACAGACATACACATGGTTACTTATAAAATAGGAATGGGTTCTTAAGATGAGACCCAGGACTTCAAACAAAATTGTAGGCATGCAATGGATACCCTTATGTCTTTTAGGATCTGAATCCATTTTTCTGCCATCAGGGTATGTGGGTGAAAACGTTTGAGATGTACTAACTCGGGATAATCTACATCAAGTACACCTTGCTTGCTATTTCTCAGATATATTGGTGTTTCTGCTCATCCACTACTAGGTCCACACTGAACAACAGCAGAAATGCTCTCGCTGGTCAGTCACACAAGGCTTTCGTTCAACGTGATGGAGCCTTCTCAAACCCCACAGCCAGGCTCTCTGCTATCCAGTCAATGTGCACTCACAGCGACCCCACCTGACAGCCTCTAACTGCCCCTGTGGGTTTCCAAGGCTGCACATTTTCATGGGAGTAGAAAGCCTCATCTTTCTTTTGAGGAATAGCTTGGTGACTTTGAACTGTTGACCTTATGGTTAGCAGCTTAATGTGTAGTCCACCATATCACTAGGGCTACTCTCTATACAGCAACTGCTACTTTTTAAAAAAGTGATCTGAAAATTATTTTTTTTTAAAAGTAACAGTTGCTATCAACGCCCTCATGTATTTAGTCTTACTGAAATGACCGCTCAACTACAGCTTCACAAACAAGATAGTGTGTGGGAGAAGAGCAATTCCTGCACTGATATCCACACTCAGCAAAACAAACTTTCAGTTTTTAATATTTTCTGATTTCTTTGCCATTGCAGTTTTTGTTTTGTTTTGTCATTGCTGGTGTTTTCTGATTTGTTTCTTGTTTTTGTTTTCTATGATTTTCAGTATATGAAATCTAAAATGGGTAAAAATATAGATAATAACTACATTAATAATTACCTGGTGGCACGGCAGGAGAGGTTGGAGAAAATGGGGAGCTAGCAACATTAAGTACGAGAAAGAAGATAATGTTCTGAAATTGATCGTTGTGATGATTGCACATCTCTTCTAGAATGTGACTAGACAATTAAACTGTGTCATATTTGAATCACATGCCAGTAAAACGATTCTAAACCAGAAAGCAGTAAGGAGGTAAAAGCGGTACATTTTAGACTAGGCAGGCACGTGAAAAGACTCGCTCACTCTTTTTTCAAGAATGAGATCTTTGTGGAAAGGAAACCCCTGAGAATGAGGGCAGGCTTGCTTAGGGCATCTCATAGCAGCGACGAGGGAAATGTTCCCTGGTCAAAAGGGAGTGCCTGAGAAGGAGTTTTGTGCTTGAGAAGGAGCATTAAAGGGTTTTGTGTGTTTGTGTGTGTGTTTCCCAACAGTTTCAATGGCATATAATCCATGTATCATACGATCCAATAGTTCGATCACATTAAGAAGAGTTGTCCAATCACTGCCACAGTTTTAGGGTATTTCCCCCATTCCTGTGCTCACCGCCATGAACGCCCCATCGCTTCCCTAAACGGCTTTGCGATGGAGCACAGGTTAGTTAGGTGGTGGTGCTAATGGGACTAGAATCGTACAGCAGGGTAGGGACGTTGTTGTGTCAACTAACAAGTGCTTTCCAGAATTGTTACCAGTAGTGAAGGGAAACATTCACTGTGGCTTTTACTCAGCAGGGGGTGGGGGAGGGAGGGGTGTACTTGGGGGCAGGTGAACAGGTGAGGAGGACGGTTAAAGAGAGATCATGCACAGATTCCTACACATGCAGTTGGTGCGTTCAACCCCACTGGAATGGCCGTATCCGGAGGGTTCTCAAGATGGCCTCGTTTCCCTTTCGACCACACAGCAGTTTGTGGATTTGAACCACCAACCTTGCAGTTTGTAGCCTGATGCTATTCCACAGTGCCAAGAGGGCTCCTTTGTGCCCCTATGGGACAGTCAAAAGTGTAACGAGCTCTGAACTTCCCAACCTTAAAGTTGCTTAGGCTTTCTGGTAATAATTTTCTAGACTGGAGCCATGTTTGTCTTATGCTCAAACACTCAGCGTGAAAGTGGTCAGTCACTCACCCTCGAGCAGATACTGTGACTTTGTAAGTTCCTGGAACCAAGAGACGCCAGTAATCTCCATTCTTGTAAGTAGTTACTGGGTGATTAATTTCAGCAACACTAATGGTGGCATTTAATATACCCCGGCCATCTGTGGCATCAAGGACAAATCCACTGATACCCTGATGAACCTGGGTAAACAGAAGAACGGAGTATTTCAGTACTGAACAATATTATCTACTTACGCTGAGAACTCACACGACAAGATAACAGTCTGTGTAATGGAAAAGCATGGAGCAAAGAGGAATGTAGGAATTCAGAGTAAAGCTCAATGCAGACATTCATGAAGCAAACTATTTTAGTGTCTGGAAGGCTACTTTTTAAATGTGTTAGGTTTGTCTTTATCATGAGCAAGCTAAACACTGTTTAAACGTTAGCATCTCCTGACAAATTCAAAATACGAATCATTCTACAAGTAAAGTTGACCTAGCCTCTTCATAAAGGAAAAGTCATTCACACACACACACACACACACACACACACACACACACACACACACATCCAGAAGAGCTAATCTAGGTTAAAGAAATGTAACAATCAAATGCAGTGTCTGCATCTTGACTAGATCCTGGTTTCAAAATATAGCTATAAAAAGACATCTTGGGAACCAAACCCACTGCTGTCAAATGATTCTGATACACAGCAAGCTGACCTTGTAGGACACAGCAGAGCCGCCCCAAGGGGTTTCCAAGGCTGTAAAACTGGATGGCACAGTGACAGCGTTCGGGCCTCCAGCCTCCTTGTTAGTAGCCAAGAACTGACACTACTGTATCACTGGACTCCTTCTTTGGGGGCAGTGGGAACATCTTGAATGTAATTCATGTATCAGGTAATATTAAAGATCTCCACTAATTTTCTTAGGCGAGAAAATGCCATTTGATTAAACACAAGGCTATCCTTTAGGAGCTAGATGCTGAAATATTTAGAAGTAAAATGACAACATCTGCAATTTAGTTTGAATTAGTATAGGAAAAATGTGTGTATAAATATATGCCTGTAATTTAAATATATATAAAGCAAATACAACAAAATTTTAACAAGTGTTCAATGTAGGTATAGGGATACGGGAGTCTCATATTGTTCCTGTTGTAGTGCTAGAACTTTTCTGGATGTACTATTTTTTCAGAATAAAATAGTAAACACATTATGTACTCACAGGCCTTAAGCCACACTATTTGGCATGAAGAATAAAGTGGAGAAATACTGGCACAAAGTATTGCTCAGATTGTCCTAATTAATCCTTGGCATTAGAGAGGGCTGCAAAACATTCATGGACATGGAATGAAGAGATCATGGAATTTTTCCATGAACTTTTTTGAAGCCCCCTCATATTTCTTGTCATCTTTACTCACTAGCCACAATGCCTATACAAACAAAAGGAAATTAATCACTTCACAGCAAATCAGTGGCAAAAAGGGGAAGGATCAGAACATTTCCTCCACTGGTAAATGACAGGCTACCACGTGAACAACAGCACCAGGAAGAAAACAGTACTCAGAGGTACCAGCCAGACCCAGAGGGCAGCATCTGCCAAAGACAAAGCTCCGAGGAGGGAAAGGGGCAGGAAAGAAGGCTGAAGGGAAAGATGGGGAGAGGGTGGGTGCTATTTCCTTACCCGGGGTGTAACCAAAACCACCAAACAAAATGTGGCCGAGTTGTTGAATGGACAACAACTTTGCTCTGTAAACTTTTATCCAAACAACAGTCACAAGAAATGAAAACTACACACTTACACACCCCACCCACCCCTAACCCACCCAGCCGCCCATCTTTCTGTCATACTACAAATAAGACTAGTATCTGATTAAGGACATCCTGGTGGGGTAGTGGTTCTGCATTGGGCTGCTAACCCCCAGAGGTCAATGGTTCAAAACCAGCAGCTGCTGCACAGGAGAAAAACAGGGCTTTCTACTCCTGTAAAGATTTGCAGTTTCAGAAACACACAGTTCTGCCCTGCCCTACAGTCACTACAGTCACTAGGAGTCAACATTGACCCGTTAGCAGTGAGGGTTGTTTGTTTGAGCATCGGATTTGTTAGCCTTTAATAACCCAGCCCATTGCAATCCAGGCAGTGCTGACTCAAAGTGGCCCTAGAAGGTAGAGAACTGCTCCCTAAGCTGTACGTCTTTAAGGGAGCCCTACCTTCTCCCACCAACACCTGGTGGGTCTAACTAGGGACCTGTGGTTTGCAGCCCCAACACGCAGCCCACTATACCACCAGGGCCCCACAGGTTTTTAAGAGCAAAACTTCAGTACATTTTATTCAATAATTCTCCATGCATACAAAGAAACCCATTTGATCCATGAATGTTCTAGATATATGTACTAAGGCATGAATGGGTCCCTCTGGACTTAAAAGGATATATTTTAGAATTATTGCATAAAATCACATGTCCAGACAAAAACATTCTTGTCCACGAGTGAAATCCATCATTCATTTTTGAATAATCACCTGCTTCATAAACTGGATTAGAGATCTTCGATTCTGTTCCCACAGTTTGGGCAGTTCTTTCTCAAATGGGTATTTCACACAACCTAGTTCAATCGTCACTTCAAAGCAATTTGTGTGCAAGTAGTTCCAGTCCTGCATACCACCTAAAGATTAAAAAATTAAAATCACTCACACTGGAGAAGTCCCAAAAGGTTAGTAGCATTCCTAATAAAAGGAAAAATTCCCCTTTCAGCAACATTTACTTCAAAAACAAGACTGTATTTCTACGAGGGCTCTTCCGTCAGCATAGCGAGGCTCCTCATTACACTCAGTGTTCAAACGGCTGAAAAGTTATCTCGAATGCTTTTTAATAAAATTCTTTTGTAATGTTTTACATACTTTTAAAAGACTGCGTCTATCTAAAAATTAAAGGATCGGTGACAGGCTGCACCTGGAGGTGAGGGTGGGGGTGCCCATCAAACTCCATGGCCTTGATAGAAAATAACCTTTACCTGGGACATTGTACCATTTTGCTCCATTTGTTATCCCATGGGGAAAATATTCACTAGGGTATATGTTCTTGCAAGGTTTACCTTGAAACATCTGAAAATTTTCCTGAAAAAGAAAAACAAAATTTTGCAGTGAATGGACCTCTAGCGAGACGGCCATTCATTGAGCTGGTATTTCTTCTTTTCCTCAAAAGGACACTCGAAACGCGCGAGTCCAGGAGGCTCTCCGGGAGATGCTGCTTGGTGGAAATAGAAGACAGAACACTACTTCTGGTGGAAGAAGGAAATAAATGGGAATTTAGATTTCTTTTTGTTTGCATCTGCATCAAAAACACTGGGAGGATATAGGAACAAATAAGACAAGTGGTTACATATCAGCTGTGTGTGTATGTGTGGAGTGGCCATGGGGTAGCTGGAGCAAGGAGAAGCAGTGAGAGCTTCTAATACACAGCTTTCTGTGCCTTAACTTTTGATAATGTTAATTTATTATCGCTGAAAAAAATCAAAATTAGATGGGAGTTTTAAAAAATTGAAGACTTCACTTATTACTTGCAACAGAAAACCCAGATTAAGTCCTGCTCCTACCTACACCCTACAAAACTCTGCTCATATTCACACTTTCATGCTCTCAGGATGCTTAAAGCCAAAAAGGTCACATACAATGTAAAGTAAGCAGCTGTCGGAGGCTTCTCGAGGGAGTGACATGAGGGCCAAACAACAAAGGCTTGTCCTGTGACAGGACGTTCCTGTTGTGATAAGCCAGCCAGCTTTCAGGAATTGGCTACATCCGCCTTAGGAAGCCAATAGATGCAATCTGTTCGAAAGAGAGAGGGAGTCAGGAGTGCGAGCCCAAGGCTGCCCCAGAGCAACCGTGGGAAGTTTCCCTGCGAAGAGAGGACTTGACCTGAGATTCTGGCAGGAAATTTAAAGGTGGTTTGTTTTTTTTTAACAAAAGAATAAGTTTCATAACATCTTATTTTTACACAAAATCTTACCTTGGAATAGGAGAGCGCTATTTGCTGAAACACAGCATCATCTGGCGACTTGCTGTATGTTGCAAGGCCTTGTTCATCATCGTCGTACGGGTAGTTCACCACCAAAGAACCTACGAAGGAAAAGAGGGAGACGTTCTGTCATGTCACCTGTTTCAAGGTGGCTCATGAACAGAAAATGTGCTTTCCGCAATTCTGCCAGAGAAGGAAACCAATAAATACCAGTTAATTTCCTCAATAGAAAATCAAAGTGCATCAATAGGAAAATAAATAGTCATGCCTGACTCCAAAGAGCACCTTAACTAGAATTTACATGCCAACACTGGAAGCAGACGTATACAGATTTAATTCAAATAATTTAACTTTTATAGTAATTAGGATCAGAAAAAAATGAGTAAAATTTGACACTCAATACAATTCATGAATGTTTAAGGCCGTGAAATTTTAAATAAGAAGAAACACTTAAGTTAACCAATCTAGCCTCCCCTTTTCAGAGATGCGGGTCTGAAACACACCGAGAGCACTTGATCTCCTCCTTAGAAAAAGAGCTGAGCTCATCAAAAGACATTGCCAAAGTGAAAAGAGAACCTACAGACTGGGGAAATAAAATGGCTATAACACATCTGACAAAGGCCCATTATATCTATAATACATAGAAAACTCTAACATCGCAATAACAAAAGGACAAACAACCACACACACACACAAAAGGGGGTGGACAGAGGATATGCATAGACAATTCACCAAAAAGCAACAGTTAAGTGGCTAACAAATATTTGAAAGACGCTCAGGATCATTAGTCATTAGAAAGTTGCAAATCAAAACTACAATGAGATAGTGTCTCACCATGGCAATAATAGCACCGATCAAAATAACAGCAACAAGTGTTAGCAAGGTGGCAGGAGACTGGAAGACTTAAATGCACTGCTAGTGGGTCTACAAAAGACACAAGCACCATGGGAAATGATACGGCATTTTCTTCAAGGGGAGAAATAGAAATACCATACGAACCAGCAATCTCTGGCTATCCATTTCAAAATGAAACAGGGCCCAAATCTCATACTGCATACAAAAACAAACCCAACATGGACCAGAGACCAAAATGCAACGCCTAGAACGATAAAGATCATCCATGGAAAAATAGGGACAAACTTAGGAGCCTAACATATGGCATAAACTGGAAACAGAAACAGCAGAAGACAGACAGATGCCTGGAACATAAACATTTAGCTACTGATGTACACCAAAAGAGTAAAAACAATGAACAGACTGGGGATCGTTTCTTGGTAATGGTGTATTAGACAATGCATTAAATTTTACAGAAAACGTTAATACCTCAACAAGGAAAAGACAATCCTATTAAAAAATGGGCCAAGGACATGATCAGACACTTCACCAGAGAAGACAATCAGGCAGCCAACACACACATGTGAAGAAATGCTTGTGATCATTAGCCATTCAAGAGATCCAACAATGAGATACTACCTTACTCCAGTACTAAGAGCAAAGTTAAAAAGAAAATCACTAACACCAAATGCTGGTGAGGGTGTGGAGAAATTGGAAGGGTCATCCGCCACTGGGGGACTATAAACTGAGTCACCACTGTGGAGAGTGGTATGGACTTTCTAAAACCGTTAGGAATAGAACTACTGTATAACCCTGCAATCCCTTGTTGGGAACAGGGATACCATATAAGCCAGCAGTCCCTCTACTTGGCATATATCCTAGAGAAGAAAGAGCCACAGTGTGAATATA
Organism: Echinops telfairi; assembly: GCF_000313985.2. Lineage (NCBI taxonomy): Eukaryota > Metazoa > Chordata > Mammalia > Afrosoricida > Tenrecidae > Echinops > Echinops telfairi. The sequence continues at coordinate 3,294,412 of NW_022111358.1, forward strand.
TATAAGCAGGCCATGGTCATTGCATCACAATTCACAATCAGAAAAAAACTGGAGAACCTAAATGCCCCTTGGTAGAAGAGCAGATAGATAAACACACGTGAATACCATGCAATGTGAAAGAATAACAATGCATTGTGAAAACTTTACAATATGGATGAACCTGGAAGACGTTATGCTGAGTAAAATTAGTCAACCACAAAAGGAGTACTGCCAGAAAAAGTCAAGAATTGGTTTTCACATGAAGAGGAGGGATCTTTGATAGTTCCCAGGGATGGAAAGGGGGCCAGGAGGGGCAGTCATAGGTAGAGGGGAGGCAAGTGTCAACTTGTTGACACACAGTAAGAGGGAGGTTAGGAAAAAGGGAGGGAGGACCCAACACTGGGAGGTTCACAAGCATTCAAGGCAACAGAGGCAAATACTGTCATGCACGCAATCCTGCCATAGTGGTGTATACAAGGAGACACTGGGAGTGGCATGCCCTTGGACAGAGTGTGTGGGCAGGAGCAGGAGAGCGGGAGTATACGCACGATCTGAACACGTAACACAGGTTTGACAGAGGACATTTACACACGTGCATTGACTTTTGCTGCAAATATGTCCCTGAACCCTTGAATGTGGTGGAACAAAAGTTGTGAAAACTTCTTACATATATCCTAGTGAAAATGAGTCCCTGGGCCTGGGGGGATCAAAACCACAGTCTTAGGGAGCACTAAGGTCAAATGGATTAACATGGATCATTAAGACAATGTTTTACATCTTGTGAGCAGCCATCAAAGGTGCAACTACAGATTTCTTCCCATTCAGAGGAAAGCAGAGTGACAAAAACCAAGAGACATGGAAACAATTATTACAGTAGACAAATGGGCCGTGCAAACATGTTTCCACAGCCCAGAAGAATTAGGTGACACATGCCTACTGCTACCACTGCTCAGAAAAGGCACATCAGAAGGTCTTGGACAGAATGGAGAAATATGTGGAACAGAACTCAAAATCTTAAAAACAGGAGACCAGGTTTCCTGGTTGGGTAGAGGCTGGCTCTCAGTAACCCTTTAGGTCAGGAATGGAACTTCCCTCCGTGGGAGAATAATCGAGCATTTGAGATCAAAAGGGCAGCATTTCCCCAGGACAAAGTTCACCAGGCTAGGAGAGGAGGAGGGATGGGGGCAGGAGTGAAAAGGGGGAGGAGGAAACATGACGGTACAGTGAAGAGACTTATAAAAGACACTTATAAAAGACAAGTACAAAACATTTGAAGAACTACTGCAGAGGAAATGAGATAAAGGTGGGGGAAAACAAGGAGCTGACCTAAAAATTAATCAGAAAAGGCCTGTATTATTGTCTGTCATAAATGGAGAAAACAGGATATTTGTTTTAAGAAGGCCTACGACATAATAAATATCTAAAATTCAACCGGGATTTTCAAATGCTCTCAAAACCCCTAATTGCTGGAAAAAGAAGTGGTCATACTGGTCTTAAGAGGTGTGAGCAGCCACCTAAGGTGCAACCACTGTCTCCCCATTCAGAGGAAAAGAGAGTGACGAGAATGAAAAGGCCCATGGCAATAATCAGTCTAGTGGACTAATCAATGGACCAAGTGAAAATTAGTCTCTACAGCCCTGAAACCAGAAGCACTAGATGGTGCCGGGCTACCTCACTACCAATTGCTCTGAAAAGGATCACATTAGAAGGACCTGGATAGAGTGGGAGAGAAACATGGAACACAACTCAAAATCATCAAGGAAAATAAGTTTGCTGGTTGGAGAGAGATGGGGGACTCCCCAAACTACAGCCCTTCGTCACACTCATGTCTGGAACTGAACTCACTCCCACGGCAGCGTAATCAACCACTGAAAATCAGAATGGCAGCATTTACCCACGGACAAAGTTCAGAGAGTTAGGAGAGGAGGAGGAATGGGAACAGGAACCAAGGAGAAAGCAGAATGTGGTGGGGTGGTGCACTGAGGACTGCAATGGTCAGGTTGAAACATAACTAAAAACAAAACCAAAAGAAACCCAAACTCACTGCCATCGAGTTGATTCTGACTCATAGTGACCCTTCAAGACAGGGTAGAGCTGGTCCTGCAGGGTTCTGACACTGTAACTCTTTGTGGGAATAGAAGGCCTCTTCTCCCTCGGAGTGGCTGGTAGTTTTGAACTACTGACACTGGAGTTAGAAACCCAATGCGTGACCATTAGGCCACTTGAGCTCCTTAGAGTTGAAACAAAGAATGTAGGATTTGTTGTTGACTGTAGGGCTGATGATCTGCCCTGTAAACTTTCACTTAATTCACAATAATTTTTTTAAAGTGTTGCCATACCTCCATGAAGATTTGCTGATAGTACAAATGGATACGCCTTCGTCCAGCTCATGACCGCAATCGTTTCCGGTTGGGTAGGATCTGTTATCTGAACAAACTGGTCTGGGAAATTTCGGTTCAGGTCAAAGTTGTTGCTGTTGTTTCTGCCAATCACGCTCATTGAATCTCCTATATGGTGACAGGATTCAAATTTAAGCCATGCTTCATTTATATTTTGATCCAGTATCTGTCACTTCATCTAACCTAACTCAAAGTATAAATATGTCAGGATTCACGATGATCAATTACTCAAAACCCATTGCCACCGAACTAATGCCTACTCACAGTGGCCTTTTGGACAGGGTAGCACTCCCCCTGTGAGTTTCCAAGGCCCATCTTTCTTGTGCAGAGCAGGCTGGCTGTCTTGAACGTACAACCTTGGGGCTCACAGCTCAATATGTAACCACTGCACCACCAGGGCTCCCATGATCAATCACCTGACTTAAACCACCTACCTTTTTAACACTGCACATTTGTTAAAATGGATCCCTTCCAGATCTTTTGATGCTGAACCAAAATAGTTAAAATTTTGAGAAAGCTCGGTACCATCGAGTCCATTCTGACTCAGAGTGACCCTATGAGGCAGAGTAGAACCGCCCTCGTGGGAGTGTGAGGTGGCAAATCTAAGAGTAGAATGCCTGAGCCCATGCAGCAGCTGGGGGGGAGTGTTCAAACTGCTGACCCTGCCTTTAGCAGAGGATCACATAACCCACTCAGCCATCGGGGCTCCAGGGAGGAGGCAGAGGAAGAGAGAAGCAGCACTCTAACCCAGTTAACAGGGGGACCCAGAAAGTTCACGGGAAAACGCCACTGTCTTTTAATTCCATGTTTCCATAAAATGTTTTGAAGCAACTTCATACATGGAAAGTAGAACTCAGATTCCAAATAGAGTCACTGGTTTTTGGTTTGATTTCTCATCTAGAAAGTTCCTGAAACAATAACTTGGCAAGGACTACTGCTACAATGGAGTAATTTGTAAAACTCTTACAGTAATTCTGGCAAGAAAGAGGCATTACTAAAGTGGAAAACTCCATTAAGTAAACATAAACTGGGTCATATAATCATTGAGTGGACTGCCTTATCTCACAGGAATACAAGAGCTACAATCAATTATAAATTAGAAGAAGAAAGCCCAAGGAAATAACCAGCTCAAATTCTCTTCTACTCCAAAATAATCACGCCAAGTGATAATCAAAACATCAAACCTTAAAAACAAAAGCTAAGTCTTTACCTTCCTGGGCCTTCTCATATCCATCAGGATTCATGGATGGCATCAGGTGAATTCTAGTGCTACGAACCAAATCTGTTACTTCAGGGTCCGTTCCAAAGTTCTTACAGAGGTATTCGATGAGGTTCAATAGCAGCTCTCTTCCAACCACTTCATTCCCATGCATATTCCCAATGTACTTAAATTCTGGTTCACCTGAAAACATGTAGAAAATATTATGCGTAATTTTCCCTTTTTGTTATCATGTAATTTGTTTAGCAATGGATATAGGGTTCTGAACTAAAAATTTAATGAACCAGATTTTGGGAAAGGACGCAGTCAAAACTTCACAAATATCTTATAAAGCATCTTCCATGTTTGAGAAGCAGGCACAAAGCACACACACACCTATAAAATCATTTTTCAAAAACTGACTGCCATTGATTCTGACTCCTTGTGAGCCTATAGGACAGAGTAGAATTGCCCTTTGGGTTTCCAAGATTTTAAATCTTTATGGATATAGGTAGCCTCATCTTTCTCTTGCACAGTGGCTGGTGAGTTTAAACCGCTGACCTCATAGTTGGTAGCTCAATGAATTACTCACATATAATATGACGATGAAAATATTAGGAAAAAATAGTCTAACCTAGGCAATATATGAAATATCATGCCGAGTATGGGGGGGTCAGTTGGATTTTCTTCATTTCTGGCAAAAAGGTTGGTTACATTTTCCTTTTTCCAGGGGATCTTTCTGTAACTGTGCTATACTTGAGGTGACCTTTCTGGACGAATCCTAGCAACATCGTACATCGCTTTGAGAGGCACTACTGAAATAATCTGCAAGACCACAATTACCTGGCTCGTGAACACCTGGATTATCAGAGATCTCCATCACATAAAGTTCTCTCGACTCTACTGACTTTCCCAAGGAATAAAGCCGTGTGATGTTAGGATATTCGTTGGCAAACCTTCTCAAGAAGATTTCCATATCAGGGAAATGGTGGTGGTGAAAGTCCTTTGGCTGAATTGGCTGGTATGAGGCTGGCGTTCCAGGAGGAACATTATGTGTATCAACGGTGCTAACAGTGGCCAAGGCCTCAGTCATGTCAGGGTTTTCTGAAGTCACAGTTGGCCGCAGGGTAAAATTCACCTCTATAGCTGTCTCTTCTTTCACAGCGACATTGTGAAACGTCAGTGGCATATACCTGAGGAAATATTTGAAAAGGCAAATGCCTTGGAGTTAAATTAAGCCCCACACCGCTTCAACAGTATAGAACTAGAGATGCTTTCTCATAGAATTGCATTTCCTAGCCTATCAAAACTCAAACTAAAAACAGATGCACAAGCTAAAAGAATTTTAGGATATTATTGCAGAAAGTCCCAGACTAAACTTTGAAGAACTATTTCTGATACTGTATTCTCAGGTATCACCCTTACAAAACTTTTAAGAATACAATAAAAGATGAAAGTTGACACTCCATTGCTAAAGTACTCAAAGGAGGAGTAAACGATACTGACATTCCAATCATTGACCCAAATAGGTAGATTCAAAATTAACTAACGGCTAATAATTAAATCCTTATCAAAGTGAGCTTCCATACTGTTTCCAGGGGAGGTAGAATATCACTCATTTCAGATATTAAAAAGCTGATGAGGACCTAATGCGGAGGCTTAAGTGGAGAGGAAATGTTTTGAGAATGATGAGGGCAATGAACGTACAAATGCGCTTTACACAATTAATGTATGTATGGATTGTGATAAGAGTTGTATGAGCCCCTAATAAAATGATTAAAAACAACAACAACAACAGTAAAAAAAAAACAACAAAAAAAACTTGATGGGAAGACAGCATTTCTGCCATTTACAGAGCCTTGGATTTCTTCTACACTGACATCCTGTTAGCCTCGAAAAAATGCATTACACAGCTACCTTTTTAAGTTTCAAAAACTATTCTTCAAGGAGAGTCAGAAAGAGGTAGAGGATATGGAATAGGTGCCTAATTGATTCCATGAACAACTGCCTCCTTTGTCATAAGACCCTAAGAACTGGATGGTGCCAACATTTTGATCAAAGATTCTCTAGATAAATCTTGACCAAAAGGGGGAAAATGTAAAACGGAATTTCATATTCTCAAGAGTACTAGACTTTCTGGAGTTATGGGACTACATGGATTCCTGAAACTAATGCTGAGAAGATAATCTTTAAAACTTGAAATTAAAATATGCCCAACCCAAAAAATGTCTTAAACAACCACAAATCAAAGCATGAGATGGAAATCTTTGGGGGCAGGGAGTTCATGTTTCTGAGGGACAAACAGCTCAGAAAAGAAAGGTGAGAATCGTTGCACAACTGAAATTATCTAATCAATGTCACTGAATTGTACATCCCAAAACAGCTGGATTGATGAATGCTTTTGTTGTGTATAGTCTTATCACCACCAACAAAATAAATTTAAAGCAAAAAAGATGTCCTCTAGCCGAGTGATAAAATAGGTTCCCTACTCAGTTGTACTGTGATCACATGACAAAAGACTCTTTCATGGTATTTTAGTATATTGTAACAGGGAAAGAAATCAGAAAGTAAGATAAAAAGGCAGATACAGGCTATAAACATTTCTGGGACTGCATGTCTACCTTAGATATCACCCAAAAAAGAGAACTGGGATTTTAAGAGCTTAGTTTTAAGTTCTTACCCAGTTAAAACTGCTGTCAAGTTATATGTCCCAGGAACAAGCAATCTGTGGAAATCACCAAACCTGCCTGTTGTGATGTTATGGTTAATACCAGCCACTGAGATGGTTGCATTCTCTAAGCCAGATCCTGTTACTGAGTCTTTAACAAATCCTTTAACTCCAATGTGGACCTGGAAAAAAAATCACAAAGAGGAAATCAAGCAGACTGCACAGAAATGGTCTATTTGGAAGGCAAGTGCCTCTCTGTGCTGATGCTAGAATTTCTAAAACATAAAAAGTTACCCCTCTCATGCCTTGCAACATTTTTCAACCCTTCCTATTTAAAATAAAATGTAAACAAAAAACATTAAGCCCCGTTCAACATAATTCATATGGGTTCGAAATCTAGATTAGTAAGCTATGTGCTTCCAAATTCCCTCTCCTCAAGGCTAGACTGCTGATTTTCTTAACCAAGTTACAAGTATTAATTTCTGGTCTATCCAATGGTTGTATGAGCCTATTTTGATATTAAAACCTGAATGCCCATTGCTCATACAGTAATAAGGGTCCTCTAGCCAAGGAGTGGCAAATGAGGTTGCAAAAACTGGAGAGTATAAATGTGGATAATTTTTTCAGTTTGCAGAATTGCTCAAAAGACAGGCAGAGGAGCCCTGTTACACAAGAAAGCTTGGGGGCGGGAGTGGGGGTAAAAAGAAAGCAGAGGGCAATATGCAGGAGAGGTAGAGATGAAATTTGTTGTGACAAAATAATCTCTAGAGATAATCTACAAGCTTAAATATTAAAAACAGATGAATAAAATCAGGAGTATCTAGACTCATTCATATGCAAATGGATCTGCCCCTTATTTCCCCATACCCCGAGCTTCCAGTCAGCTACTTTTACCTTTTCAATCAATGTGATCAAAGACTCACGATTGTTCTCCCACTCTTGTCGAAGCTGCGAAGCAGGTGGGTACTTGCAACAAGACAGCTCTAATGTGATCTCAAAGCAGTTGGCCCACACATAATTGTAATCCTGCATCCCACCTGTAACATGAAAGAAAAACTAGGTTTACTCTCAGAAGGCAAAGAATTCTACTCTCCAAAAGAAATTACGCCATATAAATTTTCTTTTCATTAAACTATTTGAATTTAGAGAAAACCCTTGAATTACAGAGGGGACTATAAAGGCATGTTAAACGAATATACACATCCATTGGTGATAGGAATGAACAGGATAGAGGATATGAATACATCAGTTAATAACAAGAGCAGTAATGACAACAGCTTTACGTTGGAGTGTTTGCTATACCAGGCATATTATATGAGCCTTAGGTTCATTCACTCTTAATCTATACAACAACCGCTATGAGGTAAATGTTGCTATTTCACCCATTTTACAGATTTGAGATACGGGGCACAGAAAGGTGATGAAATGAGAACGAAGACTACACAGGAACTGAAGACCAAAAGGGTGTGTGTGTCATTAGGTAAGCGGGACCCGGGATATGGAACCCTGAAAGAGGGGGATGGGACTAATGGGTCATAACACGTCCTTCTCTCTGTTTAACAGAGAGAGATTCATCTGCGCTGTGTCAGGTCCCTGATAGACTTGAGACTACTTGTATGTTTGTTTTCTTCTTCTTTCTCTCGTGTGTGTGTGTGTGTGTGTGTGTGTGTGTGTGTGTGTGTGTGT
>NW_022111358.1:3302441-3304342 GCF_000313985.2 Echinops telfairi
TGTGTGTGTATCTATACAAGATAGGAGACAGTGACAGGACAGACTGTTCCTGGGGGCATGGGAGGGGATGGAGGCAGGGTGAGGAGAGCAATGAGCCAATAAAGACTGGTACAGGGGAATAGTAAGGGTTCTAAAATGGATGGCGAAGAGGATGTAGCTTTTCTGATTGTGTCTGATTAATACAATTGTATCTGAAAAGAATTACTGAGAAGTGAATAATGGGTAAACATGACAGTGGGGCAGGAGGAAAGAAAAAAGAAAAAGAGGAAAGAAGAAGAAAAGAAATATATATATACAGGTATATACATGTAAGTATATACACATAATTATTTAAATACAGGTATATTTGTTTATACATGTTTATGAATGCAAATGCAACAAGGAAGTAGATGGACTTTGGGCTTCTACTTAAATCTTACCTCAGCATAAGAATGGTTTGTTACAGTAATGTGGCACTGTATGATACTCACCTTCCTGACATAATCACTGAAGACAAAATGGGTGCAGAAGGAAATGTGAAGAAAGCTGATGGTGCCTGGCTATTAAAAGATATAGTGTCTGGGGTCTTAAAGGCTTGAAGTCAAACAAGTGGCCATCTAGCAGGGAAGCAACAAAGCCTACAAGTGGCTAGCAGGGAAGCAACAAAGCCACATGGAAGAAGCACACCAGCCTGTGTGATCATGAGATGTCAATGAGGAAAGCTGTCAGAAGTTCAAAACCAAGCAACCAAATTGATGTGAAGGGGTGGGGATGTAGTGGAGATCCAAAGCCCACCTGCAAGTTAGTTGGATGGTCCCTCTCAGAAGGGCCATACAGAAGGGATGATAAATCCAGGGTGTGGTACAGCACAGATGAAACACATAACTATCCTCTAGTTCTTTCATATTTCTTCCCCTTACTATTATGGCTTTGATTTGTTTTCCCTCATTAATCATGCTAGAATTGCATATGTTCATTTGTATAATTAAGATTGTTCGATACACAGAAGTCAACATAGATAACCCTTCAGAAACAGTAACAGGAGTAATGGTTCCCTGAGGGAACGGGAAGCAAAGGGAGCAGCTGACAGCACTGATGACTGTGTAACCCCACTTGAGGGGAGCAAACAAAAGAACTGTATGTAAGTGGGTTTATTGGATGGTATAAGATGCAACATAAAAAAGTAAACGAATGAATGAATAAAAATAAGGGTTTCTGGTGGGGGAGGGAGGGGATCAAGGGAACTTGATATCAAGGAGTTCATGAAGAAAGAGAATGTTTAAAAAAAATGTTTTGAAACTGATTGGTAGCAACTGTACAATACTGCTTGATGTGATTGAACTATGGAATGTTATAAGATCTGTAAGAGCTCCCAATAAAATGATTTAAAAAAAAAGAATACACAGGAACTTAAAATTCTGAAGTGAATTTGTGCACATGTATTATCCAGGCCTACTATTCTTACTGTGAGTGGCCCTGGTGCTCCTGCAGGGTAAGTGGTGCACACATACACTCTGTTCTGCAATTTGCTCCCATAAAGATTCCCACCTCAGAAATCCTATATGGGGTCACTATGATACAGAATCAACTCTATGAGAGTGGGTTTAATATGCTAATGGTATTCTATCAATAAGGAGGCAATGCTAAAAAAAATTTTTTTTAAAGCTTTAACTAGGGTGTCAAGAACCAGGGGACAAATAAGACACCACAACCCTTTCAGAATGGATTAGTGAGAGAATAGTAAGGGGAATGTGCACCTAAGGTCAACCATGCTCACCCCTTCCATCCCTATATAAATCCACACATCCACTCCAAAGAAAGGCTATTACTGAATGATTAATGCCCCTTGATTTTTTTAATTAATATTTTGTTAGTGGATAAAGACGGGATGGGAGAGGGGAGGGGGCATCATTTCTCTATGA
>NW_022111358.1:3306857-3308361 GCF_000313985.2 Echinops telfairi
GTTCATTGTGCTTAGAACAAAAATTATACATAGACTATATGGATTTATAAGTAAGAAACACACTTTTATTCAGTTTAGAGACTCTGGATAAAGTTCAGAGCAATGTTACATGTGAACTAATCTAAGAATTCTTCCATACATAAAGGGCTTCAAAAAGTTTGTGAAAAAATTCCACTAACTTTTAATTCCATTTTTCCATGAACTCTTTGAAGCCGCCACATACGTAACTGTGTTAAACTGAAAACAGGGACAACTCACACTGTAATTAGGCCAGAAGGCAATGGAGCAGGCTCTCTATAATGACACCGTAATTGTCAGACTAAAGTCCTTAGCAGTCTCCTGCCTGTCCCTTAATTGCCTTACTTCAGTAGTAATTTAAAAAATATTAGCTAAGAAGCAACATGACCAATTTTATGGTAACATTTTAGAATGTTGCCTAATCAGTTATTTAGATCATGATTTTAATAAGGCTGCAACTTGCCTGCACCAGCCAGTGACACATACAAATATAGCCCCAGGGCAGAGGGTGAAGAGAACGGAGAGAAGTTTTTTTAAAGATAGAAACTAGATTTCCCAAAGAACTTCCTATTTCCAAAAGAAGAAACTATATTCAGTGGCCTCTAATCCTACTGATCACACACTATAAATAGGTTTTTCTTGCTTTTTTGACATATAACTCTGGAACACTCCAAAACTAAAGGTCAGATTCATGATTCATCAATAAACACTTCTCCCCAGTGGAGACAAGACTTTTTTTATGGTAGGTGCTACAGATCCGAGGTTCAATTCTTACCAATAGTTACTCTAACCATAATACTGCTTTATATAATTAATTAGCTTTATAATGTGGAATCTAGTGGAAATGAAGAATACAAACGAAATGATATAACATTACCAAATTTTCCTTTGGAAGGTCCCTGCTTAAGTTCAATAGAAAGCCTGTGCAGTGAGACTGGAAATACACAGAATTAGTAGGATGACCACACTTAAAAACAATGTAAAAATCACTATCTCTCCTATATTTCAGAAATAAACGAAAATAGATCTTATATAAAAAAAGAAAATATATCTTATAGACTCGAGTATAAACCGACCCAAATATTTGCCGAGGCACCTAATTTTACCACAAAACCTGCATTAAAAAATGTGCTGAAAAAACTCAGCTTCAACTTGAGCATATAGATAACAGGGAACAAGGCTCCAGTGTCACAGAGGTGACGTCTGCCAGTCTCCCAAGGGGGAGGGAAGAATCAAATTCCCCATCAACCCAAGGCCAATTCCTATGAAGCGCGGTCAGACACTGGAAAGGAACAAAATTACCTAGAAGCTAATTTGGAAAAATAAATGAGTGTGAGTATCTATGAAAACATTAAAACATAAGGAGGGTAAAAGACGTGTATTGCCAGATATTAAAATGTATTAGAAAACGATATTTTGTAAAGCTTTGCAGTTAAGATGCAAAAATAGACTAATGAAATAGAATTTAAAAGTAACACACATACAA
>NW_022111358.1:3309215-3311026 GCF_000313985.2 Echinops telfairi
TTTTTTTTTGCATAATCATACAGTTTAATTCAGGTAAGCACCCAGTAGTGGCACTACTGGCTGTGTGGTAAGCAGGCGCTCAGCGTCATCAAAAAGCGATGATGATTTCCAAGGTGCTTGTGCGAAAGAGCGATACCATTTTGCATTGCCACCAGCAATATACGAGGAGCATTCTAGTTATTCCACATTCTTTCCACCACTTGGTATTGTCAAATATGGACTGTTTTTTGGTCTTTGCCAATCTAATAGGGATGTACAGCTTCTCATGTGGTTTTAATTTGCATTTCCCTGATGCCTACTGGTACTAAGCATTCTATCTTTCTTAGTGAGGTGGTGTACACAAGGTTTCAAAAAGCTCATGGAAAAATTCCATGATCTTTTCATTAGTTTTTCCCACAAACTTTTTGGAGCCCCCTTGTATGTTCAAATCTTTTGTCCATTTTAATTTTTTATTGTAGGGTTTTGATTTCTTACTTTGAATGGGAGAACACTTTATATATTCTGGATACAAGTCCTTCATTGGATTTGTGTTTTATAAATATTTTTGTCCAGTCTGTGATCTGATTCCATTTTTTAATTTAAATGTGTATACATAAAGTCTGAAATTATATTCACTAAAATGTTCACAGCGGTTATCTTTAGATAAAAATATTATGTATGATCATTGCATTCTCAAGTTTTCCAGCATTTTTCTACAATGAATATTTTTCACTTGGATATTAACCGTCAAAATTTTTTTAATTCACTAGTGCAGAGATTGAAAAACTACAGACCATAGCTATTTTTGTATGGCCCTCAAGCTAAGAATGGTTTTGATTTCGACACTTTTTAAAAGTTCTATTTAAAAAAAAAAAGGAGAAGACTGTAACAGGCCATAAGTAGATCATAAAGTCTAAAGTATTTATTATACGGTCCCTTTACAGAAAAATCACAGTAACCTCTATACTAATCACAGGATCTTCTATATCATTTCTAGCTTACATATTTCATGACTTATTACAAAGTAAACAACTGAATTTCAAAACTAAGCCTGCATATTTCAAAAGTAACATATTATAAAACATTGAAATTATTCTTTTTTGGTGCCATGCCTCAAAAAGGCATCAAGAGCAACAAGAATAATAAAATCAACCCATATTCTTTCTCAATATACTTCCATTAATTAATAAAAAGACCCAAATCACTGTTTTAGTCGATATTAACTATTCCTAACTTTGCAGATTTATATTTTCTATCAAAATAATATAAACAAAAAATTCAGAAAATCTGAGGTTTGCCTTTCATATGTTTTATTACAATATTACATATTACATGGGCCAGGCTTCTCCCATGATATGATATAACATAAGAACCCTGGTGGCATAGTGGGTTCTGCATTGGGCTGCGAACTGCAAGTTCTGCAGTTCAAAGCCATCAGCTGCTCCGAGGGAGATGATGAGCCTTCTACTTCTGTACAGGTTCACAGTCTCGGAAACCCACGGGAGCAGTTCTACCCTGTCCTACAGGGTTGCTATGAATTGGAATCGACTCAGTGGCAGTGAGTTGGTTTTGTTGGTTTTTCCCCGTTTGGTTGGTATTTACATATTATTTCTAAAACCGGTTAACTGAGATATATCAAGTACCTCGTTGTATTACAACACATTAACAAAGCTAACTAACTCTCAGGTAAAAAGACTGTCCACTATCTCTATTTGTGTCATTACTCCTTCAAAACTTGTCTCTAATATAAAATTAATCTTTGTATAGTTTTAAAGTTTTGTCCACAGAGATACTGTTGAAGGTTTTGAAAGTTAATGCTGAAGGTTTTTGAT
>NW_022111358.1:3312783-3314191 GCF_000313985.2 Echinops telfairi
GTGTTTATTGGCCAGGGTGGCACAATAAACTAACTACCTCATATGCCTAGGGGTTGGGAGGGATTCCTTATCCCAATCCTCCCACTATTTCGTCTTGAGGCTGACTCAGCCACACAAAGTGAGGCAAGGAGACTTTCTAACGGATCAGGAGACGTGGGAGCCAGACTGCTGGTGAGATCACGGAGAGGAGAGAAGCTAAAGAGATTTTATACATACCCACTGCCAGCGAGAGGACTCAAAGCACCCTTTGGTCAAAGTAGAACTGCAAAGGAAAAGCTCTTCCAGTAGAACAGAAATGATACCAGAGAAAAACACAGAACTTTGGGAATGGAGAAAGATCAAGATAAATGCTAAATATATTAATAAACATAATAGACTATTTTTGCTTCCTGAGTTCTTTAAAATATGTACTCCAGTTGACAGCTCAAAGAGTAACATTGTCCAGCGTGGTTGTCTATGTACATAGATATAATACATATGACAACTACAGCATCAGGGGAAGGGTAAAGGATCTATGTAGATAATAAGGTGTGTACATTCCTCTCAAACTCACGGCCAGGGAGTCCATTCCGACAGACAGCAGCCCTATAGAACAGGGGAACTCTTTACAGGAGCAGAAAGCCTGTCCTTGTCCTGCAAGCAGCTGGTGGTTTCACACTGCTGCCCTTGAAGTTAGCAGCCCAGAAGGAACCACTAGACTGTACATTCCTCTAAACGTGGTAAGACAGGTCTATGGGGGATAAAGGGTTTATCTATGAAAAGTTAATTATGTACACTGTATTATAACCCCCTAGAACTACCAAAATAAACTATATAAGAGACAGAGTAAAAACACAATAGATAAATTAAGATAAAATATTACAAAAAATTTTAAAATCCAATAGAGGGCAGAAGGGGAAATCGCTGAATGAAAAACAGAGGGAACTAAAAAATATTAAATTAGTAAGTTAAATCCATACACATCAATAATTACATTCAATGTACATGGTGTAAATACATCAATTAAAAGACAGATTGCCATAGGGTAGAACTAAAAATACAAGGCACAACCCTATGCTGTCCACAAGAAACTTTAAAAAATATATAATAGTAGAGAGATAAGTAAAAGGATGGAAAATACCATGCAAACAGAAACCAAATGATGGAATATCCATATTAATGATTAAAGTAACTTCAAAGCATGGAAAAGTACCAAAGATAGAGGGGCATTGCATAATGATAGAAAGGTCAATTCACCAAGACGATATAATAATCCTAAATGTGCATACAACTAACAACAGACTTTCAAAATACATGAAGCAAAAGCGAAAAGGAAAAATAGGCAAATCCACAATCCTAACTGTAGATTTCAATATGCCTCACCCAGTAATTAACAGAACTGCTGCTATTGCTAGATGGCATGGAGTCT
>NW_022111358.1:3314974-3326209 GCF_000313985.2 Echinops telfairi
GTTCCCTCACCTCTCCCACTGAATACATATTTGCTACACACACCAAATTAACTGCCAGCAAGTCCATTCCAACTCACAGCAACACGACATGTATGTGTGTTGGCTGGCCTCCAGTTTTTCTCTTTCTCTGTTTCACTGCATTGACTATTAATTGGGCTTGATCATTCCAGGGCACACATCTGATATCTGGGTTAACAGAGTCTTTCTCCGGGGATGGGTCGCTCCTGGTAAACTGTCCAAAGTACAACAATGTCTTGTCATCCTCACTTTATGGCTGCTCTTCTTCCAGTAGAGTGGTTTGTTCTTCTGGCAGTCCCTGGTGTATTTAAGAGTCTTCCCCAGGCATCAATCCTTCAGGCTTCCATGGTCATTGTCCCTCTTTTGCACAGATATAAGGTGACCGAAAATACTGTGGCTTGGACCAAGCACACCTTCGTCTTTAGACTGAGATCTTTGCTGTGTAATGACAGAACTAGTAGACAGGAAAATCAATGAGGATAAAAAAGAATTCACCTTTAAAGAAAATCAACTACCTCGCTCGAAATGACATTTAGAATACACTTCCCCACCAACAGCAGAAAACACATTCGTTTCAAGAACATATCCTGGATAGTAAAACAAGCTTAGCAAATATAAAAGAACGGACATCATACACAGTGTGTTCTCTGACCAAGATGGAATTGAATCAATAGAAATAAATAAGAATTTAAAAATGTATTCTTCTCTCAATGCAATCTCGCAAAATACTGTCCTTTGAGTTTATCATTAACTATTCCTGGAAGGCAACTAGTAAGTTGCAAAATCTACTTTCTACAGTCACAGGAGTCGGTCAACGTCAGAAGAATAGAAACTAACTTTTATTTCGGAACACAAAAGATAAACTATCTGAACTATAGGATATCAACAAGTCGCGAGTCACCAACGCCATGCTTCAGTCACTGCCATCAAGTCAATTCTGCCTCGGAAGTGGCATTTCTTTACCAGGGTGGACAGCCTCATCTTTCTCCCTCGGAGCAATTGGTGGACTTGAACTGCCAACCTTGCAGTTAGCATTCCAATGTTCAGCCCATGTTTTGCTTTAGATATTACTTTTAAAGAATCATCTAAAATCCTCAAAACAAATGGGGATAGTAATTGTCTGTTATGAACAATTTTAAGAATTGTGCACGATGCCACAAACAGGCTTTATTTGCCATCTGGGTTAAATTTAACTTCATTTTTTCTAATATTAAATGTCAACGACTGTATAACTAAGTGGCTGTTTCAGATTTCTTGCCTTGGTTTTTCTCCCCACCATCCCCCTAACGCAAAACCTGCCACAGGGAGCCAGAGTCCATTGGGAGAGAGAGCTGTCACCAGGTCCGACATTACTGACAGCTGCAGCTACTGCCAGACTTACTGAATACATTTGTTTATTTTTTAAAGCTGTACATGTGGCCCAACACAGACTAAAGGAAGAAGTGTTCAGTTTCCAAACAATATTTTTATCCAAAGATAATTTTAATTTTAAGAGTAAATATTTAGTTACAAGCATACGTCAAAGAAATAAAGTGCTTTACTACAACATAAGGTGATCTGCTAACTTATCCTACTTATTAAAAAACCCATCCAGACCCACTGTCATGAAATCGATTGTTATATCGACCCCACATGGGTTTCCAAAGGCTTTGCAAGTCTCTTTGGGAGCAGACAGTCTCATCTTTCTCCTCTGAAGCAGCTGGTGGGTTTGAACTGCCTACTTTGCAGTTAGCAGTCCAGTGCTTATGCCACAGAGCTAAAGGAAGGTTGGGAACCACTGTCATAGAGCTTCCATAGCAGGCAATTTTCTCAGGCAGACCCGGTTCAATAAAGAGTCGGCATGGAAACTGAAGATCTGAACATTGATTTTCTTAAAACTACCCAAACTGACTAGCTTCCTCCCTCTCTATTGCACAGTTCCAAACACGGATCTTGACCATTTCCTCTTCCCTCAAGGGGAACTGACAAAATGTCTACATTTTTTTGTTTTACATTTTTCTTCTTAACTCTGCTTAATAATCGAGTTGTCTATGCTCAGAAAAGAATGCAATATGAAACCAAGCTTTTATTCCTTTACCAATTTCACAGAACAAGTCTCAAATGAACAATTAGAAACTTGGCCAGTCTAACAAACTGTGATCACCACTAAATGTTTACAGGTGGCTGCATCTTCTGATCAAAGGGTCTTCTCATGCTGATCAGACTCTTTCAACCTGCTTCATGTGCCATCCTTATATCTTTAAGATACCACGTTAAAATATTTATCTTCATCGTGGTACAAGTTCCTATTAGTCTTCTTATTAAAGAGAGATCTGGCTTTAAAAAGAAGGGTATGAGGATCTTTAAATGAATTCAACCCTTCAATCTAAGATAGGGATGCCCATGAGTCATTCAGGTCTGAAGCAGAAAGTCAGTAGAAAAAAATCCTTTGGGGTTAAGACTTAAACATGGATCAGGTTAATCATGAAGTGCCAAATTGTATTCTGCAAGAACCCTATAAATTGATTACAGCAAATATGGCAATGCATGTTTTTTGTTTGTTTTTAACAGAGCATTTTAGATATAGAAATTTAGGCATGTAATTTCTAGTCTATATTTAAATTTTGAGGAGCCTTGGTGGCACTGTGGGTTAAGCCTCTGACTGCTAACTGCAAGGTTGGCAGTTCAAACCCACCAGCTACTCTGAAGGAGAAAGATGAGGCTGTCTGTTCCTGTAAAGATTTACAGTCTTGGAAACCCTAAGGATGAGTACTACTCTGCTCTATACAGCCTCGAAATCGAGAATCAACTCGATGGAAGTGGGTTTAATTTGAAATTTAATGTTATTTTTTTAACAAAAATACTTCAAAGAATAGTGAGAAATTCTCAACTTTGCCCTTTGTGAGTTATTTCTGTATAGACAGTGAGAAACTAAATTTTGTATTCAATATATTTTTAAAAGCTAATGAGTATGAGGTTCAAAAATATTTTAAGTGAAAAATTAGTGCAAACCCCTCCTCCCCCCAGAGTTTGGAACCTTGATAGAGACTTCTTCAAAATTCCTCATCTTGAAATTTAAGTTCACTTTGATCAAAAATTGACTGCCCTTGTCCTTTGTATTCTTAGGCACTTATCTCTTGAACATCTAGTTCCCTCACCTCTCCCACTGAACACATATTTGCTAATGGTATGGTTCTACAGAGCTAAATGCAAGTGCACAGCCCCGTGCATTTGTTTTCAGAGTTCTAACTTGGTCAGCTCTCACATGCAGCTCTTTGAACTGCATGCCCTTCTCCTTCCCCACTGTCACCCCGCCACCCCAACCCCATTCAGGGGGGAAAACCACATGGAGCACAATGAATTTTAAAATATCTGATTTGAATACTTGGAGGCCAAATCCCAAAGTAGGGTTTGGTTCCCAACCTTCCTGTAGCTCTGTTATCACGTTACAAAATACTGAACTGCTCCTAGGGGTTAGATTTTATATCAGGTTATTTCTTACTTTCTTAAAGCAAATGGATAACTCAAGTAGAAGCAAATATTCTGCCTGGATTATGGCTTTCCCTTCCTTTGAAATGAGAAAGCACTAGGATTAAAGCCAGACACAGGAAGAGAGAGATCTAACCTGAATGAAAACGTAGTACCTCAAAACCAGCTGAGACCGAATGTCCTTCACTACGGTACATTTGATGATCAATACTTTCCTTAACACAGACAGGCTGATAGTTAATATCTGAATTGCATCCTCTAAGAAGATATCCCAGAGCAAAATGCTAGAAGTACATTCAGTCTGGAGGTGAAAATGTACCCATCTGTTCATTTATGTATGTATTCTAGTTGGAATCTTGGCTCTAAGCAAATAGATTACGCCAAGAAACAGTGTCAGTTCAATTTTCAAAAATCATATATACTGCCACATGCTTTCCAAATGTCTCCTACCTCCTCGCTTTCTCATCTTGACCTCTTTCCCAAGTTTGAATGTGTCTAGTGTATCAATTTATTTTTACTACAAATCATAGAAAGCTTTATTAAGCAAAAAATCAAAATGTGAAACTATTGTTTCTTGATATATTTTCCATATAGGTCATGCATTGTTAAAGTGTTTTTTTTCTATTATTGGCTTAATATGATTTTTTTCTTACTTTTATTGGGGGCTCTTACATCTCTTATCACAATCCATACATTCATCCAGTGTGTCCAGCACATTTGCCGCCATCATCATTTTCAAAGTATTTTCTTCCCACTTGAGCCCGATATCAGCTCCCCATTTCTTCCCCCTCTCTCCCCTGCCCGCCCTCCCTCATGAACCCTTGATAAGTTATAGATTATTATTTTCATATCTTACATCATCCTCCATTTCCCCTCACCCACTTTTCTATTATTCGTTGGGAGGGGGTTATAGATTGATCCTTGTGATCAATTCTCCCTTTCTCCCCCCTCCCCACACAATCCTTCTGGCATCTCTACTCTCATTGTTGACCCTGAGGGGTTTATCTATCCTGGATTCCCTGTGTTGCGGGCTCTTATCTGTAGCAGTGTGCATGTTCTGGTCTAATCCAATTTGTAAGGCAGAATTGTGGTCATGATAGTGGGGGCAAGGAAGCACCAAAGAACTAGACGAAAGTTGTGTGTTTCATCGGTGCTATACCGCACCCTGACTGGCTCGTCTCCTCCCCACAACCCTTCTGTAAGGGCCTATCCAGTTGCCTCCAGTTGGCTTTGGATCTCCACTCTGCACGCCCCCTCATTCACAGTGATATGACTCTTTTGTTTTTTGATGCCTGATACCTGATCCTATTGACACCTTGTGATCACACAGGCTGGTGTGCTTCTGCCATGTGGGCCTTGTTGTTTCTCAGCTAGATGACCACTTGTTTATTTTCAAGTCTTTAAGACCCCAGACACTATATCTTTTGATAGCCGGGCACCATCAGCTTTCTTCACCACATTTGGTTATGTACCCATTTTGTCTTCAGCGATTATGTCAAGAAGGTGAGCATCACAGAATGCCGGATCGTTAGAACAAAGTGTTCTTGTGTTGAGGGAGTAGTGTATCAAATTTAACTTATTCCCTACTACCTCCAATTTCCACTCCTTTCCCATTGAGAGAAAAGGCACACATGTGCGCACATGCGTGGACACACAACTCACACACTCCTCCAATTAGTTTTCCCCATTCCTGTTCTCAGTCTTACTCAACTAGCCTCAAAGACTTCAGTCATGCCTTTAGCTCCTTGCTCTCCTCGATATTCTGTTCTAGCTGGTGGCCAAACACATCATTTTTCTTGTACAATTTATCTATCTCATATATCCTTTTCATTTGCACAGCATCTCTCTAGATGTAGCCCTTACCTCAAAAGGAGACCCTACGCCAAATGACTGCGTAAACCTCCCAATCTCGCTTCCTCTAGGGCTCTTCATCCCCTACCACCTCCCGATACATCTTGCATAAAGATAACTTTAAAATAAATAGCATCACATTGTCCTTATTATCAAACAATACACATTATAGTTAGAGACACAAATAACGGCTAGCAGCATGAGTGGATAACCAGTAGACTGATAATATTAACAATGCTCTAAGGAAGCAGAGTGAGTTACGACAAGAGAATTGTCAGGCACAGTGCCAGTCCTGTGCACATTGAATGGCAGAGAAGTAGGAGATGAGGCTAAAAATGTGGACCTGAGCCAGACTGTGGAATCTTCAATGTCATGCTACGAAGGTGAAAAGTGATCCTATTAAAATGTGAAACCAGCAATGTTGACACATGTACCTTTTGTTCTTGGTTTTTATGTTTGCCACTTTGTTTTTAATATACGATTTTAAAAGCAAAGTGCCCCAAGTAATAATAGAGTCAGATACTGATAGAATGACCCATTAAGTGGGATGATTGGTCAATCACGTTAGTCATCTACCCCTCACATTAGTAAACAGTCTGTAGAAATGGTTTACATGGAGTATATTCGGTACATGCTCATTCGGTCAGCTTTGTTTGTTTATGCTACCCAGAACCACTGATATCTCTACCTTCAGGACCTAACAATCACCAACAATGACCACATTCTACACAGTCTTAGGGAAGAAAGTCTGATCGAACATTTTCTTCTTCCAGACAGGGGAATAATGGATAATTATAGTTTGAAGAAGTCCAGCCCCAAGTTACCTAAACCCAAACGTTCCATTGCCATTGAGTTGCTGGTGGCTCCTACTGTGCTTTGAAAAATGGAGGAGGAGGAAACCTATTCCCTGAACAAGTCCAGCTTAGGTTCTGGCAGTAACTGGGTTCTAGCAGAGGACTATGACTAATCATAGGCCTTTTTAGGATGGTCAGTCCCTGGATGGACTCTACAGGTGTGAGAGACAAGTTGTGAGAAGCAAAGCCCACCCATTGTTGCTAGGTGCCATCAAGTCTCAGATTCCGACTCAGAGCGACCCTATGTACCACAGAAAGAAAGCCACCCTGTGCCACGCCCCCTCGTGGCTGCTTTTACCTTGGCGCCCACGGTTGCTGCCACTGTGTCAGTTCATCTTGTTAAGGGGCTTCCTTGTTTTCACCGCCCCTCGATTATACCAAGCATGATGGCCTTCTCCAGACTGGTCTCTCCTGAAAACATGCCCAAAATACGTGAAATAAAGTCTTGCCATCCTTGCCTCTAAAGGAATATTCTGGCGGCACTTCTTCTAAGACAGACCTGTTTGTCCTTTTGGCAGCCCGTGGCACTTTCAACACTTTGCCAGCACCATAACTCATGTGCACCTATTCTTTGGTCTTCCTTATTCAATGTCCAACTTTCCCATGCAGATGACGCAACTGAAAATACCACAGCTTGGGTCCGGCACACCACGGTCCTCAGAGTAACCTCCTTGTTTGAGCATCTGAATACCCGGTGCGCGTGGCCTGGCCATGAAGGGAAGGGAGGACCTGCGGACCAGATCCCCCTACTCGTAGACAGCCCGCTCTCTGGAGGAGGAACTGTTTTTGGAGTGCTCACACTGCATCCTCATCGCCACACAGTACGCGAGGCGTGGCAAGTGCTCAGTAAATATTTGCTAAATGATTACATGCTCTTGCAAAAATTATAGGCCTCAAATGCCAATGAACACAAGAGGGTTCACTGATTAATACATTTATGTTCCGCTCTACCGGTCTCTCCTTCTTTGAGGTATTGTTTTTGTTAGCTGTTCTGACTCACAGGGACTCTATGTACTGCAGAATGAAACACCATCCTCACAATTGTTCCTAAAAGCTTTAGCCCAACGTTGCAGCCATATGGTCAACCCATTCTGCCCCTCTACTTTACCAAACTTGATGTCCTTTCCAGGGATCGCTCCCTCCTGATCACGTGAGACAAAGGTTCACTATCCTTACTAAGGAGCATTCTGGCTCTACTTCTTTCAAGACAGATTTGGTCTTTATTTGGCAGCCTATGGTACTTTCAATATTCTCACCGTAAGTCAAACGCATGACTTTTCTTTTTTTTTTTTTTTCCGCATGACTTTTCTTATGCCTTCCTTGGTCAATGTCCAACTTTCACCTGCATAGGAGGTGATTGAAAATACCATGGCTTGGATCAGGTGCATCTTAGTCTTCAAAGTCACATCCTTGCTTTTCAACGCTTTAAAGAGGTCTTGTGCAGATTTACCCAATGCAATGCATTATGTGATCTCTTGACTATTGTTTCCATGAGCATTGATTGTGGCGCCAAGCAAGATGAAATCTTTAACAATTTCAATCTTTTCTCCATTTATCATGATGTTATCTATTAGTCCAATTGTGAGGACTCTGGTTTTCTTTACATTGAATTAAAATCCATATTGAAGATTGCAATCCTTGATCTCTGTCAGCAAGTGCTTCAAGTCCTCTTCATTTTCAGCAAGCATGGTTGTGTCATCTGCATATTGCAGGTTGTTAATAAGCCTTTTCTTCACATAATTTAGTGTCTCTGATTATTTGCTCAGTATACAGATTGAGTAAGTGTGGTGAGAAGATAAAACCCTCACACACTCCTTTCCTGATTTTAAACTATGCAGTATTCCATAACCGCCTTTTGGTCCATGTACAGGTCCTGCATGGGCACAATGGAGTATTCTGGAATTCCTATGCTTCTCAAGGTTGCCCTCAGTGTGTTATGATCCTCACAGTCGAATGCCTTGGCATAGCCAGTGAAACACAAGTGAATCTCTTTCTGGTATTCTCTGCTTTAAGCCAACATCCATCGGACATCACCAATGATACCCTTTGTTCCACATTCTCTTCTGAATCGGTCTTGAGCCTCTGGCAGCTGTCATTATACTGCTTGCTACAACTGTTGTTGCATGAGCTCTAGCAAAATTTTAATAGCAAGTGTTATCAATGATATTGTTTTATAATTTGAGTCTTCTGTTGGGTCACCTTTCTTTGGAATGGATATAAATATGGACCACTTCAAGTCAGTTGGCTGAAAAACTGTCTTCCAAATTTCTTGGCATAGATGAGTGCTTCCTCAGCTTACTGAAACATTTCGGTTGTTATCACACCAATTCTTGGAGCCTTGTTTTTGGTTCATACCTTCAGTGCGGCTTGGACTTCTTCCTTCAGTACCAATGGTTCCTGATCACATGCTACCTCTTGAAATGGATGAATGCCAACTAGTTCTTTTTGAGACAGTGACTCTGTGTATTCTTTTCATCTTCTTCTGATGCTTCCTGTATCATTCAACATTATGTCCAGGGAATCTTTCAATATTGCAACTTACGGCTTGAAGTTTTTCCTTCAGCATGTCCTTCCTTCTTGGTTTTCTAGCCCAGAAAAGATAAACAAACGGAACTTGTTCTGTTGAAACTACTCGTATGATCACAACCTTCTCTTGGAAGAGAAAATGCTTGGTATTTGCTAAAGTATGAAAAAAAATTAATGTTATACTAGAAATGGTATAAAATGTGTCTGATACAGCAGGATAGATCTTTGCACGTTTCATTGTAATACTCAACTTTATCTTCTCAAGCTGCCCTTTAGAATTTTTTTTAAATTTAATCATTTTATTTGGGGCTCGTAGAACTCTTATCACAATCCACACATCCATCCATTGTGTTAAGCACATTTGTACATTTGTTGCGCCCTTTGGAATTTTCGGTTCAGTTATTTTACTTCATCATTTCTTTATTTGCCTTAGCTACTCTGTGATTAAGAGCAAGTTTCAGAGCCTCTTCTGATATCCACGTTGATCTTTTATCTCTTTCCTGTCTTTTTAATGACCTTTTGCTTTCTTGCTGTATGTTCTTCTTGATGTCATTAGGTCCTCTGTGATTAGTATCCAATGCATCACACTTTGGGGCCCCTGCTGGTATTTGAAATACCAGTGACACAGTTCCCAGCATCACAATGGCACACAAGCCATCACAATATGACAAACTGACAGGCACATGTTAGTTTGTGAGACAGGATTCCCAAATGCAGCACACTGAGCATCAGTAAACTTACTCCTGAGCATCCACTGTGAACACATGCATCGTCACAGGTTTCACAGCATCTTACTCATTGCAGTCCCAGAGAAGATAAACAAAAGGAACTTACTCTGATGAAACTACAGAAATGCCTACAACTGCCTCTTCAAGGAGAAAATGCTTGGTATTTGCTGAAGTACGAAGAGAAATTAACACTATGCTAGAAACAGCATAAAATATGTCTGATAATTCCACTGAAACAGGAGCAGAGTTGAAATTCATGAAAACAGTAGCAACAGCCGCAAAAAAAAAAAAAAGTTTCCTTTTTCAAATGTTTGAAGAAGCAAGTAAACAAGGAAGATCCGACAACTGGTCTACTGAAATAATCTCTGGCCTTAGCACTCAAAGTACACTTATTTTCTTTGAGGATAGCACATTTATTTTTTAAAATAACATAACAGAAATTGGCTTTCCTTAATAAATGATTTTCCTGACCAAGGACAACTTTTCCCAAAGAGCATAATTATTTTTCAACCCACTGTCGTCAGCACTATAGTTTAAAATTAATGCAGCCATCTGATTATATCACAGGACAATCAGTTCATAAAGTTAAGTTTTGTTAAATGCATTCAAGAGCAGGTTTAGTAAAACACATAGGGGCTTCACAAAGTTCAAGGAAAAATGGAAGCGCAAAATAATGGAATTTTCCCAGGACTTTAAAAGACCCAGCACATATTCCTGAAAGACTAAAATGGGATTAAATATTGGGGGGTGTCCCTAGTCTAGAAAGAACTTTACATGATGTTCAAATCACTTCTGTGATGGGACTGTGAGCAAGACTTGAGAACAAGACTGTAGCCATTTGTATTTGCATCAGCCATGGTTAAGTATAATGAAGTTCCTATACAGCTGCTCTTCTATGTTTAACTCTTTCCCTGAGCTCAACCTGTGCTTGGAATATTAACTGCTATTTGAACCCTGCTGGGAGTCAAACTGACCTCTCCAGCTTTCTCGGTCATTGTGTAAGATTGATGAGGAGCTGTCAGTTGGAAAGGAGAGGTCAAGATAATAAATGATAGAATTCTTTTATGTACTCATTGTGTTTTTTGTTCTTACTCTTTTACGACTTTTTGTGGCCTGTTATGTGTTTTAGTAGCCCACCTACACTGATTAATTTTGCTATAAGAAATTAGTATCACGATCACTTGGAAATTGGGATAATTTAAGGTCCTGCTAAGGCGGGACTTCATCTTACATACTCTGGACAGGTTGTCAGGAAAAATCAGTCCCTGGGGAAGGACATCATGCTTAGTAAAGGAGAGGAAGGGCCTCACGGAACGGTATGCAAATGGGCGCAGGCACACTTTGTCCTGTTGTGCACAAGGTTGCTTTGGGCTGGACAGACTTGATGGCATCTCACAACAACAGTAACAAGCAGCTTGGTTGTGTTGCATGCTTCGATGAAAAACCTCCTAATAAACAATTTCTCCTCTTTCTGTGTTGCACCTGGAGTGGTTGTTAATTAAGCTTTGATCATTCCAGGGCATGGACATGATATTAGGGCAACAGGAAGAAAGTTTACCTTTCAAATGTTTGAAAACATGCTGTCTATGTAAAAAACACTGGTAGAAGCTACCGCAGGATCAGAAAACTATGAAGTATCATGTCCTCAAATTTAGGACTGAATTTGGGGATGCAGGCTTAACATATAAAATCTAAGAAAGACACCTGATCTGACCCCACCACACCAGGGCAAAATACTAAGGGCGTGCAACAAAACAGCAAGGGGAGCAGAGCAAGGAAGTCCCGAGGGA
>NW_022111358.1:3327301-3329361 GCF_000313985.2 Echinops telfairi
TGCTTGACACAATGGATGCATATATGGATTATGATAAGAGTTGTACGAGCCCCCAATAAAATGATTTAAATTTTTAAAAAGTCGAAGAAAGATGTAAACAAAGGTATGTCATCATGTGACTTCATAAGTGCCAATAAAAGGTAAGGAAGACTTGAGACCTAATGTCACCACGGGCAGAATCTGAGAAAGTGCTTATGCCGATGACATTTCCATGGGTTGACTTGTACCTTTGACTTTGACAAAATAGACAAAGCCTATGTATTAAAACAAAAAGGCAATTGATCAAAGGACACCTAAGGTCTAAAAAGAATAGCTATTTTCATAACATTTAAAGAGCAAAGGCAAACAATTCAAGCTTCCTTAAAGAACATTCTTTAAAATAACATTCCATGATCACCCCACAGATTAAAATACATAAGGAAGAAAATGTGCTTCATACAGCTATCCAACTAGAGCATTTGCAGCCTGGCCTAACGTGACGTGGTGAGATCGAGATGCTTCTCATGCTGGAAATCTCATGAATTTTTATCATGAAGAAAATAACAATGACCAGAACATGAGATGGTCCACGGGATTCTTCAAAGGATGCACTATAATTAAGAGAAGAGGGCGTTGATAGGATTGTTCTAGACTGGAAAACGACAGGCCCACAAGGGCAATGCTTGAACCTTGACTGGACCTTGGGACAAAGAAAAGGAGGTATAAAGAATATTTGGGGGACATTAAGGGAAATTTAAGTTATGGATGGCATAATACTGAATTATTGTTACTGAATGATTGTCGATTTCTCAGTTACAATAACGGTTTGTGCAAGAAATTGTCCTCATATTTAGGAAATGCATGCCGAGGTCATTACAAGTGTCATGGTACCTGAAAATTATTTTTAGATAAGTTGGCAAGACTGTGTGTGCGTTGGCGGGGTGGGGGTGGGGTTAGATAGTGACAAGTGGTGAATTTAAATACATATGGGTGCTAATGGTAGTCTCTGGACTTTGCTGTGGGTTTAAAAATTCCAAAATAAGAACTAAGACTTCTAAACACCAGAATTCCTCTTTACAACTCAGAGCACCTGGCAGAAAGCTAAATGAGCCACCGGGAAGAGCCCAGCCAGTCCTCGGCTTCACATACCTACCTTCCACATCATACCAGTGTGCTCCATTGGTGATCCCATCTTTGAAAGTCTCGTCTTCGTCGCCCGGACAGTGAGGCGCACCCGTTCGCATGATGGGGTGGTTGGAAGCATACGCTTTCGCCAGATATCTAAAGACTTCGTCGTCTGAGGTTTTGCTGTAGATCCCAGTGGCCGTATGTTCCGGCGAATCATCGAAAGGGTAGCTTGCCACCACGGAGCCTCCGTGGAGATTCCCAGAGAGCACAAACCTTTGAAAATAGACAAAATCATACATCAGTAAAAAAAAAAGTCACACTCTTTCATTAGCGACCTAATCCCTCTCTTGGGAGACCTAGAAGGCCATTGTACCAGCTGTTAGACGTAGACCATCAGCACCACCGACCGAAATCGAAACTCGTCAGGAAGAAAGAATTTCAGTTTGATAATGTGAGCCAAACAGTTTTTACTATTCAAGTTGCCCTTAAGTAACTTGGAAGAATTTTCTCATTGTTGACAAAGCAGCTGAATAAACCCTAGGAGGGGGCTTCAAAAAGTTCCTGGGAAAATTCCATTATCTTTTAATTCCATGTTTCCAAAATTTACATGAAGCCCCCTCATGTAAATTAATGTTTTAGGACACATCTTATTAGGCGAACAATCTAATATGAATTTGCCAACATTTAATCTACAAAAATGATATTTTCCTATCGATCAACCTAATATTTCATAATGCTTCAATTTTATAGAAGACATGGCTGATAAACATTCATCGAATACATGAGATAGGTTAGTACCTTTTACTGTAAGTGTACTTACAGTGCAAAGGAAAATTTAAATATAGGAAGCCAAATTTAAAGCAGGACGTATTTTGCCTCACAGTATCGTAAAAACACATTTTTAAAGGAGAAGCCACAGTGGAAAAGATTCAAGGAGGGGCAAGGGGGAACCT
>NW_022111358.1:3329757-3335401 GCF_000313985.2 Echinops telfairi
GAGCTGTTCCAAGGGAGAAAGAGATGGCAGTCTGTTGCCGCTAAGTTTACAGCCCAGGAAACTCAACAGGGCAGCTATCTTCTCCATCCTGTAGGGTTGCTGTGAGTCTCAATCAACTGCACGGCACACAACAACACAGATAAACACCGCAGAACTCCCTTTAGAGTGAAACTAAAGGCAAGCAGAAATCCCACATATGCAAATTTTCCTCAGGGAACAGTGAGTTCCAGATTAGACCCCCTCCCTTGGCAATCTAAAGTGGATTTTCTCGCTCCTGCCTCTCTGAGGTTGAAATTAACTGGTCGACTCAAGTTCAGAAGAAGGCTGACATGTGCCATTCTCTCCATATGCCTGAGAGAAAACGAACCCTATCATAGGTTTAATTTAAAAGGTTCAATATAATCAGTTTTAGCCCAGAGGAGATCAGACAATTACTTGTAACACTGAATCTGTTCATTAGAAGACAGAACTTAGCCAAAGATGACAATGATTAAGTAATACTGGAACAGAGCATGAAAAAAAAGACTAGCTAAAAACTAATATGATTATGATTAGCGATCTTGCAGAGACAAGGAAGAATGCCATTTGGTGTCGTGGCAACAGCACAGGCTATGGCGGCAGACGACCTGGGTAGGAACAGTGGGTCTCCAAGTACTGTCACTCACCATTCACAGAAGCAGAAGCTAAAAGCTACAACAAAAATCACCCAAAAACCTGTTACCATGGAGTCAATTCTGACTCACAGTGACCCTACGTGTGTCAGAGCGGAACTGTGCGCCATAGAAATTTTGATGGCAGCTTGTTCAGATTTATTATGGCGTCGGGCCTTTCGGCTGAGGTGTCTCTGGCTGGACTCTCTGTCAGCAGCAGAGCGTGTGACCAAGTTTGCAACTCCCAGAGACAACTGGTCAGAAGTTACTGCCTGTGAATTCACTGCAAGCCCACTTTCTCCCTCATTTGTAAAATGGGGATTTACACTACCTGATTCCCAGGGTGGTTAAGAGAATTAAATAGGAAAACGTGAAACATCTTCGTGCACAAAAAAAACTAATTGCCATCGAGTCAATTCTGAATCATAGTGACTCTACAGTACAGGGTAGAACTGCTGCCCTGTAGGCTGCCGAGGATGTAAATATTTACAGGAGCAGAAAGCCTCGCCTGTAGCTTTTGGTCTGGCTGGTGGGTTTGAACTGCAGATCTTGTGGTTAACAGCCAACCAGCAATCCACTATGCCATCAGGGTTCTTTCTTCAAGTACAGGGATTGCTTTATAGCACCTCTCAACAAACATTCACAAAAGCCTAGGGGTAGGGGGTAAGGGTGGGTAATAGGGAGGTGATGTCAAGGAGTTTAAGAAGGAAGGAAGTAGTAGCAATTGTATAATGCTGCTTGGTGTGACTGAACTGTGGAATGATGCATCTGTATTAGCTCCCAATAAAATGTGTTTTGGGGGGGAAATAAGTAAATAAATAATTTAAAAGCCTTTTTTTTTTTTAAGCCTATTTAGGGAATCATTCCATTCTTCATGTCCACATTGCCAGCTCTAGGGTGGTAGAATGATAAGCGAAACAGAAATATATATTTTTTAAATTAAAAGAATTTTATTGGGGGCTCTTATATCTTTTATTACAATCCATACATCAATTGTATCAGGCATATTTGTACATATGTTGCCATCATTCTTTTCTAGACATTTACTTTCTATTGAGTCCATGGTATCAGCTCCTCTTTTTTCCTCCCCCCCTGGTGACCCCTTCAGAGATTATAATTATTATTTTCAAAGCTCACACCAACTGCTATCTCCCATCCCCCATGGTTTCTGTTGTTCTTCAGCAGAAATGTATTCTAACATCTCAAAACTCCTGTTTCCTCTAACTAAAGCATGCCTTTCTGAGTTGTGCGCCTACGATAATATAAACACTTTTTTTCCCTACTGACTTTGAGGAAGTTACAAGAAGGTTGGCCGGGCTCAGGCAATCATCATTAGCAACACACATTTTAGTGTTAATTATGCACCAAACAGTGTTCTACATACTAGGGATACATTGAACACTAAGAAAATGAAAACCCTTCATGAGTACATATTCTAGTGGAATAAAATGGATAACTGAAGATTCTAAATAAGTGGAGCAAGCTACTTTATACTACATATTTTTTATTAAAACCCAAGATTCTCTTCTACATGCAATTTTTCACTATTTGACATCTCTTGAAACACTTCTCATATAATACCACAATGCCAAACCAAATAATTTTAGGACAATGAAATAATATTTGTGACTTGTGTGAGTGATAATTAAATTCATTTTCCTGCTTCTGATTGCATAGCATTAATAGCACCAATGCCAGTGTAAATAATGAGGATTTCAAATGAAAGTGACAGTGCCTGTAGGGTTACTGCTTCATCAAAGCAATGTCTCATCTATCTAAACTCAGTCGCCATTCAAACCAGTCTCTCAAAGGTTCCTCACACCTGTCTTTGACTTCATGTATCACATAAGACTGAGAGATTATAAATATAAACAAGAGTCTATAAATATTAAAATACCAGCAGCACAAAAATACTAGATGATGCATACAATAACATCGCAAAATGGGCAAATGCTTTGTGTTTTTAACTGCATTCACATATCAATGTCCTCTGTTATTGAAGAATAGTTTGTTGCTAAACAAGGAGTGTTTTCAAATTAATTTTTAAAGCCTGATAGATGTACTGTAAACCCTATAGAATAATCAACTATGTTTATCTTTTGGGTTAGAGCAACATGTTTGAAAAAATGGTTGGGGAAATTTAGGGAAGCCCATAGCAACAGAAAGGAGCCCTGGTAGCAACCTGGGTTAAGCATTGGGCTGCTAACCGAAAGGTCAGTGGTTTGAACCCACCATCTGCTATGTGGAAGAGGAGGAAGCCTGCTTCTATAAAAAAGTGCAGCCTCGACTCTCATTCTCTCTCACACACACTCACTCTCTCACCCACCCACTCACTCACTCTCTCTCACCCACCCACACACACACAAAAAACACACACACACACACACACACACAAAGTGCAGCCTCAAATTGTACAGAGCGATTCTACTATGTCTTTTAGGGTTACTAGGTGTCAGAACCAACTCAACAGCCGTTTTCCTGGTGGGGGGAATAGCACCATGTGACTCCACTGAGACAGATGAGCTTTTAGAATCCACAGGAGCTCCCATCTTTGAGCTGACCAGCCCAGGCCATAACCTGCTATTGTTACCTACTGGTGATCTGAAACACTAATTTTTGGGTCCAGACTTTGCATGGAAGACTTTCCATAAAGCCTCAAGGTGACTTGCCCTGGGGGAGAAGCTCACTTTTATTTTTGGTCACAGAACAATATACTGAGAAAAATCTAGTCATTGCATTTACACCTCTCAAGAGTCATGAAAGAGTATTTAAGTCATCACGTAAGCAATGCAGGCAGTTCACTTGATGTGTCATTTCCAAAAAGCTCTGGCCATCCTCCCTCTGACTTAAGACACTATGTCACACGATACTATGTCTTACGCAGATGTTCAGCCGTCCTGATGGGGTAGTCTTTCAAAGAAAAGAAGTCTTCCCAGAAGCATATGTGAAATTAAAAATCTGGAACGGTCAAAATACATAACCTGAGATGTTTCTTGATCTGCTATCTAATTAGAGCTGAAATCTCAAAGAAGAAATGATTCCAACTCTCAGAAATTTCTTTGCTCATTACTACCTTCATCTTACTTTTGACTCAAATCAAGACAGACTCACTATAGCCTCTTCACAAGCCATAAAAAGCAGACACAAGTGGGGATATGCTGGCATAGCGATGCTTGAAAAGGGAGGAGGTGAAGGCTCACCTCAGATGCCATTCCATCGGCAGGACTCTGTCCCTTTCTGCAGAAAATCCCACCCTTCTCTCATGACTCGAGGAGCCCGGGTAGCGTAGTGGGTTATATCGTGGCCTTTGAATGGTAAAGTCAGCATTTCAAACCCACTAGCTGCTCCTGGGAAGAAAGACAAGGCTTTCTGTTCTTGTAAAGATGACAGCCCGGGAAGTCCAAAGGAGCCGTTCTACTGTGTCCTACAGGATCACTACCAGTCGGAACCCGCTTGAGGGCAGAATTTGGGTGAGGGTTTTTGTTGTTGTTCTCAAAACTCAGTTCAAGTTCTACAATTTCCACAGCTATGGCCTTGTTAGTGAGGCCCACACACTTCTGCCTACTGGGCACAATCCCCGCTAAATATAATGAGGTACATAAACACACCTCATATGTAATTATTCTGATTCCACACCAATTTCCTGAGGCCCTCATACATCTCACAAACAAAACAAACAAAAGCCCTTCAAATTCACTGCTATTGAGTCGATTCTGACTCACAATGAGTATTGAAGGACAAGGTAGAAGTGCCCCCTGTGAGTTTCTGAGATCTCTACTGGAGTAGAAAGCCCCATCTTTTTCCTGAGGGGCTTTGAACTGGGCTGATCTTGCTGTTAGTAGCCCAACTCGTAACCATGACACTGTGTGTCTACTGGTTAATATTTTAAACCCCACAACCTACTAAGTAGCCTTTAAGTAACATTTCGAGCATTAACAATAAGCCATTTTATTAAGGTACACACATGCCATCAGCCACCTTTCTCAGAGTCTAAAATCAAGCTGTTCACAGATGAGGAGTCCAGGTCTGGGCATGTTCCCCAGCCTCAGCCATCAGTCCTTAACTGAATCTGTGGTCAGGACAGGAGTGGAGTCACTCCCTGTCAAATGTCCAAGAGGAAGACGTGGGGATGTCAATTCCCATTGCTCAGCTACAGTCTCTCCGTGGGCTGTGAAAAGCACTAACCAGGAATCCAGGCCAAAGTCCCAACAACACTGCTTACTAAGTGAGTGAGTGGGACCTATCTGACCCTCCAATTTCTCCACTTGCAAAACAAGACACTTAGGGCTGTATCACATCAGACTGTGGCTGGCATAAAGTGAGATCACACTCTTTCTTAGAAGATAATAGCTAGTTGTGTGCATCTTATCTACAGACCAGATCATTTAATGCTGGTTCGTCCATCCTCATTCTTATTCTGTGGTCCTCTGAGAACAGGGACCAGAACGCTGGGAAGGACTGTCACCACTCCAGCCAGAGAGAGCTGGCTCTGCATGCCCTGGAAGAATGACAGCCTCTAGGCGGAGCTGCCCTGCCCATTAGCGGGCGGGCGGGCGGGCGAGTAAGTGGCCGGAGCCCAGTCCATTCTGGGGACAGGGACAGCGCGCATTGTGTGAGCGCCGACGGGGCGGGGCAAGGCGGCGACACTCACTTGTTCCTGCGGATCCAGTTGATGAGGGCGCGCACCTCGGGCACGTCGTCCAGGCCCGGGGGCTCGCCGGTGCCGAACTGGTCCGGGAAGCTGCGGTTGAGGTCGCGGCCGCGGCTGTTGTCGCGGCCCGTGGGCCCCGGCGGGTCGCCGTCCCCGAGGCCACAGTCCCCCTCGTGGGCGCGCTCGAAGCCGTCGGGGTTGAGGCTGGGCATCACGTACACGTCGGTGGTGTTGAGCAGCCGCACCAGGCGCGGGTCTCCCCGCTTGTAGCCGGCCACCAGCTCGCGGGCCAGGTAGATGAGCACCTGGCGCGACACAGTCTCGTCGCCGTGCATGTTGCCCA
>NW_022111358.1:3336074-3339390 GCF_000313985.2 Echinops telfairi
CTCTCCTCCCGCGGAGCTGAGGCTCGCTCTTGCCCCCACGTCCGGTTTCCTCTGCTGTGTGTGCTCCGCTTCTCGCCTACTCCGTCAGGCTCTGGATGGCGTCTCTCCTAAGTCGTCACCTCCTTTCCTCCCCCTGCTCCTATGACCTCTGTTCCCTTCTTTGTTGCGGCAGTCCCCTGCTGCGCTTTTACGCGTGTAGAACGGGAAGAACCAGAAACTTCCAAAGAATCCTAAGGTTGACAAAAATCGAGGTTCCGAAGAATCTGAATTCCAGAAGCCAGAGAGAGGGCTTTTCGTTCGATCGCCTTTTCACCCTTCCCTGGAACTCGCCCTTCCTCTGAGTCCACAGCCCGGCACGTGGTTGAAGAGGCTGTGAGACCCTTGGAGTGGTGGAGGGCTCACGACCTCACACGCCTGTGCCCTTTCTCCTTTATGTTGAACGGAAATCTGCAAATCCCCCTTTGTGTTACTAGTTCTTGAATGTCACCCCAGAGTTGTTCTCACTGCAACTCGTTCTCAGGTTTCAGAGTTCACCTGATCGCCTCTCACACCTCTTTTGAGTTTGTTACATGTTTAACTGTGGCCATGGATGACCAGTTTCTTTTCTTTCTTTCTTTTTAAACAGCAGACGTGACATCTCGGACTTGGTGAGTCTGATCACTGCGCTCAATGTGCTGTCAAAACTGGCAAGCAGAGTTTGATCAACTCGAGGGGGCGGGGACTTACACTGATCTTTAAAGTTAGTTTTAGTTACTTGGTTCCATGAATACCCCAAACCTCACAATCCAGTTATCACGAATGAATTTCTCTCCATCAAACACCATTCCAATGGCTGTTATATTTTCTTCTGTCAGAACCCCCCCAGGTCCAGGCCCCTTCCCCAAACTGTGATGGAAGCCAAATAGGACCAGCAAACAGTTCATTGATATATTTAGCAAATGTTTGTTCAGCAACTACCATATGCGAGACCTAGAAGGAAGCTGGGAAGCAATTAAACTTTCTGCCTAGTTAGAGATTCAATGTTCCCCTTGCCATTGAGTGGATCCCAACTCATAGACTGACTAGGGCAGAGGTAAACTACCCTGAATGGTTTCCAAAGCTTAACAGCCGAACAGGTTAACCACCGCACCATCAGGACTCCTAATGACAAGTGCAGTTTGTGATAAATGCTACAATAGAAGAAGTATGGGAGCCCAGGTGGGGGAAACCTTATTTAGCCCGAGGAAGAGGAGGAGATGGCGAAAAGAAAGACTAGGGGAGAAGAGAGGGACTCTGGGTAGAGGGGGGAGCAAATAGAGAAGGCTTGAGAGCAACTGCTGCTTGTTCTGGGAAGATTCACAGGTGTGGAGGCAACATGACGAGACACACACCAGAAAAGCCCTACTAGGGCTCAAAGAGGCTTTTATACGTGAGTCAGACAGGTATGAGGAACCGCTGGTGAATTTTAAGCTAGTTAAAAAAAATCCCTCCTAATTAGGAGAGAATGAAAGATCAAAGACTTAGGACAGAGTCACATATGAGGAAAATATACTCCCAGAACACAGGAAAGATCGTGAACTTGGGGTATGCCAGTGCAGATAGAGGCAAATGATTCCAGAGAGCTTCCAGAGGGAAAATAGATTGGATCTGGTAACAGAGCCAGAGAACACGTTACAATGTAAGTCACTTGGAGGAGTCCCTGCGGGGTAAAACCAGTTGCTGCCCACCCTGCCCCGACCCATGCATGTCAGAGTAGAACTGTACTATGTAGGGTTTTCAATGCCGAGTTTTCAGAAGTAGATCACCAAGCCTTTTTTCCAAGGCACTTCTGGGTGGACTTGAATGTCCCAACATTTCGGTTAACATTAGCCAATTGCACTGCCCGTGACCAAGGTATATCCTCCCATGGACAGTGAAGCATTTCTGATTCATAACCACCCTGAAGGGCAAAGTAGAAC
This sequence comes from Echinops telfairi, assembly GCF_000313985.2. Lineage (NCBI taxonomy): Eukaryota > Metazoa > Chordata > Mammalia > Afrosoricida > Tenrecidae > Echinops > Echinops telfairi. The sequence continues at coordinate 3,338,012 of NW_022111358.1, forward strand.
TGCTCCCTAAGGATTCCAAGGCTGTCAATCTTTACAGGAGCAGAAAGCCTCGTTCTGGTCCCCATCCCCACCCCCACCCACCCAGTGGCTGATAGGTTCAAACTGCTGGTACCACTAGGGCTCCTTTCCCAGAATGTAGGATCGGTTGAAGCACAGGCAGGTGATGAGTTCACTACTCTGCCAGGGCACCAGGCACAATCCCTCTTGTCCTATGATGCTGCGCCTTTATGCCCCACATTGCCAGGCCATACTCCGTATGACACATAGCAGCTGTGGTCCTTCAGAAACCACACACACACTACAAAAACTACTCCCCACCTGTGAGTGCTTATCATTACATCATGAACTTTTATAGTAATCTGAACCACAAAAGTCCCAGGGGCCATGTTAACTTCAAATCAAAGATCTCTTCTGCCCTTTTAATACTTTTTTGGGGACTCTTCCTGCACCCTCAGCCTCAACCAGCAAGGCAGGCTTGAAAGGTAAGCAATCGCAAGAGCAGGGGAATAAAGTAATTTGAGGCACCGCCCTCCCAGGCCTCCTGTGGCGTGGTGTGGTTAGAGGCTTCTTTCAGGTCTAGCACCTCCTTCCTGACAGGCCCTTTGTGTCAGACGTGTTAGACCCGAAATCCAAAGCTTCTGACTCTAGTCCCTGCTCAGTGGAGGGGAAACAGAGGGCTGGCTTTGTGTCCTAAATACCTCTAGCTGTGCCAGGCAGTCTTGAACCTTAAAGAGAGGTGTCAATTTCCTCCCCTCTCCTCCCTTCCACCTCCCAAGGAAAATCTTGACCTCAGAAATAAGGGGACTTGGCTTGAAGGTAAAAAGACTTCCTGCTTCACAGAAGCAGATCGATAATCACCTGTATTAAAAAAAAAAAAAGCAAACAAGCTATTGAATGACTTCAGCAACGGTCATTTCCCTTCAGAGGATGCACAGGTAATTGGAGCATGAATTGTAAATGCCTCATTGTCTGGCACAAACCCCCACCGATTCGCAAATTCAATTCAGCACATGTTGATGAAGCCCCACGCCAGAGAAAGAGTCTGTGCTAAATGCATGGGGGTTGGCTAATAGGTGTGGGAGACCTCTCCCCTCCAGAAGGCTAGAAGCCAGCGAGGGAGACAGAAAATGGTCACAACATGTTCTGGGCCTGAGCTACAAAACAGGCATGGTACCCAACCCTGTCAGTTGACTCATCATTTAATCCTCACAGCAATCCTATGAGGCAGGTACTATCCCCATGCTAAAGATGGAGAGAACGAGGCACAAGGTCTCACAGATCCAGGTCTCAAACCCAGGTAAGAAAGAAAGCACACAATCATTAACTCAAAAGAGCTGGGGTGAGGGAGGGAGAGCTCTAAGAGTTTGCAGTCATTTACC
>NW_022111358.1:3339600-3357330 GCF_000313985.2 Echinops telfairi
GATACCAGGAGGATAAGGGGAAGGTGGGGGGAGAAAGGGGTAATCGATCATAGGGATCAACATATAACCTCCACCCAGGGGGACTAACAACAGAAAAAGTGGGTGAAGGGTGACAGAGATGTAAGATATGAAACTAATTATGATTTATCAAGGGTTCATGAGGGAGGGCAGGCAGGGGAGAGAGGAGGATAAATGGGGAGCTGATATCAAGGGCTCACAGAAAGAAAATGTAAAGCGGAACTGAGGAACAGGGAGGAAGACAGACATAACTGACAGGACAAGGGAGAGCAGACACAGAAAAAGCTTTATTGGGGGTGGGGGTGGGTTCCAAGATGAGGTTCCGTAACTTAGGCCAACAGGTTAGGGAAGTCGTGCTCAGCAACTGGGGGCAAGGGTTTTTAAAGGGGTGGTGAGGAATGTATAGCAATTTATGGCAATTAGCATATGGAGTCTGGAAACTCCGAGAGAATTGCTTGTCTACTCCTTGTGGCTTTCTTCGAACCCAAAACATCTGGTTTCACTGGTTATCTTATCTGGTGCCGGCTGCTGCTGACCTTTGGGATGTGCAGGGAAGCACGTGCAGGGCCCAGCCCTGCTTCAGCTTAGCCCAAACTGGGGCTGCCTAGTTCAGACGCAACCCAAACATTCCAAACTTCTTAATATTGGTAATGGGGCGACGTACTCTGTCTTAACTACTTCCTGCTGAGATAGGGCAAAGAAGGGGCGGATTAAGAGTTGAAAGGTTTGGGGGCCAGGCCAGTCGGCAGTGGACTGTAAGGGTGAAGAAGCTGATTGAAGGTCAGGTTGGAGATATCTTTCATCCGTTCCTGCAAGAATCTAAACACACAAAGAGCTAAAAGCAAAAGTACACAGATTATTATCAGGGGCCTGATGAAGGGCATAATCCAGGCCATGGCAGGATGTTGAAACCATGAGAAGCTGGTGGTGCTCCACTGACATTTCCTGATTTTATTGGCCATGGTGCGGAGTGCCTTAACATTTTGTTTAACTACACCCTATTCATTAATATAATAACAACAGTCTTTATTTAGAAACATGCATGTTGCTCTTTTATCTGCTGTTAATAAATCAAGAGCTTAGCGATTTTGTAGTGACTCATGCTAAGGATGTTAACTGCCTTTTGGAGGGAGAAGAGAGTTATCAGGTTGGGTGAAGGAAGGGGAAGGATCAGAGGTGCTTTGAGACCAAAAGTAAGGTGTAAGGAGGTTCCTAAATAATTTAAAATGTCTCTTCCCAACAGAGGGACCAGGCACAAAGGGATTATAAGGAGGAATGAGTCGTCAAGGACTAGTACACCTGGGGCAGGTAGGCTTGCCATCAATGTCCATGACCGAGATTGAGGAAGGATTGCTTAGCCCTGAAAATGAGGGCAGGTCAGAAAAGATAGCTTCCATGCAAGAAGGAAATTTACTCACCCAATACCTTGAGCAATACCCCAGGCTTGGTGAGGGTCACGGGGGTCCAGTCAGGGTCTCCTCAGACTTAGGCCAATCCCAGCAGGGCCAACGGTGGGTCAGGAATTGGAAGGACAGTCCCCCCACGTGGAGACGCAAAGAGCCTGTCGCTTTTCCAAGGACAGTCGGACTTCCAGTGTCCGCTTTGACCGCACACAGGGCAGGGTTTGGTTGGAGCTTTAGGCCTGGGGCACTTCTGTGACCAGTGCCCTTCTCTGCACTAGAAGCAGGCACCAGGTGGCCGTTGTTCCCATACACCCTTGCCCCACGCTGCCCTTCTGGGGCCTCAGGGGATTGCCAGCCGCAGGGCTGCTACTAAGGCTTGGGTTGAAAATTTATCTTCTGCCGGAGCCAGGCATCACGAGCTGACTGCCTGCTCCTCACGGCTGTTAGAACCTTAAATGCCATATTCGCTAAATCTTGGACCAGGGTTTGAGGGCCTTTCTTCCACTTTTTTAAGCTTTTAATATAAAGCATCAGTTAAGCAGCTTAAAAAGGTGGCTGGATTCTTGTCAGGCTTTTGAAGAAATAAAAAGACCTGAACATATAGGACTTTTGATTATTTGTGAGTTTGTTGACAAAAATTGTTGAGGTTGCGGGGAACGTTAAAATGAAAGTATTATTTTCTGACTAGCACGACTCATGTCCAATTGGTATCGAGGCCAAACTTGGTTACAGAAAAAGACCAGGTGTTTAGGGTGGAGATCAGGAGCCAAACCCAATTCAGTAAGGTTGGCAGTAGGCACCCCAAAGGACTGTCCTTAGGGGGTTGGGACAGAAGACTTCTCATTGTGTCTCAAACTGCAGGGGGTACGGACAGAGGAGAAGGGCATCCCCTGGTCCCCGTTCGCAGCCTTCAGTCAGGAGGTGGCCCAGTAACCCTGAGAGGCATACCCGTCAGAGCTAGGGGCCCAGTGGGAGAGTCCTGGACTCTCCTGAACAGGAAGGTTCCCTGGCGCAGGCCTGTGGCTTTAACCGGCAGACAGGGACCTCGGATCAGAGAGAGACACACTGGAAGCCGAGGAGGGGGAGGGGGGCCTGGCTTTATGGCCGGTAAAAATAGAGTTTAGTTAGGCCTTTGTTCAGGGTGAGAGGAAGGGGAGGCAGAACATTTTAGAGAACGCACTTTGGGGTCACAGATGCAAAACAAACAAACAGGTAGAAAGGGCTCAGACACACCCTCTGCGTTCCAGTCCAGGCAGAAGGTACAGTGACTGCTCGGCCTAGTGCTGGGAGTCCTGTTATCAGCAGGAATCCCAGGAGGTAAACACAGAGACAAAAGACTGGAGGTCACATGAGAGAAGGGAGACACAGAGAAAAGATGGACACGAGAAACTGGCCTTATCATCACACCCCTTTCAGGGAAAGGCAGTTATTTCCAGCTCTCTTGGTACCAGGGTTGCAGAATAACCCCCTGCAGCGGAGCCACGTTCAGCTTCCCAGCGTACTTGCTTTTCAGGGCTTTCAGCTAGTTAGCTTCCCGCGGACCCTATGTTCCCGTTTGAGTTTGCTGGTCCTCGGTGTCCAGAGCGACAAACAAGACAAACAAACAAACACAGAGAGATACTGACCAGAAGTCACTCGTTCACACAGGCTCCGGATGTTCGAGAAGAGAGGAGGGGTGAGCTGCGTCCCAGCTGAAGCAGCACTGGGGCAGCACGGAGCCCATGTCCCTACCTCTCCAGGGTTTCTCGCACCAAATGTAAAGCGGAACTGAGGAACAGGGAGGAAGACGGACATGACTGACAGGACAATGGAGAGCAGAAACAAATGGCTTTATTAGGGGATGGGGCAGCTCCCAGACAGGTTCGTGACCTAGGCCAACAGGTCAGGGAAGTCGTGCTCTGCAGCTGGGGGGGCGAGGGTTTTTAAAGGGGTGGTGAGGAATGTATGGCAATTAGCATATGGGGTCTGGAAACTCCAAGAATTGCTTGTGGACTCCTAGCAGCTTTCTTTGAACCCAGAACATCTGTTTTCACTGGTTATCTTATCTGGCGGGTATCTTATCTGGAGCCGGCTGCTGCTGACCTTTGGGATGTACAGGGAAGCACGTGCAGGGCCTGGCCCTGCTTCAGCTTAGTCCAAACGGGGGCTGCCTGGTTCAGACCCGGCCCAAACAGAAACTGCTTTGAAAATGATAGCAGCATATGTACAAATGTGCTTGATACAATGGATGAATGTATGGATTGTGATGGGAGATGTAAGAGCTTCCAATGAAAGTATTTAAGAAAGACAGAAAAGAAGGAAGGAAGGAAAGAAAAAGAAAGAAAGGTAGGTGAGAATCCAAAGATTTGGGTTCTGGAAACCCAACCGCAGCCTAAGGGAACTGGAAGCCGCTGAGAAAAAGGACCAATCCAAGGGAAGAGGAGAGATTGGATCAGTTAAACCCTCCATTTCAATGGGCATAATGAGTGCTGTACAGTAAGTTGTTGTTAGATGGCTAACCTCCAGGGCAGCGGTTCGAATACACCAGGTGCTCAGTCAGAGAAAGATGAGGCTGTCTGCGCTAGTAAAGATTCACAGCCTCAGAAACTCTAGACGGGAGCTGCAGTGCCTCAGAATCAACTCAATGGCAGCGGATCTGCGGGAGGCTGTGCTCAGTGCCTGTGAGGAAGTGTCTTAAAGGAAGTCATAGAAGATGAATTGAGGGCCATAGGATTGTATTAATTTAAAGAAAATTTGAGGATATAGAAGATAGGGAAGTGATCTGTAAACGGCAAAGATCAAAACCAGAAGTAGCATCTAATAGGAACTTTCATAAAGGTGCAGATATGTTCCCAGAAGCAAAAATCAGAAACAAAAACGAGTTAATCCCAGAAGAGGATTTCTTGTAATGGAAGGAAGCCTCATAATGGGCACATTAAGGGAATTCTCCAGGGAATTCTTGCCGCTGCTGTTGGTTCCCTGATCAAATCCTCTTCACCAGGTCAATCTACCCATCCTCTGGTCTAGTGGACGCTTACGCCTGCCCTTTTCTTCTGAAGATGACCCTTGACTAGCTGCTTTGCTCAGGAAATATCTGGGAAGTTTCACACTCTGTTTGTACGCGCTCTCTCAAACACACACGCACACACACCCTACCTCCCCACCCCCACATCCTATAACCAGTGGTTGACAGGTGCAGGGTTTTACAGCCAGGCCCCTTCGGTCTGGATAGAACAAACCAGGTGGAGCTTGATTTCTCTTGAAACTCCCAAACCAAACTCATTGCCATCAAGCCAATTCTGACTCATAGCGACCCTATAACACAGGTAGAATTGTCCCCATGGATTTCTGAGACTGTAACTCTTTATGGGAGTAGAAAGCCTCATCTTCTCCCAAGAAGCTGCTGGTGTTTTTGAACTGCTGGCCTTGCAGTTAGCAGCTCTAGGCACAATCCACTCTGCCCTTAGGGCTCCTTTAAAACTACACCCTTGCTTAAGTTCTTCCCTTCCTGCGTCCCTTAGTTCCTTATTAGCTTTTCTTAAGGGCCCTTCCTTAAATCATTCCCACAAGCATTTTTACCTCACAAACCAAAAACCCACTGCCATTGAGTAGATGCGGACTCATAGTGATCCTATAGAACAGGCTAGAACTCCCCTGTGAATTTCCAAGACTGTAACTCTTTATGGGAGTAGAAAGCCTCATCATTCTCCTGCAGAGAGGCTGGTGGTTTTGAACTTTGGACCTTGCTGTTAGCCCCATCATGTAAGCACACCACCACCTACACCAGAACCCTAGAGAAGTAGAGCATGTAATTCCATGCTCCTTACTGGGTCGAAGGAACCCTGGTGTAATGGTTATGCATTTGGCTACTAGCCACAAGGTCAGCAGTTCGTAAACCACCAGCCAATCCACAGGAGCAAGAGCAAGCTTTCCACTCTCATAAGGAATTAGTCTTGGAAACCCACAAGGGCCGTTCTGTTCTGCTTTATAGGGCAATTACAAATTGGCATCGACTCGATAGCAGTGAATTTGACTTTTTGACTTACTGCTTAGAGGGTTAGATGTCTTTTTTTCTTTTTCTCTTTAAAATAAGGTTTACCTTTATGACCTTAGAGCCTTCATCTTGCCAGGGGGAAGAGTAATGAACCGCATTTAGTGAAATTTCTTTTTGAATTTGCCCTCAGGTAGGTCTATTCTATGGTATAAGCAGACTGCTGGCAGCCATGAGGCCAGGACAGTGATTTTGAGCAGCATTTCCAAAGACTCACTAGTTAGTGGTCAGCACCAAATGGACAGATTCTGTTCTCAGATGACAAAGAGGGCAGGGAGTAGGTATCCAGTATTTACTGTTGTGCAAATCAGAAATCCTGACTCACTCTGGGTTAAGTAATAAATAGAACGTATTGGCTCATCCAACTGAGATGTCCAACAGAAAAGTCAGACAGTCTCATCCTATGGCTGAGTGGCCATCAAGTATTTTGTTTCTGTCTCTTGACCCTCCCTTTGACCATATTGACTTTCTTCTAAATCTGATAGCCCTAGGAGGCTTGGAAGGCACTTCAAAGCCACGTGCTTGCTTATTCACACTCTGCTGGAAGCAGAAGTGCTAGCACAACTGCTGAGCTTCACTCTGATTGGATCCTCTCAGGTCACATGTATGGCCCTGAACCAATTACTATTGCCAGGGGGATGGACTGTGCTGATTGGTTTAACCTGACCACCAGTGCCAAGACCAGGAGTGAAATCAGATTCCCAGGCACCACGGGAACTCCTAAGTGGAAATCAGGACCTTTGGCCAGGGAATGTGAAGAAGCTTAGCCGAAGAGACTGCAACGAGATGCTAACCTGCCTCATCATGCAAGTGAAAGCAGCAAAACTTTTTATTCACTCAACAAACATGTATGAGGCACGCATTATGTACCCTGCCCTGGGGTGAGAATAGAGATGGGAGGAAGGGGGCAGGCGGAGGAGAGGAGGAAGAGGAAGTGCTGCATCCTGGTAAAATAAGCAGCAGTATCTACAAAGTGTACAAACTTGCGCACACAGGGCACTATTGAGTACACAAGATGTTTATCATAGACTTGGTTTCACTAAACCTCCCAATCTGTAATGAACATTTGTCCTGAGGTTTGCCTGTCTAGCACCTGAACTTCTTTTTGTTTGGGGAACTTTCCACCTCAGGAGTCCTGAAAGAAGGCGAGGACCTTTGCCCACTCCCCAAAACCTCAATGTCATCCGGTGGATTCCAACTCATAGCGACCCTACAGAGCAGGGTCAAATTGCCTCTGTGAGTTTCTGAGACTGTAAATCTTTTCTGGAGTAAAGAAAGCCTCGTGTGTCTCCAGAAGAGGGACTGGTGGCTTTGAACTGCTGACCTTGAGGTTAACAGCCAAGACATAACCCACAACACCACCAGGACGACATTCCAGATAGGCTGAAAACACCAGGTGCTTGCTTTCCCACCTTCCTTTACAGCCAGGACATGGTCACACAGCCTAGACGATAAAGCTTGTGACAGACTTTTGAGTTGGGAGCTAATGACACAAGGAAGCCAAGATCTTGGCCAATTCCCTCTGGCTGGAGTGGGGTGGGGTGGGCAGAATCATGTGGTTCCCAGGTCCAGCCAGCAAACAGGATATCCAGCACCAGGTGTGTGGGCAGGGCAAGCTGCAGCAGCTGGCGCCTGGCAACCATTTCCTAAAGTCTGCCGCATGCTGTGGGGCATTGTCCTTATCTGTGTGTAACCTCTGCCTCACCAACCCTCCTAAGCAATTCTGTGAGCCACCCAATAATCATTTAACCGGTTCATTGAAGTCATTCATTTTTCAACCGGAATCAGTGTCTGTGGCTGTACAGAGCTTATTGAAACACAACCTGCCCAGGTCAATCTGCCCACCCCTATTTTATGGATGAGCGTTCAGGCCTTGAGAGTTGCGGTCACTGGTGCCTTGGGCCCCACTATCTTGGACTCCAAATCCATTCTTTTCTCACTGGATGACTCATTCATAGGTAAAGGAGTCATTGAGAAACCGTCTTTCATTCCCCAAGCCATTCCTTCCTCCCCGCCATCTGTCTAGTGCCAAAAATGCATCAGCAGAGAGGGGCTACCAGGAGTTTTACAGGCTTCTCTTTAGTTTAGAAGGCAAACACTCTGGGGAGCAGTATTCAAGGTATCAGACACCTTGAGCTCCTGCCAACTGATGGCTAGAGATGGGTGGGAAAGGTAGGGATTCTTCCCTGGGAGAGGACTTGCTTAACAAGCTGTTTAAGAGCAGGGCCCAGGATAATAGGATACAGATGGAGTGAGTACTAAGAGGCAGAGAAAGATTAAAAGGGGAGACATCGGGTTGCCAAAGACACTGGTAACTATGTAACTGCAGCAAACACACAGATCACACACACACGCACACACAGATACAACACAATAAAACCAAAATTGAATTGCCTCCCCGTTTCTAAGGAGGATCTTTGGTTTGGTTGAACAAACCTTTTCCTTTATCCGGGATAAAGTATTATGTCAATAGGGGAAGCGCCAGGGAGGACTGGGTTGCTTGGCCCTGGTGATTCTGAACCCTGATGGCCCTTTAAAACCAGCTAGGGAGCTTTTACAAAAACACTGGTGCTCTACAGCCTCCGAGAGGGGAAATGATAATAAAAAGAAGAGAAGAGGACGTGTGGGGGTGAGGCAATGTTTGGGGAGTTTTCAAGAAAAACGGAAGGTTGAAGGTAGTCCTTGAGAAGGGGAAGACGTTAGGGAGAGAGGTGTGCTCCATCTGTAAGGAGTCCACTAACTTCCCTCCAGATGCCCCTATATGAAGACATACTTTATTTTTCAAGGTTTTTGTGGGAGTTGGAGTTGGCTGTTGTTTTGTTTTCTTATGTGACTGTATTGCGTCTGGGCTAGATGTGGCTTGGTTTCTGCCTTCTGTCTTTTTTACAGGTTTGCCTAAAACTGGCTTCTAGATTCCAGCCATGCATTCAAACTGAGGACCAAGTGCTCTTCAGCCCAGTCGCAAGTCAGATATGCCCGGCTCAGAAGACATCTTCTAATCCAACAACAAGAAATCAGGACTACGCACTCCTGCAGAAAGGACCCTTCCCCCAACTCACACGCTCTCACCAGACAAATGTTCAGTTACCAAGGATGCTCTGAGAGCCAGCAATTTCAGCCTCTAATTTCTGATGAAAATCCTTGCCGAGATGGAATTGGCACAAACAAAGTACATTCACACCCAGCCAGCTGGACTTCATCTCAAGAGTGCAAGCTGAAGCTCCAGAAGGTGATGAGATGGGTGCTATTTATGGGACCAAACTGCAGCCCTCTCTGTTACAGGTCTGGGGGGGAAATGGTACGAGGGGAATTACAGCCCTGGAGAAAGCAAGGCAGAAGTGCTGCCAGCCTCCTCACGACAAAGCTCCTTGGGAGACCTGGAGCTCCAGGGACACAGAACAAGGATGTGGGTTTGGAAAGGGCCTTCATAAGGAAGCAATTACTGGCTCATACGCTGAGGAGAAATGGCAAACACTTTCCTTAGCACCCAGAGCAAGGGAAGGGCAGACCACGCAGCCAGGTAAAACTGGACGCACTGGCACAGCCAGAGATAAGATGGAATGTGTGGGAAATAGAGCAAATCTCAGGGTCCTATCAGTCTCCAGGATTCCACATCGTTGTTCTACATTTCTCTCACCTTCTGCCTAGGGTCTTCTGTCGTCCCAATCAGAGCAGGCCATAGTGGTAGTGAGGCAGGGTACAAAGGAGGCTGGAAGCTTCCTCCCCGACATTCCATGTTTGGATGACTGTGAGAAATTTCCCCAGGCCCGCACGGATGGGCTCGATCACACTCCACATCCAGTTAATGTTTCACCTTGCGGCACGTTACAATAGCCTACCTCATTTTCAATTTCTCCCCTGCCCTGCAAAAGAATAATGTATATTTCTCCCATCTAAGACTAATGTGCTTGAGTTCCACCCCCTTGCTCTGCGCCATTCACCCGTTTGGCCAGCTTCAACTAGTCATGGAAACGGGAGGAGCATGGCAGATAGCTGTGACCCCGAGTTGAACCCCAAAGCAAAGAACATCTGGGCAGAGAACTTGAACCTGAGGAACTAGCTGCCCTGCGCATGCACACTGTCCCGGAAGGAATGAGACTCCACCCAAAAGCCTTGCTTCAAACTCCATCTTGAACACCTGTTGTATGTACACCAATTACCTACTCCTATGAGCTCAATTCCAGGAGGCTCCACTTTTCATTCATAAACACAATGCCCTCCCACCTATACTCCCTTAATAACCTCTCCTTTTCCTCTGTTCAGAGAGACAGGGTCCGCGTTGGTGTAGGTCTTTCCATGTCTCCCCTTGCAAGATGTTTCTGTGTCCAAGAAGCCTTTTTTCATGTCTCCTCTTGCAAAGTATTCTCTCTTGAATAAATCCAGGAAGCTTGGCTCTCTGCTTTATTATTATTACAGGACAGGAAAGAATTTTCCATTGGAAGCTTGCTTCAGTATCAGTAGCAGGGAACAACAATCTCGCTCTTTTAGTCTTCGGCTAGTGGAGGCTGTGGTTTGCATGGTCCAAAGTCCTTTGGACCAATTGTTTTCTTAGATCTTTGTTTTCTCCACTCTAATTTCCTCTGGATGAGAAGAGACCAGTAGTTTTGTCACAGAGGACCACTGGATAACTTCTAAGATCCCAGTTGTTAGTTACTCAACTGCAGTAGGGTGTAGACCATAGTCTTTGTGAACTATGTCATGTCACTGAGATGGCTGCATGGCAAGTGCATTATCGGGGTGGCAAAACTAGTCCCCTGTCTGCTATAAATCAGGCCTTTTTTGTCACACACTGTTACACAATCTTTTTAGAACCTCTAAATAGAAAACTTGATTAGCAGTCTGACCTGATGCAGTCAACTCCAAATGCACTACGAGTCAACATTTTCATCCGTTCTGGAAGTTGACTGATGTCCGGAGGGAAGTTGACTGACATCCAGAACGAGGTTTGTCATCAGTCAACCACCTTTTTTGAAATGAGAAAACTCTTACACTTGAGTTTTTCCTATAGTGCTGTCCTTATAAGCTGTGTTCAACATCACACTAGATTCTGAGGCATTTTTCCTGAGCAGGAAACAAATTTCACAGCTGAATGCTGTTCTCTTAAATGGGGCCACCACAAAAAAAATGAGGTTTGAGTGAAATTGCTTTTACAAAAAAGTTCACTATCACCAGAGAGAACCTTCCCAGGCGATGCCACTGGGTGCACCAACTCAGAGTGAGTTGCTCTGTGCTTGCCTAGTGGGAAAAATGCATACTACAAAAGCTCGGCTCTGCCCAGCGAAATTCCAGTTTTTTTTGGGGGGGGGTACCCCCTTGTAGAATATACCCATGGATGGTTCAGATAAGCTGATAGACAAGAGATCTACAAGTCAAATTAAATTAGATATGTTTCAGCTAAATTCCTGTCCATGAATTAGAAAACAATGGAACTAAAACTCTAATTTCATAAACAAAATTCTATTAAAAATCATGGAGACAATACAGACATCTATTGTTTTACCTGCCCCCAAAAGTACTCCTTTAGGAACCTCTCCTTCCTCATTTCAAAAGCGGTTCTGCTAGGGGTTGCCCAATCACAGTTTCCTCCTTCTCCGGCCACAAGATGAGTACACACCCAGGCTGGTCTCCATCTTCCTAGCCATCGTGATTGGTTCCAAGATGGCCCGTGGCCCCAGCCAAGACCGTCAGAATGCTCCAACTGGAACAAGTGGGAAGGCACTTTCTTCTTTGTGCATGTGGACATCGTGTGGATGGCGCGGCTCGCCTGAGGACACAGTTCTAGTCTAGTGGGGACCACTGAGTGTGAGGATTAAACCAACATGCAGAGAGAGACAGAAGAGAGTGGAGAGGGCAGTTTCAGTCATCCTCAGGACATCCCTCCACAGGGCAAGATACATTAGTTTGCAGGAGGCAATATATATATTATTTCTTTTGTTTCATTTAAACTAGTTTAAGGGGTGCATCTCTAACTTTGATCCCATGATTCTAGTCCATCCCAGCGAAGCCATTTGAGAATATTCCTTGACATTAAGTGCCTGGAGGGTAATTTATTTAGGGCCACACAGCTCACCCACCACACGCCCTCTGGGATGGTTACGTTTTTTACAGACCGATAATTTCCAATGTCCATGAGACGGTGGAAAAGCTGGAGTTCCCATACATGGTTGGCCGGGGTGTAAATAGGTTTTTGGAAGTGGAAAAACTGGCAGTTTCTACTAAAATAACAGATACCTCTTTTATGAGAATTCCACTCCTAAGACATTTATCCAAGAGAAATAAAAATGCATGTCTACAAAAAAAGATATACAAGAAAATTCATAGTAGCTTTATTCATAATAGCTCAAAGCTGGAAAGCAATCCAGATGGAAAACCCAATTGCAGTATTTTCATATAATGGAATAACATTTTAGTCATAAATAAGAAAAGACCTGAATGTCAAAAATATTGTGTTAAGTGAAGGAAGCCAGAAACCAGTGGGCTTAGGCTGTACATTTATCTTCGATTCTAGAGCAGGCAAAATTTATCCATGGTAACAACAATCACAAGAGTGGTGGTTTGGGAAGGGAGCTGAAAAGGGGTACCCAGGAACTATCTGGAGGAAAAGAATATTCCGTTTTAATTAGGATGGCAGTTACATCGATCAGTATATTTGTCAAAACTCATTAAATGGCTCACTTAAAGTCGGTCCATTTCATTGGCTGTAAATTATACATCAGTTTAAAACAGAGAGCATACCATATACAATCATGTACAAGCCGAGTTTTTCAGCACATTTTTTAATGCAGTTTTTGTGGTAAAATTAAGTGCCTTGGCTGATATTTGGGTCAGCGTATACTCGAGTATATATGGCATTTTATAAAGGCTGTCCAGGGATTAACAAAAATCTCCTTTTTCACTTTGCCCAGGTAAGGGCACCAGAAAACAAGAAACATATTACAATCCATTATCACGTGGGTTTCATAAGAAAAAGGAAAGAAAATGTTTTGAGACGGACTGCGGTAGCAATTGTACAACACAGCTTGATGTGATTGAATTATGTAATGTTATCAAATCTGTAAGAGCTCCCAATAAAATGATTTTAAAATAAAAAAAAAATTTATGTAAGAAGGACATAGTCTCAGGATAAAGCACAGAGTTTTGTTGCTTTTTTTTTTTAAGATAACATTTGAAGATGTTCTCCCCCATTATTCTTACTCTTTTTTATTTCCTCACATGCATAATACTAATAATCTTTAAAACCTTTCCCCTCTCAGCACCAGTTTAGAGATCAGCGTTTGAAACCCCAAACAGTAGATTGACACAACGTGTGGGTTGAGAAAAACCTTAACACCACGGAGCCATACTCTGACCCAGTATGACATTTCTTATATCCTGTAAGCATGAGTCATTAGCTTATACAAGAATATCAAGCAAAAATGCCCACTAGAGTGTTATTGGCGGTCTGCAGAGCAGAGAAGCCTCTTCCCTGGAAGCCTGGGTAAACCTGTTTCCTCTCCTGGTACACATCAGGCAGTGCACATGCGCCCTCCCTGCACCTGTGTTCAATGTGTGTGTTTTTCACGAGGATCAGCTCCCCAGCAGCACCTCTTGCGGCTGTGGTTTCCCAAAAGGCAGGAAGTGAAGCACCCCAAGCTTGCTGCAGCCAGACAGGTTGAGTCTGTGTGGGTGCTGGCAAGGTTTGAAGACAATGTAACACGTGTGAAGCCACGGGCAAATTCCTGGTTCCTTCCAAGGTTCAACCTTTGCAGGAGAGTCGCAGGAAATTCTGAGCCCCTGAACCATGACTCAGCTTTATGAATCTGCTTAGTCAGTGGGGATCCGAGAGGACAAACTGAGATGGCTTAGGAGTTGTCAGGAGCCTAGGTAGTGAAAATGGTTAACGCACCTGACTGCTCCCTGAAAGATTAGAACTAGACCCCACCTGCCAAGCACCGCCATGAAGCAAGCACATTCTGAGCCGAGGCCACCCCTGGAGGCAGAGTAGGGTTTTTAGGGGCTAATTTCTCAGAAGTGGATTGCCAGGCCTATCTTCCAAGGTGCTTCTGGATCAACTCGAACCCCCAACCTTTTGGTCAGCAGCTAAATGCATTAATCATCTGCACCAACCAGGACACCACAAGGAACTTACCATTCACAAACTTATTGCCCTGGCCTTGATTCCCACCCATGGCGATCTTCTGGGACGAGGGAACTGCCCCTGGGGATTTCTGAGACAGTAAGTCTTCGTGGGCGTAGAAGACCTCCTCTTTTTCCCACAGAGCTGCTGGTGGTTTCAAATGCCAGGTCAGCAGCCCAGTGGGTAAGCACCATGCTACCAGGGGGCCCCAGTTAATTTGCCTAATTTTATGTTCAGTGCTTCTGTTCTACTTCCTAGTTCATTGCTTAAAAGCTTGCCAGCAGCATCCAACGTACAGCTGGTCCCTATTGTCTGCAGTCACAGAAGGAAGGAGGAGAGTCAAAAATAGTGGGAAAATAGTGTGTGGGTAATTTCCCCCATGAACAAGTTCCTCTTTTGCCCTGAGACTAGAATTGGATGCTGTCTGGCCACCATTACTGAATATTTCTATCCAAGTTTCTCTAGAAGAATCCTGATCGAAAGCAGGAAAATGCAGGATAAACTTTCTAAAGCCATAAAGACTGGATGAACCCCTGACACTATTCTTCTGAGATAATCTTTTGACCTTAAACCAAAAACATTCCCTGAAGTTTTCTTTCTAAAAACCAAACAATACCAACTGCTGGTGAGTCCATTGCAGCTCCTAAGACAGAGTAGAGCTTCATAGGGTTTCTGAGATTGTAAATGTTTAGAGTAGCAGACTGTCTCATCTCTCTTCCCCAGAGCAGCTGGTGAGTTCAAACCACCGACCTTTAGGCTAGCAGCCCAATGCATAACTCATTGTACCACCAGGGCTTCATAAAACCAAGCAGTCGTTTAGTTTAACAAGTTAGAGCATGCCTGCCGTGAACATTGTGCTCTTTTAAAACCTATCTGCATGGGGAAAAACTTAGATGCGAAAGATGAGATGGGAAGCTTAGTGGAGACATGGGCTTATATTAGTGGATGTAGAACAATTTAGAAAAGGAGAGTAGGACTGGTTGTACAATTCGAAGAATGGAATCAATGTCACTGAACTGTATATATAGAAATTATTGAATCCATGTCTGTTGTGTGCTGTATATTTTCAACAAAATGAAATAAATTATTAAAGACAGAAAAAATTAAGCGTGACAAAGTTCCTTGTTGATACATCCCCAAATATTTATGTATTCAGAAAATCAAGACCCAGTTGAAAGGAACCGATGTCATGTGATTAATATGACACTCCTACAATTTATATACATTTATATCAGATAATAGTTTAAACACATGTATTTTGGTATAATTTTCTGACAGGTAATCATCTATTATAATGATAATAAAGGGGGACCTGAAATATTAAGCCACTTATTTTTTTTAAAAAAAAAATTACCCTCAGAACAATCACAAATTAAATACTTCTTCTGGTGCATAGTGGTTACCCGTTGGGCTGCTAACGGAGAAGTCAACAGTTCGAAACCACCCACCGCTCTGAAGGAGAAAGACGGGGCTTTCTACTTCTACAAAGAGATCCAGGCTAGGAAACGCCCGGAGGCCGCCTCCCCTGTCCTGCAGCATTGCTATGGGTTGGCATCCGTGCGGCAGTCAGTTTGGTTTCCTGGTTCTTACGTCTCTCTGTGGGAGCTTTCTCTCCTCCTTGTCCAAGCTCTTAATACACTGTGCTCCTGCGTGGATGCTCTCCTGACTCAGCTTGGGCTCGGACATTCTTGCCAGATCATCACGGACAGCTTCCTCATCTGGCTTGGCATCTCAGCCTGGACCGCCCTACCCCCGATCCCCTGTGACACCCTTCTTCTCACCCTGCACAGGCTCCACTGCCTCGTGCCAAGTAGCCCTCTAACTTATAGACAGTGTTCTTTTGTCTAAGGAGCCCTGGGAGAACGGTTAACCAGCAGCTGCTAATTGGAAGGTTGGCGGTTTGAACCCACCCAACAGTTTCCTGGTGACGGGATCCCTTTATTAAGATTACAGCCTAGAAGACCCGATGGGCGAGTTCTATTCTGTCACGTGGGTCTCAGAGTTGAAAATTAGCCAACGGCACCCAACAGCATAGTTTTCTAGGATTGCTATAATAAAGTACCACACATCAGGTGGCTTATAAGAACAAGGATGCACATCTTCAGAGGCTGTATTTCCAAAGAGAGGTATGGTGACAGGTACGAGAGGCTAGTTGTTTGGGGGACAGTGGCAGGGAGCACCGTTTACACCATAACAAGGAGTCTAAGCCTCAGGAGGGTGAGATAAATCCACCGTAGAGGTGAACCTGAATCTGCCCGAGACAGTTTCCCTGCTTTCGCTCCCTATCCTCTCTCCCTGATGGTGCTGTGGCAGCTCGGTGATGGGGGAAAGGAAGGTCTGCGGGGGAAAGAAGAGATGTGTTCGCCTCCAAAGCGTAGTCGGACGTTAAGAAGTTTAATCTGCTGATTTTCAGGTATGGGGTTATGCTATTCACTTGACAGTAGTGATGTCAGAATATAAAACGTGCAGACTGTAAAGTAAGGAGACTTGGCGGTGCAGTGGTTACACATTGGGCTGTTGAGAGGTCAGCAGTTCAAAACCACTAGCAGCTCCTTGGTAGGAAGATGAGGCTTTCTTACTCCTGGAAAAAATTACAGTCTCTGACACTCACAGGGGCAGTTCTACCCTGACCTAAAAGTGGCCATGAGTCAGAATGGGCCTCAATGACTGTGAGTATAGTTTAGTTTATAGACCATAAAACCTCTCCAGAATGTCGGACAGGGCAAGATATGACAAAATACCCATTTATAAACTATCAAGGGCTCATGCGGGAGGGGGGAGCGGGGAGGGAGGGGAAAAATGAGGACCTAATGTCGGGGGTTTAAGTGGAGAGAAAATGTTTTGAGAAACGATGTACAAATGCGCTTTACACAGTTGATGTGTGTATGGATTGGGATAACAGTTGTATGAGCCCCTAATAAAATGTTAAAAAAGAAAAAAAAAAAGAAATTGTTGAAGGGGAACCTTCATCCAAGTCACAATAAACTATTCTTAAAAAAAAAATAAAAAAGAAAATAATATTTTAAATTTACCATGGGGTCATGAGTCAGGGAGAGGGGAGGGAGGAAAAAAAGAGGAGCTGATTGATACCAAGGGCTCAAATAGAAAGTAAATGTTTAGAAAGTAATGATGGCCACATATGCTGGACAAAATTGCTGTATGGATTGTTATAAGAGTTTTAAGAGGCCCCAATAAAATGATTTTTTAAAAACAAAAACAAAAACAAAAAACCTCTCCAGAAAAGTAATTGTTAGCCAGTGTCCTTTTTAAAACTCTAGATCCTTTCATTGAATGTCCCCAAAGGCACTCGCAATTCAAAACATCTCGTGTGAAATTCACTGTTACACCTCTCTGGAACTTTTTCCTCCTCAAGTCAGTTAAAAAAAAAAACTAAAATAAAAACATCCTATTTCTAATGGCTCCAGTTTGAACATCTTGAAATCCTTGGCATCCTCCCGCCATCCCCCTTGTTTCCTACACACCATTAGCTGTCAAAGACCATTCATTACTCCTGGCTTCTCATTAGCGCTTTCTCTTGAATCTGTTCTTTTCCATTCAGACTCTCACCGCTGCTTCTTGTTACCACTGGCCTGGACTATTACATGGCAGAAGTGCCTGATTAGTTTCTAGCCTTCTTTCTGCCTTCTCTCTTCGTTTACCTCGTGTAAACCCCAGACTGAGTTTTCTAAAGCAGTTGTCTTTAAGGTCTTCAGCTCCTAGACGAGCCAGACAGGGTGCGATGTAGCAACGATGAAAAATACAACTTTCCTCTAGTTCCCAAATGCTTCCTCTCCCCACTATCATGATCCCAATTCTACCTGACAAGTCTGGCTAGACCAGAGGATGTACACATAGGAGCCGAAAACACAGGGAATCCAGGATGGATGATTCCTACAGGACCAGTGGTGTGAGTGGCAAGACTGGGAGGGTGGAGAGAGGGTGGGTTGGAAAGGGGGAGGAACCGAACACAAGGATCTACATGTGACCTCCTCCCTGGACGGACAACAGAAAAGTGGGTGAAGGGAGACATAGGACAGGGCAAGATATGACAAAATAATAATTTATAAATTATCAAGGGTTCATAAGGGAGAGGAGAGCGGGGAGGGAGGGGAAAAATGAGGAGCTGATGCCAGGGGCTTAAGTGGAGAGCAAATGTTTTGAGA
>NW_022111358.1:3357638-3364679 GCF_000313985.2 Echinops telfairi
AAAAAAAAAATAAACCAGCTAAATATTACAAAGTGAAAATACAATAATGCCTCATAACAAATATATTGTAATATGATCTTATTTGTGTAAAAAACTAAACTAAAAAACCTTTCATACACAAATATTATCTCTCTCTCTCACTCTCACACACATACTGTAACGAAAACCAGTGCCAGCGAGCTGATCCAACTCAAATACACCTGATACAGTGTTTCTGATTATAAAGCTTTACCAAAGCAGACAGCCTCATTTTTCTCCTGAGAAGCAACTGATGGGTGTGAACCCATGACCTTGTCATTAGCAGTCTACCACTTATCCCATAAGCTCACCATGGCTCCATTCACACACAGACTTGCACTTGAAATGTAGTATGAGGGGCAGAGAGAGGGAGGGAGGGAAGGGAGAAGATCTGGGGGTGCTTCCAGGAGGAAATTTAGAATAAAGGAAATTAGAAAGTAGCATGGGATAAGGGCGATAGGTAATTTCACACATTTAAAAATTTCATAGGCTTGTATGAATTGTTTTACATGGATCATGCATTATTTTTGTAATTAAAAATATAAACCATATATATATATGAACCAAAAAAAGTCATGGCATTTTTGTATATAAAATGCATTCAAAAATAGAAAGCAAGAGGAATTAGAGAATAAATGAATACCTTCAGTTAAATTTTTTATTTCTCTCCCTATAATTAAACAAATTTCACTGTCTTTTTGATAGTTTGAGTGGGCTAATTGACCACTCAAAAATCAATCTACACAACCCTAAGACCAGAAGAATTGCATCACACCCAGCTTCCCAACGCTCTCGATGACTCTGGAAAAGGTCTCATAGAAGGACCTAGATAGAGGGAGAGCAGAGTGTGGAAACAAAATCCTGAGAGACCAGGAACCCTCAAGGCGATGGCTCTTACCCATCAGTCCTGGAATTGAACTCACCTGACATGAACAGAATCGACCATCGAAGATAGAAAGGGCAACGTTTACCCAAGGACGACGCTCAGATGGCTAGAAAAGGAGGCAGACAGCCCACAGGAAACAGAAGGAAGTGGAATAAGTGATGGTGTGCTAAGTGGATCACAGTGAAGGAACTGAATCAGAACAGATATGAATTGTTCATTGTAAAATTATTAGTCTGCTCTGTAAACTGCCACCTAATTCACAATAAAAAGTTAAATAAAATAAAATCTCCATTTGACCGTTTGTGTTAGAGTGATTCAAAAATATGTTTCTAGCTTCAGCTTATTTGAGAAATAGGTTTAATTTGCTGTCATAGCTGAAAAAGATAGTCAAGAAACTAGACAGTACCAAAGGCACCAAAAGTGCGTTCCTGAATCCTAGCTTTACATTTCATCCACCAAATACACCAAGATTTGATTGAAATACAGCTAATACAGTTACTGATGGCAAAGCATTATTATTGACACTAATTGAAAGAGATTGTAAATCTATGCTCGGAAGATTGATTAAAGAATCAAAAGACTCATGTTTCCAAGCTTTTAAAGCATGGAGATATAAATGTTTCATAGGTGATGATACCGTTATATAATTTTCAGGAGTAAAATAACAACGGAAATGTTTCTGGGCATCCATTTTTCAGATGTTCTCTCAAGAGCAAGAGGTTCTTTTCAAAAGCAGTTACTTTTTCACTCACTGTTAAACACCACGTTGAAAAGTAAATAGATTGGGGGAGGGGAAGCAGGGAGGGAGGGAAAAATGAGGAGCTTGATACTAAGGGCTCAAGTAGAAAGAAAATGTTCTGAGAATGATGATGGCAGCAGATGTGCAAATGTGCCTGACACCATGGATGGATGTATGGATTGTGATAAGAGTTGCACGAGCCCCCAATAAAATGATTTTTTAAAAATCAGAAAAAAGAAAAGAAAATATATTAATTATGCTTATTAGTATGCTATTCATGTTTATTATTGAAGTTGTCAAGGATTTTGTCTTATGTGGCTCCACAATCACTGTTCATGGAATCAGTCATCAAAGGATCAGAGCTCAAAGGACATGTTGCATTGGGTAAATCTGGGGCACAAGACCTCTTTAGAGTGTTGAAAAGCAAGGATGGTACTTTGAGGACTACGGTCCACCTGACCCAAGCCATAGTGGCTTCGATTGCCTCAGCTGCATGTGAGAGTTGGACATTGAATAAGGAAGATTGGAGAAGAATCGATGCCTTTGAATTGTGGGGCTGAAGAAGGATATTGAAATACCCTGTCAAAAGGACAAGCTGCTCTGTCTTGGAAGAAGTGCTGCCAGAGTAGTGCTCCTTAGAGACAAGGATGGAGAGACTTTGGCTTACCTACTTGGGCCATGTCTTCCAGAGAGACCAGTCCCTGGAGAAGGCTGTCATGCTTGGGAAAGTGGAGAGTCCATGACAAAGAGGAAGACCCCCCCCCCCAGGGAGCTGGATTGGCCCAGTTGCTGAAGCTGAAACAAAGGGGTCACGCATGGGGACAGCTGTGAGGATGCAGCATCTCTTCGTGTGGTGTACATGTCGGTTAGTGTTGGAACTGACTCGAGGGCACCCACCAACAGCAACACCGATTAATTTAGCTAATTAAATTAATTAGTTATGAATTGCCACAGACTCAACAGCACATAGCAACAATAGGAAGCATACTGTTGACAGGTGCTTTTCTTAACAGAAAAGGTTAGAAATTTTAGAACACTTGTTTTTTAAAATTTTATTTATTTTAAAAAAATTTATTTTATAATTAAATTTAAATTTTTTAAAATAAACAAAATAAAAAATTTAAAAAAACATCATTCATCTTTTCAAAAAATGTGCTTGACACAATGGATGGATGTATGGATTGTGGTAAGAGTAGTAAGAGCCCCCAATAAAATGATTAAATTAAAAAAAAGAAACAAACAAAAACCAAAACCAAAAAGCCCTCAAAAAACAACAAAAACAAGCCACAGTTCTACTCTATAACACCATGTTGGAATTAGTTTGACAGCAACTGGATTGTTATCATTTATCAGCTACACCAGTCTATGAAGGCAACTTTTTTTTGAAAAGTATGTAAGAGATTGACTTTTTAAAATTTACAATCAAGTTAGTTGGGTGGCACAATTTAATAAATAACAGTCCCCCACTCCAGTCCCTGAGGGCTGACCACAGTGGGGCAGGTATGGGAAGGGGGCCAGGGTCACATGTGGACCATCCACCCCGCCCCGGGACAAGTGGGGAGGGGATCAAAAT
The DNA here is from genome assembly GCF_000313985.2 of Echinops telfairi. NCBI lineage: Eukaryota > Metazoa > Chordata > Mammalia > Afrosoricida > Tenrecidae > Echinops > Echinops telfairi. The sequence goes on from NW_022111358.1 coordinate 3,360,855, forward strand.
AAAGTGCAAATAGAAATGTGATGAAGCTGAGGGCCCTGGGGGGCACTTGCACAGGGAAACTGTCACCCCCACCCAGGCCGAGACACCCGTCACCTCCACACGCCCAACAGGAATGGGGCCCAGCGCTGGCCATCCCTGGGAAGTTGCCTGGTCCCCCGACACACCTGACCTCAGACCGACTTCCACATCTTCAAGGGACCAGCGTGCAGGAGACCCAAGAAGGCAAATTTTAAAGACGGATATGTAGAGGTCATTCTTCTGGCTCAAACACAGCATTTGTGAGGATGCCCCAGGATCGGAAGCATTTCATTCCTTTGTACCTAGGGTCATGAGTCTGACTTCATGCCACTGAGTAACAGTCAATCACCCATCCTTCCATGGTGGTTAACTACCTCTCATATTCGTGTGGCTTGAGGAAATAAAAATGAGAGCATTTCATATGACTGAAAGGCATTAGACTGACAATTATAATGATTCCTGGACCAACAAAAATATTGATTGGCAAAGAAGAAATTAAATTCTCTACGTGCAGAATAGATCAACATAAAAATTGGGAAATAATTTTCAGGAGAGAGTGTTTCATTACAGATGAAATATTTTAGTAAAATATTTTAACATGTCTTCCAAAAAAAATCTAAGTCCTTTACCCCAAATGACCTGTTAGCTTCTGTTTGATATAATTGATTTTGATGCTTATTCCCCATCTCATTGCATCGTATTATAAAGATTTCTTTTAGTCAAAGGTCTTGTTTTTCTAAAAAAGACCATTAATAATGACATTAAGCATGACGCAAATTCCTCTCAGGAATCTCAGCTACCCAAGGACATCCTTGGCTCATGTACAGACAGATGCGCCTGCCAACGTCAATGGATAGGTCTTCTGGTGATACACTGAGTAAGCAGCTAGACCGTTCACAGAAAGGCTGGTGGCGATCACCCACCCAAGCCAAGAAAACCCTATGGGGTGATTCTGCTCTGTCACACGGAGCCACGATGAGTTGGCAACAACTTGATGGCAAAACGTAACTATGTTAAATAGCATAAACATAAAACAATATTTTTTTCTCTACTCCAGGGCAGTATCCAAAGCACTTCAGCAATGAATGATGTCCCCCGCCCTCCTTGGACACCACTATCATGAAGCTCCACACTGATCCTATCACCCCCCTCCTGCCAGGAAACCTTCATCATCAGTCAGCAGCACGACCAAGACCAAGTTTAATATATGGCGGTGTGTGTGTGTGTGTGTGTGTGTGTGTGTGTGTGTGTGTGTGTACATCTGAATACAGCAGATACTCAAGTTCAGAAATGCTAGCAAACGTTTGGAACTAGAGATGGTGTAAAAGTGGGGTGAAAAATAGAGGACATGGGGGGTTTCAAGGACAAGGCCATGGTTTCCAAGAAATGGACTGACTGAGAACTATGGGCAACAGGAACCAGGTATCAATGCTGGCTATGTGCCAGGTACCTTATGCTTGGCTATTCACTTGGGTTCATTAGTCCATTAGCCCTCACAACAAGCCTGGAAAGAAGGGACTACTGGGTCTCCTTTTCTAGATAAAGTGAGGTTTAAAACATTAAAGCAATTTTACTAACCAATCATAGTTACATAACATGGCTCAGCCGGGGTTTGAACCTCGTGTGTCTTAATTAGGTATAACTAACAGGTGGTTTTCTATCTGCTCCCATAAAGATTTACAGCCCTCAGAAACCCTACATAGGATCACTATGGGATGGAATTTACCAGGTAGCAGTGGGTCCTGGGGGCCGTGTGCTGTGGAAACATGGTATAGTTGCCAGCCTGTGAGCTTCCAAAGGCACTCCCAATGAATATACAGATTGAGGATAAACAGTGTGTTCACTCTGGAAACACAATTTCTGTATGACACCTCTTTCCAACCAGATCGCTGCATTCTTGAGCTGCCCCGGTTTGTTCCAAAGGTGAGCATTTAAGGATACAGCTCTATGCCTCCTCATTACCGGGGAGTGTCAACAGGTAAGAAGGACAGGGGTGGAGGCACATTTCCAAGGTGGCCAGCAAGTAGCTTAGTGAAAGACATGGGCATATTCTAAAAAGCTGATAAGAACTGAAAGCCCTTGTAAGGAGGCTCTATGTGTGAGCATGCACATGCATGTACAAGTAGATCTTACACGGAAGCATATGTATATTCTGTGCTCTTGAAATTTCACATTGATGATGTCAGAGTTCTGTTTTTCTACGTGGTAAACCATTACTTCTGACTGTTTTGCAAGTCTGGGTCAGAGTACAAAGGATCCCCACAATTTGACAATCTGTAGAAAAAGCCTTATTGATTTGTTGACCCAGTAATACCAGTTCTGGAAACTTACCCTCAGCTGCAGAAGCCAGACAACTGCAGGGGATCCACTAAATTGGAAATCGTGTAGTATGGGGCATGGGGGGCGGGCACCACTGGCTTTGAAATATACTAATGTTTAAGGTCTGTCAATCATTACACAGGTAGTTTTTATCAGGGGAGTTAGTGGGAGAGGTAGATTGTTGATTCAATTTCTGTTGCAAGTTTTTCTGCATCGGGCTTGTTAACCAGCATTCTTTAAAAGGGTTGTTCCCCACAATCTGTTAAGTGGTCTATAGATTTCATAAGCTTAAAATGCAAGATGAATTATACTTGCACCTCATTCCGTTTCCCTCAGGGTAATCATTACATTTGTAAAGGATATACAAGCTCTGGGAGGACTGCACTGAAGTTGTTTCAGCAAACATTCAATTCATAGGCTGAATTTGCTTTGGGCTTACATCTTTCAGGTCATTTGCACGGTCTTGGTCTTCCTTAGTGGACATTTGTGGTCTAACTATAAAACATGACTGAAAAATAATAACAACAAAGACTAAGGAAGACTTAAATAAACGGAAGGACATCCTGTGCTCGTGGTTCAGAAAACTTAATATTGTTAAGATGGCAATACTCCCTCAATTAATCTACAGATTCTTTGCAATTCCTATCAAAATTTTATCTGCCTTTTTGCAGAAATTGATAAGCTGATTCTAGCATTTAGATGCTAGGGACCCAGAAGAGGCAAAATAATCATGTAAAAGAAGAACAATATTTCAAAAGCTACAGTAATTGAAACATTGGTAACAGTATAAAGACAGACATATACAGATCAACAACATAGAATTACTCATTGCCGCTGAGTCCAGGCCAACCATAGCGACCTTGTCGAAGCAGAAATCAACCCTCCCATTGATGCTCATATGATTTCCAACGGGGGTGCCACGACCATTCAATAGAGAAAGTGTCATCTTGTTTTAACAAACAGTGCTGGAACAATTGCATAGCTCTATGCAAAAGAATTCATTTGAACCCCGACTTCTCACCACATAAAAAAATTAACTCAAGACTGGTAGCGACTGGAGGAGCCCCTGAAATTATTGTGCTCAGAATCCCTTTAAACTGGAACTCAAACCACTTCCAGTGGTCACCTCTCAGTCACAAGACAGAGTGACTCAAAATACATCTTTCTGCCCGTAAGCACTGTGCTCCTCTCCATAATCATCTAAATGGGACCTTACAGTCAGCGTTGACCCTGGACCAAAGGTGAGAAGGTAGCTGGGTGCGGGGGTGGGGAAAGGAAGCTACAGTAAGGGAAACAGGCAGCCAACAATGAGAGTAATGAGCATACTGAGACGGGTAACCAATGCCATGGAATGATATGTATAGAAAACTGTTAAATGAGTCTAATTGCTACGTAAATATTCTCTAAAATGACAGTGAGTTAGTTAATTGTGTCAGCCTGGCCGATAATCACATGTGGGGCTGGTTGAAAGGCGGAGGGATAAATGGG
>NW_022111358.1:3366635-3368582 GCF_000313985.2 Echinops telfairi
CATTGACCCAGTTGTGGGGATTTTTGTTTTCTTTTACATTGAATTCGAATCCATCCTCAAGGCTGCAATCCTTGATGCTCGTCAGCAAGTGCTTCTGGGGTGAGGATCGCACAACTCTGTGAATCTACTTCAAGACTACGAATTCTATGGTATGTGAAGTATTTCTCAATAAGGCTATTAAAAAATGAAATGTCACTTTATACCTAGAGTTCCACTCACCAAGATCCCGCCGTTGAGTCGATGCTGAATCATAGCATTGAATGCCTGATTCTCCGGGCATTATCGAGTAGCAGTGCCTCATAGGGTTTTCTCAGCTATAATCCTTACGGCAGCGGACCATCAGGCCTTTCTTTCATGGAGCTTCTGGGTGCGTTCAAACCCTTAACCTTATGTTAGTGATTGGGTGGAAGCTGTTTGCACCACCTGGGGACTTTTACACTCATGAATCTCCCCCCCACCCCCACCCCAAACATGGCTGAAGAGTGGATTGCAGCTCATAGTGACCCTATAGGACAGAATCAAACTGCTCCGCAGTTTCCAAGGCTGTAAATCTTTATAGAAGCCAGACTGCTACATCTTTCTTCCCTAGAGTCATTGTGGGTTTGAACCGCCGACCTTTTAGGTTAGCAGAGGATAGCTAAATCACAGCACTATCAGGGCTTCTCTTACACCCCCTAGGAAGGCTCAGAGAGAAAAAAATATATACCTTAGTAAGTGTTAGTGAGGAAGTGGAGAAGTTGGAACTGTTGTATGTTGCTGCTGAGATTATAAAGTGGTGCCACCGATTTGGAAAATAGTTTGGCAGTTCCTTAAGACATTGTAGAGCTACCATATGACCCAGTAATCCTGTGCTTAGGTACAAGGGGGCTTCAAAGAGGTTATGAAAAATGTAATTAAAAGAATGGAATCACCAAAAAAAAAAGAAAAAGAAAAATGGAATTAAAAGATAATGGAAATCTATAAAATTTTTGAAGCCCTTTCATATATACCTGATAGAAATGAAAACAGATGTTCACACAAGCATGTATATGAATGTTCTTAACAGCCTTTTTCATAAGAGCCCAAATGTTCATGAACTGATGACTGAATAAACAAAACATGCTATATACACCTAATAGAATAATATTTAGCCCTAAACACAATATTTAGCCCTAATACAAAATGGTGTAGTCTTGAAAACATTGTGCTAAGTGAAAGAAATCCGACACAAAAGAGCACTGTGGTGAAGTGAGTTTCCTATGTGACCTTTTGCCTTGGTTCTCTGAAAAAATCCTCTTGAGAGAATTGCCCCTACACATTGAGCAATTACTCTTGCTCGGATTATCTACTCTAGAGGGCCTGTTCCCTCTGTCTAGGTTGATTAATATTTCCTGGTTGTGCTGTAAACAAGTTGAGGTTTGATATTTTTAATCTGGCCCTGGGTTGCCGCCTACTCTATAATTGGTATGCGTCTTGCAGGGATTGGTCAATATACTCGTGCAAACAAAGTGACTATAGCCTGCTATGCAAATGAGCTACCTATGACCTAATGAGAGGGGAGTGGTCTGTCTTTGCCCCCAGGAAAGGCTATGCCTTGAAATTGATGAGGAGTTGGTTTATGTGAGGGTAAGCCCAAAAGTATTTCTACAAAACCATAGAAACCTTTATTAAACAAAAATATTTTTAAAATTGAAGCTATTGCTTTTCAGCATATCCTCTATCTAGGTTATACACTTCTGTAGGCAATGTTTCCATCTCTCTATTCCTTTCCCAAAGGATCCTGAGTTTTATATTTACACAGTGCCAAAATAGCAGTTTCAGCACTCTTGAAGGACTCAGATTATATTCCTTCTAAATGTTTTTGAGTCTAGGGAACAAAATGAAGTCTGAAGGGACAAGATTAGGACTGTGTTAGTTACATAATCTGGTGTCAATTTGAGACTATTAAGCGTGAAGGGGTGGAGTTTA
>NW_022111358.1:3368908-3371086 GCF_000313985.2 Echinops telfairi
TGATCTTCCATTGCATGTGTTGTGTGAGGAATTTATGGACTGGTATCAGATATATGGGCTAATATCGCATCTATGGACTTGATCTGGACTGGGCTGGGGTGTTTTCCTAATATACAATTAATTACTCTTTGATTTAAGTTCTCTTTACACATATATGAGTGTCAATGAATTTGTTTCTCTAGTCAACTGGACTAACACAAGGACTGTAGGGTGGACGAGGTAAAGCTTCCCAATGAAATTTTCATAGGTCAGCCCTTGTTGCCCTCAAAGAATAAGCAATGCCTTGTCCTAAGAGGGGGAAAGGGGGGCTCTTGAAACGTCTCTGCCTTTTTCCTCAAGAATGCAGTTTTCAATTTTTCTTCCCGATAAGCGTCCCATGGTCATGCTGTATTCTTCCAGAACCCTTATCTAGATTCCCTCTTTATTTTTTATTTATTTGTTTTTTTAGATTCCCTCTTTAGAATCCCAAACACAGTCATCAAAATCTGGGCTGACTTCGCTGCTGTGAATTTAACTGGCTCAGCAGATCCCCTCGGAAAGCACTGTTTACGATCACACCTTGCTCTCTGTATTGTAGCGATAAATCCAAGCCTCGTCACTGGTGATCATTCATTCCACAGAATTGTCTTCATTAGCTTTCATCTTGCTTAAAAGATTGATGGAAAGGTCAGCTCTTGACCTTTGGATAATAGTGATTTCAGATAATGCTGGTCCTTTCGTGATGGACTCATTTCACTCATACGTGGTAAAGGGGAGGGGCAGAGAAAAGGAGGGAGACCCGTGACGAGCTGTGGGGACAGTGGTTGCAACGCTGGGCTCAGACATAGCCACCGTGGTGAGGCTGCCGCAGGACAGGGCAGTGTTGCCTCGCGGTGCATCCGAACGGACTCAATAGCAGCTGCTAACAAGGATTTCCCTCAGCACGAGGTCCTCCAGGCCCCCCCAGGGAACCAGGTGTTGGGAAGACCCCTCACTCTCCTTTACCATTGGGTACACGCCCATTGTGTGTATTCCCCAAAGTTGATTTATCCGCTCTTCCTCTTTCACTTCTTCAGGATCTACATCAAGTAGCGGGCCAGCTGGGTCAGACATGTATTTCTAACCCAATTTCTGGAGGAAGCGCCAGACGGCTTTGCACCGTGGCAGCCTCATTTTACAGACTTACCTACGGTGAATGCAGGGTCTCCACACACCCTTGCGAACACTTCTGGTCTTCTGCTTTAACTTTGCTATTCATGCTTGGGTGAAGTGGTATCTCCTTGTTGTTGTTTCGAGTTGCATATCTTGAATGGCTAATGACCACAGATATTCCTTTATACACTTGCTGGCCCCCTACATGTCTGCTTTGGTGAACCCCCTGTCTGTACCCTTTACCTATTTTTTAAAATCATTTTATTAGGGGTTCATACAACTCTTATCACAATCCATCCATACATCAATTGTGTAAAGCGCATTTGTACATTCGTTGCCCTCAGCATTCTCAAAACATTTCCTTGCCACTTAAGTCCCTGGCTTCAGGTCCTCATTTGTCCCCTCCCTCCCCCCTCCCCACTCCTTCATGAACCCTTGATAATTTATAAATTATTATTTTGTCATATCTTATCCTGTCCAACGTCCTCTGCCCTCCACCTATTTTTAATTGGAAGGCACGAGTATTGGGAGGAGGAAAGCTGGCATCAGAATTGTTGAACAGTATGGGAATCAGCTCTGGGCTGACCTGGAATCTCAGCATTCTGCCCACAGTCAGACAGGCTCCCGCCCTTTCACAACAGCAGAGTGTGTAACTTCAGTGACATAAATATCCAGAAAATGGGTTGGTGATGCCCAGAGATGGAAGGCAAAAGAGGATGGAAGGCGGCTACCAATGGATACAATGTTTCCTTCTGGGGTAATGAGATATTCTATAATTATATAGTAGATGGTGCTATAACTCTAGGATGATACTATAAGTCACCTAACCGTTTAGTTTGTTTATTTATTGATTTATCTTTAATTGTATAGTTTACAAGGGTGGACTTCATGTTGGAGAATTATATCTCAATACACTTGTGACTGAACAATTTTTTAAATCATGAGCATGAGATAAATACCCCAGACCAGAATAGCATTATACATGTAAACACCAGGGTGAACGGGGCTCTCGTGTAAATGCAATGAGACGACAAATATGTTCATGGC
>NW_022111358.1:3372016-3373460 GCF_000313985.2 Echinops telfairi
TGGTACATCCATGAGGGGAAAGTGACCTGTCGTTGCAGACCTGTGTTACAGGAGAAGAGAATTTTCATCTGCAACTATTCGTCTGTGAGAGCAATATATGCTGGGGTTGGTTCGGGGGCCCTATCTTTAGCAAAGAAAGTGGTTACTCAAGACCCAGAGACCATACAGCCACCACGTGCATCTTGACCTTGACTCAAGGTGGAAGGAGAAGGTGAAGACGGCAAACATGGCAAGGGAGTGGATGTCTTTTCAGTGCATCATAAGGAAAAAGAGGCAGGGAGTCTAAGACTGTGTTTCTAAACCGAGGCAGCGATGCGTAAGATCTCTTTGGGACACTCGGAATTCCTGTAAAGCTATACATTTGTTTTTCAAGAAGCATATCTCGGCTCTGTGTTCAAAATCTTACATGGCACTCCCAGACGGACAGAGCAACAAAAATTTTCAAAGTTGAGCCCACCTAAGACTAAGTTAGCCGAATGTCCTAAGCAGATAGGATTCTATGTTCATCGTCTGTTGCTGCCGAATGAATTATCCTAAACGTTTAGCAGCTGAAAGTTAGAAAGCACCTTTATTACCTCGGTTTCTGTGGGTCAGGAAGGTGGGCACAGGTAGGCTGTGGCTTTAGGTCTCTCATGAGGTTGTAATCAAGCCAGTGAATGGCTGGAACTGTGTGGCTGGAGGAAAGTCCTCTTCCAAGGTCACTCATGTGGCTCTCGGAGGGCATCCGCCTCAGCTAGTTGTTGACCAGAGAAGTCCGTTCCAGACCACATGGGGCTCTTCTACGGCATCTCCCCACGGGGCAGCTGGCTTCCCGCAGAGCAAGCCAGCAAGAGCATGGAAGAGGGTGGGCAAGGTGGAAACCAATCTTTTTTTCTCCCCAAACCATTTTTATTGGGAGCTAATATGTGGTGTGTGAGGGACCCTGAGGGCCTCTCTCATTGTCGTTACATGTCAGGTAAACAGTCATGGTCAACTGGACATGGGTGAGGACCTAGGATGGGCTGACCAGCGTGTGGGGCAAACCGGAGGGAAAAGGAAGCTCCAGGCTGGGGCTGGGGCAGGGCAGGGGCTGGTCCTGTGGGTGGAGGTGGGGAACCTTTTCTGCAGGAAGCAGCCTCAGCTGGAGGTGGTACAGCCCCAGCACCATCCCCCAGTTATCTGCCCTCTGCCCTGCCTCGGTCCAAAGACCTGACAGGTCACCACCTGTCAAAGCTCTCACCAGATCCCCAGAGCCAGCAGATACCTTTAAGAACCAGAAGTAGGGGTGGCCAGGGAGGAGGAAGTGCAGATAAAAGACAACAGTAGCCATCTTCTGCAAGTAAGCAGGGATTAAGACCAAAAAAAAAAAAAATCTGCATACAGTGCCAACGTGGACAGTGTTTGCCTTGTGTGTGTACCGCCAGCTAGAGGCCCCTGGGAACAAAGGGCATGTCTGTTTCTGCTC
>NW_022111358.1:3374959-3376544 GCF_000313985.2 Echinops telfairi
GTGTGTGTGTGTGTGTGTGTGTGTGTGGTCAGGGCAGGTTGGTGGGTAGGGTGATGCCTGACAAAAGTTGAGCAACCAGACGGGAAGGAGCCCTGATGTGTAGCGATCGCCAATTTCAGGGGTGTAAATGGTCCCATTGGGGTGAAGCTGTCAATTGCCGAGCTGGGCAGAGATGCGCCGCAGTAGGTGCTCACAGGTGTCCAGCCCTTCGCTGGTTCCAGGTGTCCAGCATTGCCCTCTTTCAAAACCTTCCTGCTTCTTACCTTCATCCACTTCTGCAGTTGTGCACAATGCTTTCGTTTTTTTATCTCGGCACCCACCTATGCCTCCCTAACGGAATTGTTCATTGAGTACTTTCATCTTTGTAAAGTTCATGTCTCTTCACAACTCTTCGGAAATCAGGAAGTGTAGGTTTGATCCCCCACCTCCCAATTCCACACAATGGCTGGCGAGAGCACTTGTTTGTTCCGAAAGCCACCAGCAGGATGCTGCAGGTCTGTCACCTTGTCCCTAAAGGGTTGACACACTCCTGGTGGCCAAGGAAGGCTCCAAGTGGGTAAGAGGGGGTGAGCCCTCTTTGGAAGTGGAGTGGCTGCCTGATTCTCTGGATGAGTCTTCCTGTCTCAGCCCACAGGAAACCTTCTCTCATTAGTCTCCAGGGCTACTTCCCTTGGAAACTGCCCCGACCTTTGTCCTTTTCTCAGAAACCTGCAGCCAGAAAGGGCCAGATCGAGGTGCTCCAGGGCCTGAAGTTTATAGAATTTGGAAAGACCCTTTTAAGGAAAAGAATACAAAATGATCAATATACAGCTGCTAAGTTTGGTGAAAGACAGGGTTTTCTACACCGGAAACAGTTACATTCTGCCCTGTCCTGTGGGGTCGCTATGGGCTGCCACTGACTGGATGCTGGTGAAAGGTTTCTTGTTTTGTGTTGCTTTGTTTTTAGGGGTCTGGGCCAGGGGTCCCTGGGTGGTACACACAGTTAAGTGCTTGACAAACAACTGAAGGCTGTCTGCTTCCGAAAGCCCCAGATCCTCCCCAGAGGGCAGTTGGCGTCCACTGGCCAGCAAGCGGTGCAGAAGCTCCGGCCCTGAAGCCGGAGCTTCCAGTGAATCTGCCCCTGGAGCCAGACGACACGCAGAAGGAAACTGGACATTTGCCTGTCGACTGTGGGTGGTGGAATATGGAATATCCTGTGTTTTGTTTTGCCTTGTTTTTTCCTTTGGAAGAAGAAGAAAGCGCCAGAATCCCACTCCCTCCCCAAAACTCGCCCATCGCCCATCGGGAGGCCATCTTCTGAAGAAGCCATGTCATTTCTCTTGTTCCTGCTGTGCCGCAAGTGTGCCCCAGCTGCCTGGTACAGAGCAGAGACCAGTTCGGCTTGGCTCGTAACAGGCAGAGACCTGCCCCTGGTCCCAGGACACAGCTTCTCAGAGCCTTAGGGAAGGCTAACTGGAGAGTCACCATGGAGGAAAAGGGACCTCTAGTGGTCAATCGCCAAGGTCACATCCCTGCCACCTCTTCATCCTTCTCTTGAAGGTGCCCTGGCGGGCAGTGCAGGTCTGTTCTGTCCTCTCCAAGAGAC
>NW_022111358.1:3377305-3379347 GCF_000313985.2 Echinops telfairi
GTCTTGGAAGAAGCAGAGCCAGAATGTTTCTTATAGGCAAGGATGTGAGGACTTTGTCTCACACCTTTTGCACACAAGACCGGTCCCTGGAGAAAGATATCTTGCTTGGTAAAGTAGAGGAGCAGCGAACGCAGTGGCTGCCACAATGGGCTCAAATAGAGGACGTGCAGGACGGGGCAGTGTTTCCTTCTGTTGTAAAAAGGGTCACTAGGAGGCAGACTGACCCAATGGCACCTCACCACACAACACACTATGTGTGCAATAGCTTCTGGGAGGTGACACGGAGAGACTGTGCAGGCTCTTCTTCTGTATTCTTACGCACAATCACCCATCCATCTCAGGACGATGGGTCCAATGCTAGGCCAGAGAATGAAAAGATACAGAGGAGGCTGAAACGTGACTCCAGCCCAGAGGAACTGATGCTCTGCATTTGGGATTAGGACTCCTTTAAAAAAAAAGATTCACTCTCATCAAGTTGATGCAGGCTCATAACGACCCTACCCGACAGGGCAGAACTGCCCCTGTGGGTTTCCAAGACTATTCAAGGAGCAGCTGGTGGTTTTGAACTGGGGACCTTGCAGATCACAGCCCATCCAGTAACCACTAGGCCTCCAGGGCTCCTGGGGACTCCTTTGAGAGTCAGTGAAAAAGTCAGAGCGTATGTCCTCAGAAAACACACACACACACACACACACTCACACCTACACACACATTTTGCCTACAATGTCAAGGCATTTACTGGCATGCTAGACAAGTCCTGGTGGCACAGCTATTAAAACAATGGGTCAGTAACCCAAGAGACTGCAGGTCTATCACACCAGACACTTCACGGAAGAAGGACGTGGTGGTCTGAAAACAAAACCTCATATTGTGAATGAGGTGGAGTTTTACATTTCAGGTCATCGTGGTTGTATCCCAAACTTGAAAAATGTATCAAACCTCCCAATACTTAGTCTGTCCCCATGCTCACCCACCCCCACCCAGTCTTCTTCCTCTTGCAGAACATGATTTTTCCCTTCAACCACATTGATAATACCTGTCTGCCTTCCAGCCCACTGCTCCCCCTTCCTTCCCTTTGTTGTCCAACGGGCTAACCATCAAAGTCTGTTTCTTCTGGTCTGAAAACTTTTAACTGAATCAGCCACCCACCCTGTTTTTAACAATCATTTCATACACTATCTGGCCTTGTGTGATTGACTGACTTCATTCAGCTTGGTCCTCAAATCCATCCATGTCTTGAGGGGCTTCACAGGCTCGCCATGGCTCTTCAGCAATGCACCGTCCTCCACTGTGTGGGCACCGACATGTTTGAACCCATTCGTCCACCGCTGGGCGGGAGGTTGCTCCCATGTCCTTGCAGTTGTGAATACTGCTGTGACGGACACGCGTGTGCATGTACCTGCTCACGCTGTGTTCCTTATTTCTTGAGGGTCTTGGCAATGGTGGGGTTCAGCCAGTTCATACCAGTTTGACAGAACCGATGCCTAATATTCTGGTGAGTTAGGCGAGCCAGTTGTTAAAATGGCACTGTCACTAGGGTTCTCGCCGTGGAAATCACACATCGACATTTCTTACTCTTTTATTTTATGTACCTCTTTTATTGTTCTGATGTAAACATTCACGATCTTTTGGGAGATCGTTCTTTGTACTTCAAAGGGTCATTAAGGCAGTGAATTATTTGAATCCCACCATGGGGCTGATGGCCGGGTCAGTTTATTTTTTAATTTTATTGTTTTCAATAGTCTTATTGGCAAGTAATTTACATACCATATAATTCAATAGTTCAATTATTCAATCATATTAAGGAGAATTGTACAATCACCCCCACATCAATTTTAGAGCATTCCCCACCCCAGGTTAAATCATCTTTTTTTTTTTAATCGTTTTATTAGGGGCTCATACAACTCTTATCACAATCCATACATACATCAATTGTGTAAAGCACATCTGTACATTCATTGCCCTCATCATTCTCAAAACATTTCCTCTCCACTTAAGCCCCTGGCATTAGGCCCTCCCTGCCCGCTCCCCACCTCCCTCAT
>NW_022111358.1:3380535-3402182 GCF_000313985.2 Echinops telfairi
ATTCTGTTTATCCTTTCAAAGAACCAACTTTTAGCAGCATTAATTTTTTCCATAGTTTTCTTATTTTCCCTCTCCTGAATCTCAGCCTTGATTTTTATAATTTATTTTCTTTTGCTATTAGTAGGATTATCCTGCTGACTCTGCTCTAGTTGTTGTAAATTTTGTGCCAGCATATCAGTCATGAGTCTCCCTTCCTTTCTCAGGTGTGCATGTATTGCTATGAAGCTTCCTCTGATGACTGCCTTGCTGTGTCCCATACGTTTTGGTATGTCGTGTGCTCATTCTCATTGGTTTCTAGAAATTTCCTAATTTCATCTCTGATCTGCGCCAGTACACACTCCTTTTGCAGTAGAGAGTTATTCATCCTCTAATTGTTTGCCCTTGTTTTCTTTGTCTTCCTTTTGTTGATTTTCAGCCTTATGGTACAGTGGTCAGAGAGAGAAGTCTGTATGATATCAATGTGCTTAAATTTATGTAGATTCACCTTATACATCAGCATGTGGTCTATCTTCGAATAAGTGCCATGTGGGCTTGAAAAGAATGTGAACTTTTTGTATTTGGATGAAAAGCTCTGTAAATATCTATCAGGTCAAAAAAAAATCTATCAGGTCAAATTGTCTAATTGTCATGTTTAGATCTCTAGCCTCCTTGTTGAGTTTATTTCCCTGTGATCTATCTTTCTCAGAGAGTGGTGTGTTGAAGTCACCCATTATAATTGTTGAGGCTGTAATTTCTTTTTTCATTTTTTGGATTGTTTGGTTGACGTATTCAGCGGGTCTCTCATTCAGGGAATATATGTTTACAATGCTTAGTGGTTCGTTGTCTACCATTCCCTTGAGCATTATATAGTGTCCCTCCTTATCTCTTTTTATGGTTTGTACTTTGAGGTCAATTTTATCCGAGATTAGGATTGCAACCCCTGCTTTTTTTGAATTGCTGTTTGCTTGGCATGACTTTCTCCAACCTTTGATTCTCAGCCTATTTTTGTCTGTAGCCTTGAGATGTGTCTCCTATAGGCAGCAGATTGATTGATGTTTTCTAAGCCAGTTTGCTAGTCTCAGTCTTTTAATGCCTGAGTTCAGGCCATTGATATTCAGTGTTATTATCTCCATCTGTGGACTCTGTGATATCATCATATACCTTTTTTGTTGAGAGTTTTCCTACTTTCCTTTCTCATTAGTGTGTTGTGCATTTGTGTGTGTATCATTTTTGGCTTCTTTCCATCCTTAAGCCAATGCTATCTCGGGGTCTGTTTTCTCTTTGTTGCCCTCTGGGTGAGGTTGTTCTATGTGGCGGTCTCTTATTTATGCTTGGTGAGTGTTGTTCCTCTGACCATACTGGGTCGGCAAGGATATTTTCTAGGGCTGGCTTTCTTCTAACGTATTCTTTGAATTTTCCCTTGTCTGGGAAGACTCTTACTTCTCCATCTATCTTGATCGATAATTTGGCTGGGTAGAGTATTCTTGGGTTTGCGTTGTTTTCCTTCAGTTTTTGGAATATTCTACTCCACTCTCTCCTCCTCTTCATAGTTTCTGCTGATAGGTCTGAGCATATTCTTATTTGGGAACCTTTATATGTGATTGCTTGTTTTTCCCTAGCTGCTCTCATGATTTTCTCCTTTTCATCAAAGTTGGATAGTTTAACTATTATGTGCCTTGGTGACTTCTTCTTGGGATTCAGTCTAGCTGGTGTTCTTTCAGCCTCCTGAATGGTTGCCTGGTTTGCATTCATTAAGCTGATTAAGCTGGGGAAGTTTTCCTCCAAGAATTCTCTCGCTATTGTTGCAAATGACTTCTTTGTTGTGTCTTCCTCTGGTAAGCCAATAATTCTAATGTTGTTCCGCTTCATAGCATCAGACATACCTCTTAGGTTTTCTTCAGCTTCTTTGATGATCTTATTAGATTTTTGATCGCGTTTGTTGAAGTCTGCTTGGTTGTCCTCAAAGTCACTGATGCGGTTCTCTGATTCCTCCAGTCGATTCTCAACGTCTGTGTTTCTGCTATTGGTTTTTGTTATCTCCTCCCTAAGCTCTTGTATTTCCCTTTGGTGTATGGCCTTTATCTCATTTCATCCTTTTTCTGTGTGACTCCAAGCAACGTTCTGAAAATTTCTTTCTGTGGCAGCTCAATGTCTGCTTCTTCTATGTATGTTCGGGATATCTTTTGCCATTGCCTTTTGTTTCTCCTGTTTTTTTTGTGGAGGTGGTTGGGGCGCTGTTTGCGTTGCATTGTTTTAGATGAGCCAGGTGTCATTTTACAGGGAGTCGAAGAGCACTGGCTCTCTCTGGGGGACTTGTAGGAATGCTTCTTCAGACTGCCTACAGCTAATTATTACTATGGGATTAGTGTTGCGGAGGTTGAGCAGAGGTTCCTGCAACAACTTGGAATGTTGATGAGTGTTGGCTAAGCTGCCTATGACCCCAGGTACACAGCCAGGAATTCCCCAGTGAGAAATTGGGCAGAGTATCCCCTGGAGGGAAAGTAGGGAATTCCCTAACCTCTAGCTAGCTACACAGGGTGGAGCTCACCTATCTGGGTGTGGTGCAGGCATAAGTGCCCTAGGTTAAGGGGAGTGGTCTGAAGGTCAGCAGTGGAGTGTAAGAGAACAGGAAAGAGACAGAGGAGAAAGAAAAAAATTAAAAAGTAAGACCGTTTAGACTGTGCCGGGAATATAGGGGAGAGAGGGAAAGAAAAGCAACTATGTAGCTGAGTCCCACTCCCAGTCTGTGGAGCTCCAAGAGTTCAGTCTCTACCCTGAGGCAGCAGTTGCAAGCCTCAGTTGAGCCAAGAAAAAGCCCCTGAGCAGCCCTCAAAGACCATGGGGGGCGGGGGAGACAGAGAGCAGAGATGTAAACAGAAGCAATAATGTAGCTGAACCCCAATCCCTGCCCTTGGAGCTGGGAGGGTTTGGTCCCCACCCAGAGGCTGCAGTGGCAAGCTGTGGTTGTGCTGAGAAAAAGCCCCCGCTTTTACAAACCTCCCAGACTGGGGAGAACAGAGAGCAGAGATGTAAACAAAAGCTACAGTGTAGCTGAACCCCGATCCCTGCCTGTGGAGCTGCAAGGGTCCTGTCCCTGCCCTGAGGCCGGCGGGGGCAAACTGGCTGTGTTGAGACCAAATCCCCCTATGGGCTCCAAACGATCCTGACTCCAGCAGAGACAGTGGCAGGGCCAAAGTCAAGCCCCAGCCGGCTTCCACTGAGGTAAGCCAAAAGCCCCAAGCCCCTCAAAACCCCGTGGGCCTGTGCCTACTTATCTTTATGATGTTCCTCCTGTGTTCCAGTTGTGTTAAAGTTCCCTCTAAGCAACTCTCCTGGGCTGGATTCTGCAGAGTCCCTCTGTTATGTGTCGCTCCGTCGCCATCTTCCCGGAAGTCTCCCGGTTAAATCACCTTTAAGATGATTTACGGAATCACAATCTGTTCTAGTGCTCACTTAAAAAAAAAGAGTGCTTTGGGCGAAAGTTAACTGGTGAAGTCGTTTGTCGTTTAACAACGCATTCACGTTTTGTTTCCTGGCATTGGTTGCAATCCCTCCCTTCTTCTCTGGGTTCTGTTTCCATTCAGCCTCTGTCCTGCCCCTTCCTGCCTTCTGAATGTTGCTTTGGGGCCCATGCCACTTTGGGTCTCCTATGGTTGCCTGATTGTCCTGAGGAGTACCCCCCCACACACACACTGGTGTTAATGTTTCGTTGATAGACCTATCTGTGGCTTGACTGAACGTTTGACTCTCAGGAGTGAATTCACTTCCAGGCTTGGAGGTTGTTGAAGGGACACAGACTTGGAGGTTCCACTAGTTTCTATCAGAGCAAGAAATCTGGTCTTTTTTTGTGTGTATTCGAATGCTGCTCTGCACTTTAACATAGTTTTTGCACCGCCACCATGTATGAAGCTCGATGCATTGTCCCGTTGCTGAAGGACTCCATCACCCTCACCCTCATGAAAGCCTAATCAGTGTTTCTCAAAGTGAGATTCATAAACCAATTCTTTATCTTCACCTAAATCCAAACCAGCCTCACGGTCTTTGAGTTGGTTTCCAACATAGCGACCCTGTTGGGCAGGGGAGAGCTGCCCTCAGTGGGTTTCTGAGACTGTAAATCTTTATTGGAGCTGAAAGCTTCATCTTTCCCCCACCAAGAAGCTGGTAGTAGGTTTGAACTACTGGCCTTTTGGCTAGCAGCCCACTGGGTAATCCACCATACCACCAGGCCTCCAGAGTCATCCAGGAGGCTGGCTAAGGATGAAAATGCCTGAGCTCATCACAGTAGAAGTGCCTAGAGACACCCCAGGATATTCTTACACTCGCTTATATCAGAAAGCCACAGCTGCAAGTTCCTGAATTTCCTTCTTGGTGACCTTTCTAGAAGCACCTGGACCTGAGATCTGTGTAGCAGGTTGGTATTGGCTCTCTGGAATTTCCAGACTCAAGATAGCCTCTCCTTTTTCCCTCTGGACTTGAACTACTTGTGGAAACCATGGGAGCATTGAGCTCTGTTAATGCTCCTGGTAGTCAAATGACTTAGGTTTAATCATTAACTATTTGGTTTAGCTACTTAGGGTAAAAATGATTCCCCTCCTCTATCAGGCCTGGAAGAAGCCCTGGTGGTAGAGTGGATTAAACATTGGGCTGTTAACTGCAAGATTGGTGGTTCAAATTCACCAGCCACTCCTCAGGGGGAAGATGACGCAGTTTTTTTCTCATGCAGCCTCAGAAGCCCTCTGGAACAGTTCTACTCTGCGATTGGGTTGCCATGTTTCCTAGGAAAGAGGAATGTCCCGGGGACTTAGTAGATGATCATAAGCAAGTCGCATCACTTCCTACAGTCTCCAGAAGGGGCGCCATGATACCATTTTTCTTACCCATGGGGTTCTCGGGCATCATTCACTTCCCCAGGTTACAGTCCAAAGCTCTTGATGTCAAGAACTTGGCTTTAGTTATCTCTGTGTCCACCAGGGGACTCATTTACTGTTGGACAGTTCAGGGAGAACCATTCTTCTCATAGTCATTACAAAAAGAGAAAAGTATGCATCTTTGGGAGTACAAGAGTGTGTAGATCATCAATTCATGGTGCGACATGTCGTTTGGGGTGCCTTCAGGACACTCAAGAAGAGAAGCCTAGAGGGTAGATGAAAAGACGTTGAGAGCTCAGGTGAGACATATGGTTTATAGTTGGAACCAAGAAAGGAGGGTTGCAGAAGGAGAAGTCTAGTTACTATAAAATCTATTTCCATGGCAACTCCATCCCATGGATGTCAGAGTCGAACTCAGCTCCAGGCTGATTTTTCAGGACTTTCTTCAGAAATCCCTCTCTGTGGCCTCAACCTTCCAACCTTTCAGTTAGCTGCTGAGCATGTTAACTGTTTGACTCCTTTTCATTATAGATTTAGATCATTATTACAGGTGGCAATAGAGTGTCTCGAAAAACCAATATCTTTTTCTAATTCATGCAAAGCCACCATATTGACTTGCTGTGGGGTTAGCATCTTCAATACGTAGAGTACTTAGCACACAGTAGACACACAGTAAGGAGTGCTGGTGGTTGCAGTGTAAAGCTAAATGAATGGTCAGAGGTTCGAACCTGCATTTGACTCCATGAGAGAAAAGTTCTGGTAATCTGTTCCGGTAAAGATTACAGCCTAAAGAACCCCACGGGAAGGTTCTATATCAAAGGGCTCACTCTAAGTTAGCATAGACTTGATGGCACGCAACAAGACTCTATAAATAGCTATAAAAAAGCATTTTCCTGACTTTTGGGTTATGAAAATGTTCAGATGTTTAGGAAAGTTCAAACAGCGTAATAAGCCTCTATATACAATCTAGATTCTGCAGCTGTTAGCAGGCTGCTCTAGTTGCTTCATCTGCGCATGTGCACACATGCATGTTTATTTATTTTGGCTAAATTATTTGAAGGATGGTTGAAATCACCATGATATTTTACCTATTTTTAAAAAAACACCTATAATCCTTGGACCATAATACCATTTTCATGCCATAGCATAATTAGTCATTCTTTTCCAATGTCATCCAATACGAATTTGAATGATGGTATTGGAGAAGACTACTGAAGGTACCATGGACTGCCAGAAGGATAACACAGTGAACAGGAGCTAAGATTCTTTCTAGGACAATCCTAGCAAAGTTGTGATTATGTGTTAGGCCTTGCCCAGCATGCCAGGAGCCCTGGTGGCACTGTCAAATGTATGGCTGCTAACCAAACAGTGGAGAAAGGCGTAGGGTCTGCTTCCTTAAAGATTTATAGCCGCGGCTTCCCTGAGGGACACTTCTCAGTCCTTTCGTGTTGCTATGCATCAGGGTTGCCTCCGTGGCAGCGGGTTTTGGTTTTCCTAGCAAACATTAATAATGATAACCTACTGCTGTTGAGCTGATTCCAACTCTTAGTGATGCTCTACAGGGTTTCGGAGACTAAATCTTCACAAGAGCAGTTAACTTCATCTTTCTCTCTTAGAAGTCTTATGGGTGGACTTGAACTGCTGACCTTGTGGTCAATACCTAGTGCAACAGAGCACCACCAGGACAACTTCATAATAGCCACCACTTCATAAGAGTTGACTATGTAACCGTTTGGCATGCTTTCTTTTATTGAATCCCCCTGGTGACGCTATAGAGACCAAACTATGATGACCGCCCCCCTCCCCTTGTGCTGATAACGAACAGGAGGTTCACAGAGGTTAATAACTTTTTATAAAAGTCACACTGTAAGAGGCAGGTCTCACATGTTCTTAACCAGGGTGCTGAGCCCTAAGGATAGCCATGCACAGTCATTTATTTTCTTCTTGTTCAAAGCCAAGCAATTGTACTTCCCAATTGAAATGTTGTTTCATATCATTATAGTACTGTTCACCCATTAAAAAATGCTGTCCCCAACTGCCAATTATTTTGAAAGGATAGTGCAAGGATTTTTTTTTTTTTCCTTTACTCGCTGGTCAATGTGTTTGCAACTAAGCTCATTTGCTGTTTCAAGGCATCAATATGCACATACTCTCAGATGCCAGAAGACATCTGGGAGGTTTTTTTTCTTTTTCTTTTTTAATTAATCATTTTATTAGGGGCTTATACAAGCTTAATCAACCAGGAGGCAGCCTCAAAAGAACAAAATTCCTCCTGGCCAAGCCTGAGTTGGCCCAGCTTTCGCACCAGGGTTGGATGACCAGTGGTGATATGTTTCTGGCATTGTCAAGCTTGTGTGGAAGACACTTCGAGTGTCGTGACTGCGTTGAAAGTTAAACCTCTACTTGCCCCACTCCAATTCCCAGGCTATATTATCAAAGTGCAGTCACCTAACTTGAGGATGACAATGCTCAGTGAGATGCGTTGCACATTTTTTTTTTTTGCACAAGGTCAAGGTTTCTTCGAGCAATTACATCCCTGTTAGTAATATCTGGCCCCACCTCGAAATTTCAGGACACATAAAATCTTAGACCTTAAGAAGATGTCTTTCCTAATTACTGTCTTCTCTAAGAATCCATAAAGGGAAACAGACTTTGAACCCAATCTAATTCACTTGACCTTGCTGCCATAAAGTGTTTAAATCAAGTATTATAAAAGAGGGGAACAGACAAGGGATTCTCAGTTCTCGGGCAGAGAAGCAATTGGCCAAAGAAGTCAGCTTTCAGAGCTCAGCGGGTAAGTGATTCTGTCTCCTACAGAAAGGAGAGAGCCCTGAAAGATAAAGACGAATCAGGGGAGGGAAATTGATTTTGAAAAATTGCTGTCTTGGTGGGTGGAAGGTAAGGAAAGCAAGTCTTCCTCACCAGGTTGGAGTGAGGTCTGTCAAGAGACCTACCAGTCCATTTTTATTGAGAAGCTATAATGTACAATCTATCCCCACTAGAGAGTCAGCGTCACAATGGACTGAAGGGTGGTGGGGTTGGTATTTTGGTTGTATAGTGTACGATGCTATTGACAACCAAATTCTGAAAGCCTCCCTGTTACAACACCATGATAGTAATCTTTGGGGCACATATTTTAAATGACAAAACAATGAATAGTCAGGACTAATTGCATGTCGTTGAAAGGGTGAGCCTGGTGAGAATGAAACGTGCGCCTGTCAGAACAGGCCTGAGACAGGAGAGGAGGCAACAAGGCCAAAGAAGTCATAGCTGGGCTGCAGCTCTGGAATGTTAGTGCTTAGGTTAAAAGGACCAAACTCGTTGACTACGGTCTATGGATTAGTCAGGGGCTGAAAAAGATCAACAGCGGCTTCTCAAAGGAAGACAGCAGAGTTTTGGGAAGTCCTGAGTTTGAATCCTAATTCTGATATTTACAGTCTTGCGGACCTTGGGCAGATTATGTAATCTCCCCAAGCCTTCGGAAGCTATGTTGATAGAGATCTTGCGAAGCTTAATTGAGATGAAATGAATGTAAAGTATTTAGCACAATGCCTGGCACCAGAAAGCATTCTATCATGAGGGTAAGGGGATGGTGGGGAAGAAAGGGGGAACCCATCACGAGGTTGGATATATAGCCCACCCCCCAGGGGTATGAATAACAGAAATATGGGTGAAGAGAGACAACAGGCACTGTAAGACATGAACTAACAACAATATATAATTGATCAAAGTTTCACAAAGGTGGGAGGTTGGGGAGGGAGGGGAAAAAATAGGGGCTGATACTCAAGGGCTCAAGCAGAAAGAAAATGTTTTGGAAATGTTGATGGCAACATAGGTGCAAGTGTGCTTAATACAATTGAATGATGGATTGTCATAAGATTTATAAGAGCCCTCAATAAGGTTAATTAAAAAGAGAAAGCATTCTAGATGTGTTTCTTTATATTCACAATAGTCATCTTGAAAGAAATGATGGGTGGATGCTTTCTCACATGGAGGTGGAGAACATCTTCAGAAGCAGAGGCACACAGGAGGGGAAAGGAGGGGAGCATGTATTAGCTCTTCTGTGTAGCCCGGACAGTGTCAAGGAAAAGGGATGGTCTGAGAAGGATGCAGTGGAGGGATAGAAGAAGGCAAAGAGCGGAATATAGTTTAAGACTAGAGGCCTACTTGAGATGGAATCTTTTCTCAAGCACTCCCTTTGAATCTTCTGGATTTGGAATAATCTTAAAAGCTCTCTGCGATCAGACAGCTACTTGACAAAGGTGACCCAGAGGTACCTTCGGAACAAGATTGGCTGTGTTCAAGAAGGAAGAACATGTTTTGAAGCTGATTGTGGTAGCAATTGTACAACACTGCTTAATATGACTGAGTGATGGAATGGTGTGAGGTCTGGATTAGTTCCGAATAAAATGGTTTGAGGGGGAGGGGAAAAGAATTGCTTTGTTAAACAGGGATCGAAGGAGAATGAAGCAAGTCTTATTTCTATTTCTGTTAAAATGCTCTTTTGTCAATTTTTCTAGGGAAGACAGGCTTTATCGTCTCCTGGGTTGCTCTACTTCTGTTCCTTTTCTTTTCACCTGAAATAAATGTCCTTAGTACCCAAAATACTCTGAACTCAGTAGGCACAACAGGGTAATTTAATTTAAAACTAGGAGCAATACCGTTATAGCTGGATTAACTCATCTGGGACTTGATTGAAAATGCCTAATGGACCGAGGAAAGGTTCATCAACTCAGTATGGACCAAAGTTCAGAACCAACCGTACTTTTTCCCCTTTCCCCCCCACAGAGTCAACTTGATTCCATTAAAGATGGCACAGAAGAGCAGAGCCCTAACAGAAATGTGCAAATTTCTCCTATTGATTTTCTTTCTGCCATGTGAGATAACAAGTAAGTGGATATTCTTTCTGGCAATTTTTTTGCAAAGACAATTTTCAGATTAAAAAAAAAAAACCAAGAGAGATCCACGGGCCATTGGGCACATTGTGGACTCCAAATTGGATTGGCTGCACGAACGACCGATAAGCTGCAGAGTACAGGAGTCTGATAACCCAAACAACTGCATGAAAGTAATTGGGGGCTTCAGGTTCCGATTCTCACCAGAAGCACAGTCAGAGGTTTTCAACATTTTAATGCATTTCATTACTATCTTAGCCCCAAAGAGCCTTCTGTCATTGAAACATAGCACTTACCCGAAAAGCCTCCTGTGTTTTTCTTCCAGCCCTACCATGGAAGTGGCCCCCTCTTTTATACATAATCATTGTATAAAATAACATAGGCAATACATAACAGAAAAGTAAATTCCATCATCCGGTGATATTCAAAGTTTTGACAAGTCTTCTTCCAGACTTGTTTCAAGACTTAGGTCGATGTAAATTGAACGTGGACTTGATGGCACCCAGCAAGAACAACAGCAACCCTCCTATCTTAACCAGTAGCTTGTACTTTTACAAAGAAAACTGTACGAGTTTATTAGCAAATGTTATCCGGTGTCTGCGTGTAGGGGTCTATGTGTCATGAAGGCTAACGTTATTTTTTACCTTTGTTACCTGCCAGGAAAGTAAAAATGGAAAGTTAATTACATTGCTAGGCAGTGAATGCATTTCTGAACAATAAAAAATGAAGGCTAACAGCGGTGAGAGGGAGGAAGGGTCGATCACTAACCAGAGAGCAGACACACATTAACTTGGGTGAAGGGAAAGGCAAGCTACAACCGTACGACCAAGGCAAGAGAAGATGCTGGGAAATGCACACGAGTGAAAAACGACAAAGCTAAATGATATTACATGCACACGTCTGCAGTATATTAGTAACGACAAACAATATCTACGAGCAGCTACCGAGGTCGACACGCCAGCTGAACAGGTATGGGGTGGTGAATGGGAGCACACCCATGAGTACATACAGGTTTGGCAGAGGGCATTTCTACACATGCAATTATATGTGCTGCAAATAAAAATATCCATGTACACAGAGTCCAGCATACAGGGGACAAGATTCTGGAAGCTTCGTAACCCTAACTAAACACCTGGAGGGAACGAGTCATTGGCCTTTGGGACTTAGGGCCACAGTCTTGGGGACCATCTAGGTCAGTTGGCGTCGCACAGTTCACAAAGACAATGCTTCACATCCAACGCCTGTGATCAGCCGTCTAAGAAGCAACTGCCGGTTTCTCCTTTTCTGGAACAAAGGAAGGGGAAGAAAATCAAAGACTGAAGGAGAGAAATAGTCCCCAAAGCCTAATAGACCAGTCAACCACCACCTCCACTACCCTGAGACCAGAAGAACCAGATGGCACCACTACCAACTGCCCTGATCAGGATCACAATAGAAGGTTAGGAGGGGGTAAAAATGTAGAACAAAATTCAAAATTAGAAAAAAGACCAGACTTACTGGTGTGCTAGAAACTCATGGCATCCCTAAGACTATAAAGTGGCCTTTCGACACTGTACAAGCCTGCCATTGAACTCACCTTAGGAGTCACCTCTCAGCCAAACAATTGGCAGGCCTGTAAAGGGAGCAGGAACAGCAAGGAGAAACGAACTCCTTGGTACAGTGACATATGACACCCAAAGGGCAGCATTTGCCCCGACACTAGACTCAGAAGGCAGGACAGGGCATGTGTCAGTCTGGGTAGACTAGAGAAGCAAATTCATGGAAACGTATATGTGTACAAGAAAGAGCTTTATAGACCTGAGTAATTGAATATTGAGAAAACATCCCAGCCCAGTCCAGGTAAGTCCAATATTAGCCCATATGTCCAATACCAATCTATAGTCCTCTTCAGACTCACGAAACACATGCAATGACACCGAATGCGGGAAGATCACAGGCCAGTGGGTTGGAAGTCTTCTGGATCCAGGGCCATTGTAAACATCTCAGCACTGGCAAGGATCTCTAAGTGGCTCCAGAGATCTGGTTGCATCAGGGTAGGTCCATGTGGCTTCTCCAGTTCCCAGGGCTTAGCACCATGTGTCTTGTCAGTACAGCGTGTTTAAGGGAGTGAGGGGAGAGAGATAAGAATGTCTCCCGCCTCCAAGGAGGAAAATCCAGGAGTTCCCAGAATTCTCAGGAGAAGGTCATGCCCACACAGAGGCCTCATGAGTTATATCTTGATCAACAGGCCAGACTCCACCCTTTCATTCATAATCCTCTCAAATTGACACCCGATGTTGAAACTACCACAGGGCAGGAGAGATGGATGAATGGAAATGTGGAAAGCAGGGAAGAAGTGGGAAGAGTGCTGTTATGTGGAGGGGATTGCCAGCAAGGCCATGAAGCAAAATGCACACACGTTTGTCAAGAGAAAACCGGATTCATTCGGTATACATCAACTCAAAAAGTGGTTCGCCAAAAATCAGAGATGAAAATAAATGGCCACATATGCTGACAACCCATAGCAACGTGCCCCCCCCCAGACCACAGCCACTTAATACTTTTTTAAAAAAACTTTCCAAGAGTGTTAAAAACAAGATGAAAACATGGAAAAATCAAGATCTAATTGGACATGACACCGCCATGGAATCAAAACGTGTTCTTCTCATGTGCACATGTAATCTTATTACATTTGCTGTAATTATTAGAGATGTAATTTGTAGCTTACCTTTTCAGTTATAGCTTAGCTATGTCTCCATCTTGCTAAGATTTTTCTTTTTCATTTCCCTGACCCCAAATCAATTCAACTCCAACTCATAGTGAGCCTAGAGGACAGGGTGGGACTGCCCCTATGGGTTTCTGAGACCGTAAATCTTTACAGGAGGAGGAAGCCTCCTCTTTATCCTATGGCACAACTGGTGGTCTCAAACTGCTGACTTTATAGCTGGTTAACAGCCCAACCAGCAACCGACGATGCCACCAGGGCACCTTCTTTCCCTGACGCACCATCTTAATTTTCTATGATGTCTGGTTAAAGATTTCTTCACTCTCTTCTCTATTTTTTAAAAATCAATCCTATTCAATATGTTCAGGAGAAAGATGAGGCTTTGTGCTCTCATAAAGAATTACTGTCTTGGAAACTCACAAGGGCATTTCTACCCTGCCGTATAGGGTTGCTTTGAGTCTCAATTGACTCCATAGCAGTGAGGGTTGTTTATAATTATTATTATTCAATATATAAAGACTGGAGGGGGCGGGGTGCCAAAGCGCCCTGGCGACATAGTGGTGACTCATTGGGTTGCTAACTAGAAGATCAGCATTTCCAACCCAGCAGCCACTCCTCAGGAGGAAGATGAGGTTTTCTGCTCCCTTAAAGGTTTACATCTCAGGATCCCTATGGAGCAGTTCGATTCTCTGCTATAGGGTCTATGAGTCAGAACTGACCCTTGGCACTAGATTTAGGGGCTGCAAATGGTCTGAACTCAAGTACTAACCTACTGGTTGGTAACTTGAACCACACCTGGTGGTACCATGGAACAGCAATGGGTTTTGATTTGGGTATGTATACATATATGTACACACACACACACACACACACACACACACACACACACACACGGATTGTTCTCTATAGCGGTTTTCTAACCGTCCACCAGCGGTCATTGAGTTGACTCCCATTCAAAGCCACCCTGTGGAGCGGAGCAGAGTTGTCACATAGAATTTCTGGTGCTGTGGAGCTTTCCAGAAGTTGACCACCACCTCTGTCTCCCTCTTCTTCTAACCCAAGGCTCTCAACTTTCATTGCTCATTAGAATCACTCCAGGCGCTTTTTCAAAAAGCATCCTGACGTCCATCCAGGTCGCCCTCCTATGCATGAAGTCAGAGCATCTGAGAATGGGAACCAGGCCATCGGCATTTAAAATACATATATTTTGTGCTCGCTTCGGCAGCACATATACTAAAATTGGAACGATACAGAGAAGATTAAATGCTCAAGGATGACACACACATTCGTGAAGCGTTCCATATTTAAAATATATATATATATTTTCCAGATTCCGATGTGCCACAAAGTTTGGTAGCCACTAATTTAACCTTTCTTATTTTTCAGTTAATAGCAATCACAGACCTTGTCCCTTGTGAAATCACATGGGGGAGTACGACTATTTTCGATTATTGCCACGTATTTCATTGCACTGATGTAACAACGTAGACAGCCAAGCCACTGATGACAGGCGTTGAGGTCGTTTCCTCTGTCCATCTTAATCGCTTCTTCCTGTGTTCCAGGCTCTGTTCTAACCGTGAATGGCAGGACTGAGAGCTATATCCTGAACACGCGGCGTAACGTGCAGGAGTCCCTGATATGTGCCGTTCAGAATCACACCAGCGAGGAAGAACTTCTCTGGTACCGAGAAGAGGGAAGAGTGGATTTGAAACCTGGCAACAAAATCAACTCCAGCTCCGTCTGTGTCTCTCCCATCAGTGAAAACGACAATGGAGTCACCTTTACCTGCAAGCTGCAGAGGGACCAGTCGATGTCCATCTCCGTGGTGCTGAACGTCATCTGTGAGCGAGGGGAGGGACACTGCTGGTCAACCTGTGCCGTGTTAAGTGGTGGGAAGCCTCGGTCCAAGGAGGAAGGGCCTTTTACCATTTACTGGATGCTCACTTCCTAAGAATCTCCCCGTCTGGCCTGAAATTTCCGTTGTGTTTTGCAAAGGCAGAGCGGGGACAATTACCTTCGAAGAAATACATGCGCCCGTCACATCTCTCTTCTGTGAAATGCCTGCTCATGCCCTTTACCCAGTCTGGTCTCCGGTTCATGATTTATACATGAAGGGAAGGAGGGCATTTCCATTTGAGTGATCAATAGCTCCTCCGATCACTGTGGACGTGGTTTATAATCATGTTCGCCCATTTGAGGTTTTAAGTATTGATGCATTTAAAGTGATCCATCTTTTCTTTTGTGGTGTTTAAAGACACCTTCGCTGGGAAGCTTTTAAAACAAACAGACAAGGGAATCTCTGCGGGGCTTGTGTGCCGACAATAGAGACACATTGGGGAACGATAGTGGTTCGGAGGTGTAGGAATAAGTTCAAATATAAGCTTCAATTCCTAGGAGACCGAGGTGGAATAGCTCCCAGGTTTCTACAGTCTCCAAGCTCCATCTCTGACCCCGGCCACTCTCTCTCCCTCAGCACTCTTCCCTCCCATCTCGTAGCACCACGGTTATGTGGTTTCCTAAGGTACAGGGTACTTACTACCTGGAATCAGGCTCAGGGACCCCGACTCAGGATCTAGACCAGGAAGCACATAGGCAAAGCCGCTCTGGTGTGGGAAACAGCTCTCTCAGCTCCTCCTGGCTGTGCGGACCTCCTCTTGTACCCCAAGGGCAGGCTCCTCTTATCATTGTCTGTCTGTCCCGGCGGGCTCTGCCACCAGGCCCCTGATGGGATTCTCACTGTTCTTAGTGTTACAACCCTTCACCGGTGTTACCGGTCTTTGAGGTGGTTTCCAGCATCTTCTCTCTCTCTGCTTCTTGCCCTCTTCCTTCTGTTTTGTCCTCCTTCGCTTTTTGTTTGAAACAAACAACAAACCACCACCTCTCGGGCCTGGCTGTATGTACATGCCCTCATGGCCATAGATTGATTCAGACGTATAACCTCCCTATGTGGTTAGAGGCCATCGAGTGGGTATAGACCCATCACGACCCTGTACACAACCTGGCCCTGCCCTCTCCTCCCACCTGTGCCTGTGCCTGAGCCCATGGCTGCAGCCCCTGTGTCCATCCATCTCCTTGAGGCCCTTCCTCTCCTTTGCTGCCCCTCCACTTGACCAAGCACGATGTCCTTCTCCAGGGACTGGTCTCTCCTGACAACAGGCCCCTATAGGACAGGGTAGAAGTGGCCCCTATGGGTTTCTGAGGGTTTTTGGAGTAGAAAGCCTCATCTTTCGCCTGTAGAGGGCAAGTTGTGGTTTTGAACTGCTAACTTCACAAGTTAAGGGCCCAAGGTGTACCCCGCTACCCCACCAAGGCTCCTCGCTATACCACGTGTGTTCTTTGCATTGAAGGAGATCTGGCAGGCAGCCCACACCATAATTTTAAAAATGTTTGGTTCCTCAGCCTGAATCCGCTTTTAAAATCATCTTTATAATACCCTCCTAAGTATCATTGTTGCCGAGCTCACTTACATATAAATAACCGTTGGTCAGGATTCGTAGCGATAATAAAACTCAACCAAACCCACTGAGTGGATTCCATTGAGTGGATCCCCACTCCTAGTGACCCTCTAGGACAGAATAGAACTATCCCTTTAGGTTTCCAAGAATGTAAATCTTTGCGGGAGGAGACAGCCTTATTTGCCTGCCTACCCGCTGGTGGGTTTGAATCACTGCCCTTGAACGTGGCTGCCAAATGCCTAGCTGACACCATCACCCGTTCGGAGCCCTCATGGAAATCATAAGGAACCTAACTCATCATCGATAAAACACACGTGCTCATGAAAGTGATAAGAAGACCGTGTGCAACCCACAGGGAGTACGCGTGCTATAAAGCAGCAGGTCAAGAGTTAAATGGAAGGCTGATAACACGCCCCGTGCAGGGAGAGGTTGTTGGGGGAAGTGCCGTGACAGGCTCTTTCATGCATTACTGCTAAAAGTCTAGACTGGAGCCATCTCGTTAGTAATGTCTCACCGATGTAATGTCGATCTGATGCAGCCTTTGTGCTTTGACCTCGAAGAAGCACAGGCATAGGTGCATATGAAGAAAATACGGTGTTTATATAGTGTTGTTGAACATTTTACATATGAAAATAACCTCATGCCCATCAAAAGAAAATGATTTCAGAGTCATCTAGTCTAGAGCGTGCTAGAGAGAGTAAACGAGTTTTCTGAGACTCGAGATGGGAACGTCACTTACCCACACGCAAGAACATGAAAGTGCTTCTATAAACCACAGCCTGGTCACCTTTTGCCCACTTCAATCCACACCGTATATTTCCTAGGTATATATTTTACCTATAAAATGTATACATTTTAATATCTTGGAGATTTACCCCAAACTCCTAGAGCGGGCATCTCCAGGGTGGAGTAAAGGAGGATTTAGCTTTCGCCTTCTCCGAAATGTACTCCATTTAAAAGAGAGATGTTCATGTATAATCTAGCTCCTTAAAATGAACTCTAAATGGTTAGCTAAGAGGAAAACCTTAGAAAGCCTGATTTGGAAATCATGTTCTCTATTCCAGAAGCTTCATACCTGTCTGAATGTCATAGAACGTTCTGGTTGGATATGGATCTGAAATTCAAGCTCATTCCAAAGAGCAACAAAATGTCATTCTTCTGAGAGCGTTATTAATAGTGCAGCCTACTCAGGATCTAATTATTCAGTGTGCAGATGATACGCGCTAGTTTTTTCCTCCTTGTCCGCCTCGTTCTCTTGCCTACTGCCTACTCTTCAACCGTTTGATTCCTCTTCTGCACCTTTGCCAGAAAATGCAAGGGAAACGGAGGGGAGGGGAGAGAGATGGCTCAGCCCCTACTTTCCCTAGCTGTTGGGCAGCCTGGGTGGGGGTGAGGGTTGGAATCATCAGGTGAAGAGAATGTATCTGGCTCTCTGTGGGCCTGCCAGTGACGGTGGGGTCAAATCTGCCTCTTGACCACTCCATGCGTGTCAGAGTAGACCTCTGCGGCATAACATTTTGGATGTTTTTCAAAGGAGAGCACCAGGCCTTTCTTCCCAGGTGCTTCCTGGTGGTCTTGAGCCATCAGCCCTTTGGTTAGCAGCCAAGTGCATTTACCGTGTGGACCCCCAGGGACCCCCAGGGACTGAGGGTCCTTATCACGGAGGGAGTAAAGGGCCACTTCCATGAGGGGGTGGAAGGTGTTCAGAAGGTCCTACTTACCTGCCACCGAGGCCAGAGAGAGTCGCCTGGATTGGAACACATTCTGTGAGAAGGATGTGATTTCTATAGAGTTTTGAGGAAAGCAAATACACATTAGCCAACATGCCGCGAAGGCAAAGGTTGTTAGAATGCAAGAAGAGAGGGCCGGAGTAGCCCTCAGAGCGACGAGCTCTGGGGCAGTGCTTTACGGGGATGATCTCAGCGACTCTTTGAGGCAATGGGTGAGGTAAGTATGATCAGCCTCCCTTACGGAGGAGCAAACTGAGGCCTTAGCTGTTCAGGAGCTTTCTCAAGGACACCAGTGCGTAACGGGGACAGAAGTGGAGCTCGGGGCGGTGTCTACATTCTTAATATGACACTGTTTGATCCAACACTAGCACAGGTTGATACATTAACTTTCAGAGACAAAAGCCCCATTCGCATGTCTCAAAAATGGACAACTTGGTGCAGACACGAGTCTGTTTCGTGGTTTGTCTTCTTGACCACATCCAAAGTTCTATGGGGTTTGAAACTGGACCTGTCTTATCTCCCAGCTGTATGTCCGTGTGCCCACCTGATGTGTGGGTACTCCATAATGGCTGTCCACTGCATGACTGACTGCATGTGACAGACGGAAGGAAGAGCCTGCCCCCTGACCGTGGCCAGTTGGTTACACGCTAATGAAACCTACGTGCTTGCCTCTTGCAGTTTCTCCTCTCCTGAGTGGCGACGACGTCCAAACAGCAGAAGAAGGGAGCGATGTGCAGTTAGTTTGCAACGTGAAGTCCAACCCCCAGGCTCAGATGATGTGGCATAAAAACAACAGCATCCTCAAGTTCGAGAAAAACCACCACCAAGTCTACCAGACCAGCGAGTCCTTGCGACTGTCCATCTCCAAAGTCAAGAAATCGGACAACGGAACCTACAGCTGCGTGGCAATTTCACCTCTGGAGAAAAATGAGACTGTGAAGGACTTTCTCCTGATTGTTAAAGGTAACTCAGACTCAAACTCCCGGCGACACGGCAGGACAGGGGAGAGCTGGCCCTGTGAGTTTCCGAGACTGTAGCTCTCGATGGGCGTAGACAACCCCGCCTTTCTCCCAGAGCTAACCACTGTGTGTGTCTGTATCTAGACCCACAGTAGATATGCAACACATACAGTTGGGGTAACACATGATAATGACAGATAATTCAGAACTCAGATTTTCTTTAGAAAATGATCCTCCTCCTGGGGACTTTCCAACCAAGAATGTTTGGAATGTTGCCCATTCCACTGCTTTTTTGCACAAGGAACTTTCTCTAGAACCCAAACCCCAAACCAAACACACCACTGTTGAGTCGGTGCTGACCCATAGCGACCCCACAGGGCAGGGGAGAACTGCGCGCCTGAGTTTCTGAGATGTAGTTGTTTACAGGAGTAGAATGCCCTGTGTTTCTACTGCAGAGCTGTGGGTGATTACGAACGGCCGACCTTTCAGATAGAAGCTCAATGCGAACCCAGTGGTTGAAAAAATTCCACTTGGTTCTTGCCAGTGCCAGTTGCCAAAGAGTTCCGGCTCGTGGCGAACCCACGCGTGTGAGAGTGGAAGTGTGCTCTGTAGGGTTTGTCCTGGCTGATTTGTCAGCAGTAGATCACCAAGCCTTTCTCCAGAGGCATCTCTGGGTGGCCTTGAAGCTCCAACCTTTTCATTAGCGGCAAGTGTATCAACCACTGGCCGCACCCAGGGACCTGTCAGGGAGCATTTAGGGAGGAGCACTTCCATGGATGCTCCTGGGTCACTTGGTTTGTGAGAACAGAACTTTTGAGTTCACAACCTAACAACAGACAGAAATCAGCAACACCCCGAGAAGAAAGATGCTGGCTAGATAGGAAGATGGAGCTTTAAAATTGCTTCTGGCTCGGAACTTCTAACCTACAGGTGAATCAGAACAAAGAGTGGGGAAGGCTGGCGAAACAAAAACAAAAATGCCTCTTACTCTTCGCCTCGTGCTTCTTGTACCTAGTCTAGCACCTCTGCAAAAGCAGGGAGCGAATGAAGCAAAGTGTCTTTACCTCCTCCGAGCTCATGCGGAGAGCGGAAAGTCAGCTGCCTGGGAGAGCAGATACAGAAAATGCCCAGCCTCACATCTCCTGATGTGGGGGCCAGAGGGCTCAGCGTAGCCAAACAAGTTGAGGCTCCCACCTCTGGTGAGAACGTTATTCACTTTGCCCTTTGCCTCCCTGGGCCCACTCATTGCCATTCTCGCCAGTTTTTAGGAAGACAGCTGAACCCACTGATGTGGCCATCACACTCACTGCTCTCCACTCAATTCAGACCCATGGTGACCCCACTGAGCAAGAGAGAACTGCTCCATAGGGTTTCGGAGACTGTGACTCCTTATGGGAGCTGACAGCCTCATCTTTCTCCCACATAGAGACTGGTGGGTTCGAAGGGCTGACCTTTCCATTAGCAACACAATCCCTAACTCACAGCACCACCAGGGCTCCCTATATGGTCATAGTACTTCTTATTGACTTCCCCATAGGAGTCTGGTCACAACAACAGAGTGACTGGTGGGGAGTGGCCAGCTGAACGCCCATCATTGTGGCTCCTGGTGATTCTGTCATTTGTCATGCACAACAGTGGCAGTGTGCCCAGGGGGACTTGCTTTGCACACTCCAACCACAAATGACCTAAGTACCTGTGGAAGACACACCATGGCTCTCGCTTGTGATTAATCGGCTCCCTAAAGACCATAAAAACCAGGCAGGTACAGACTGGGGCCCTGACACTCTGGCTAGCCACAAAGACCACACACAGAGACACAAGATCATGAAATGCTATCATCCTTCTTGGTTCGGAAGAATCCTAATTGCTCGGTGTCCCATGGAAGACACACATCTTGTGTGATAAGCAGGATGCCAACCTGGCACACTGGCTTTCAGGTGGGCAGAATCCTGTTTTGGGTGGAGTTCTTCCAAACCAACTTGTTTTTCTGATTTCTTCCTGCTTTGTAACTTCCCTGGCTGCGGATGTCTTTGCAGCATACGCGTTTTCCTGCTGGAGCACTGCCTAAAGGCTTGCCCGTGCAGTGAGGAGCTTTCTAAAGGAGGCATCACCGATCTTTCCTTGAGCACAGAGTTAGATCATATGTTGGAATTCTTTTGCCATAATGTGTATGTAGGAAAAATATCAGCTCTGATGACACATGAGTGCAAAACAAGGGAGCGGTGCATTACACTTAACTGTGGCAAGCAACACTTGCAAAAATCACTTTCAGGAGAAAATCAGGTCCCACAGGGAGCCTGTGGGACAGGCCGTTTATGTCAGCTTGCTTTTAGTGAGTGTCACATGGGGCTTCATTTTGTTCAGCTCAGTGAAAATACTTTAAACTTTGATTGAATTGTGATATATTTTCCTTAGTGTCCCACATTTGTGTCCCTGTGTGAGTCCGGGTAGACTAGAGAAACAAATTCACAGACACACATATGTGTATAAGAAAGAGGTTTATATACAGGAGCAGTTGAATATTGAGGAAATATCCCAGCCCAGTCCAGATCAAATCCATAAGTCCGATATTAGCCCATATGTCCAATACCAAGCTATAAAGTCCTTTTTAGACTCACAAAACACATGCAATGACTTCGAATGCAGGAAGATCACAGGCCAGTGGGTGGGAAGTCCTGTGGATCCAGTGGTGTTGTAAGCATCTCAGTGCTGGCAGGGGTCTCCACATGGCTTCTCCAGCACCCAGGGCTGCATCACGGTAGGTCCATGTCTCACAGGGAGTCAGCCTTGTCAGTAGAGAGTCTCGAAGGGAGTGAGCCAAGAGTGTGCCTCCCACCTCCAAGGAGGAAAATCCAGAGTTCCCAGAATTCTCAGGAGAAGGTCATGCCCACATAAAGGCCTCATTGGCTATGACCAATTGACAGACTAGACTCCACCCTTCACTCTTTATTTTTTTTATCATTTTATTAGGGGCTCATACAACTCTTATCACAATCCACATACATCAATTGTGTAAAGCACATTTGTACATTCATTGCCCTCATCATTCTCAAAACA
>NW_022111358.1:3403796-3409822 GCF_000313985.2 Echinops telfairi
CTGACAAAGAACAAAACAAAACACAACAAGAAAGAAAAGCTTGTAGTTCGTTCAAGGATCGTTTGTTGGCCTTTAGGAGTGTTTTCCAGTCCAGTTTGTTGGGGCACCATGCCCTGGTCCCAAAGTCCACCTTTAGCATTCCCTGGGGACCTTGCCACTCCATTCCCTTGCTGTTCCACTGCACTCTCACAGTGCTTTGCCTTGGTGTGGCGGGATCAGATCGGGCGCAATTCCCACACTTGTCTCCAGTACTGTCCCCCGCAAAGCCATGAACCACACTTCACTCTTAATCCTCAAATTGACACCAGATGATGTAACTGCCACAGTCCGCTTTGTTTTGACATGCAAGTGAATGGTGTCCCCAGTAAAGTGAAGCTTCTTTGGGGTGTTCTTTCCCAGAAGAAGGTGTTCAAGAATTCATGGAAGAAAAACACCTGGTTGAAAATCTCAAACAGAAGAAAAATTTCTGGTGGGAAAAAGAGTATGGTTTAAACTAGGGAAATACACCAAGTCAAAGTTGTACCTTGGATGGTCCTATGAGCTAAACGCCCCCCCCCCAAACAAAAAAACCCTAAAAACACACTCAATGCCATCCAGTCAATTCTGACTCAAAGCAACCTGACAGGTCAGTGGGGGAAGTGACCCATGGGGCATCCACCGCTGTACATCTTTTACAGAGCTGACTGCGACATCTTTCTCCCACAGAGTAGCTGTTGATCTTGTCCTTTCAGTTAGCAGACACGCACGCACGCACGCACACACACACACACACACCCCTCACAGCCACCTAATTGATTCTAACTTATAGTGACACTATTAAGACAGAATGGAGCTGTTCCCTGGGGTTTCCCAGACTGTTAAACTTAAGGGGAGCAAGCATCACCACCTTCTGCGGAGCAGCTGGTAGGTTTGAACCATCAACCTGTGGTTAGCAGGCCTGTGCCCAGCCCACTGTGCCACCAGGGCTCCTTTCTGCATCTGCAGGGGGTTATAAAGGCAAAATGCACAAACGTAATGGACAGATGGGAGGCTAGCACCTTGGGTTTTCACAAAAGTATTCTTGGTAACTAGAAATAAAATGTTGAGGAAACTTGTAGGAGGAGGTGTTGGCTACTTATAAGTTCTGGACTATTCAGAAAAGAATAAAACCTTTATAGGACATCTTGATCAAGTGGGCATATACCTTGATCTTCATAGTCCACCTCTGATACCCACAGGCAAATGTTTTGAGAACTGATGAAAGGGAGATAGCTGCTGGAAAATAATCAGGTTAACGAAATAGGGGATCATGCCTACATTTCCGCCAGAAGCCTTCGTCAGGTGACGTACCTTCATTGCGGAGTGCTCCTGGTCAAGAGGCTTCCCGGGTATATCACTCAGAGCTTCTCAGAGGCTCGATGCAAATGATGACCCCCTGAGAATAATTGTTTAGGACTTACCCAAAAGGGGCAAGAACAAAAGATGCTTAATCCTCTCGACCCTCTCAAAATTATTCTGTCGAGGTCCTAGACTCTCGGAGATAGACGATAAAAGGGGAGCATGTCATGGGAACCAAATCATGATTTAGTGTGTCATGCAATTCTGGTGGGGATAAGTCCTTTTTCATAATCTTGGAGTTGATACGGGGGTGGGCTTTGAAATGAGATTTCTCTAAGGCCAGCTATCTTTTCCCCTCTTTATCTTTTCTCCTTGATACCTCTCTCACGGGAGGTGTCCTGGGGCTGCAGTGGTCCAGCACTTGACGGCTAATTATAAGGTCTGCAGTTCAAGCCCATCAGCTGCCCATGGGAGAAAGAGGTGGCAGTCTGCGCTGTTGAGATTTATAACCTGGGGAAGCCGATGGGGACGACTCTACTCTGTCTTACAGGGTTACTGTGAGTCGGGATTAACTCGGCGGCAGTGGGTTCTGGGATCTATCGGGATTAACTCGGCGGCAGTGGGTTCTGGGATCTATCGCATGACCTGTTTCCTTTCTAACACATATCTCAACCTGTTGTTTGTGTTGCTTACTGTGCCCTAGACTAGCCTATGCGCTTCATGAAGACATGATCCATGTCTGTCCTATTCAGGGCTTACCAGAAGAAGGTGTTAAAGAATTCATGGAAGAAAAGCAATGCCTGACACACAGTAGTCTCTCAATAAATATCTGTTGACACCACCTCAATCCACAACCTCAATTGCTCGATCAATAGCACACTATTATTTTCCTTTAAATTAACAACATTCTGATTCCAGGACCTCAGGCCCAATGAGTGTAGAAAACTTCACCCA
The DNA here is from genome assembly GCF_000313985.2 of Echinops telfairi. Classification (NCBI taxonomy): domain Eukaryota; kingdom Metazoa; phylum Chordata; class Mammalia; order Afrosoricida; family Tenrecidae; genus Echinops; species Echinops telfairi. Next base: position 3,406,068 of record NW_022111358.1, read on the forward strand.
AGTCCTGTCTGAAGCCCCTTGTCTTCCCCAGGAGGCACCAGAATCCAGCAACTGAGAAGCATCCAGTGTCCTTGACCTTATGTGCCCTTCCCTTTGACAAGTCACAGTATACCAAAGCAAACCTAAGTAATGAAGCACACTATGTGCTTCTGAAGTCAAACCCCAGCTTTATTAAAACTACAATGGGAGAAGGTTTACCTCAATCACCACACAAGTTAGAAATCGGATTGTTTGCTTCCTACTCACCACCCAAGTAAATCCCTAACTGAGCTATAAAGTGGTAAATGTGGTGGTGTAGTGGCCACGTGTCGGGCTGCCACCTCCAAAGTCAGCAGTTTGAAACCACTGGCCACTCCGAGGGAGGCAGACAGGCTTACCGCTCTGGTGACAGTGACGGTTTGGGGAAAGCCAGTTCGACCTGCCCCAGAGGAGCTCTGTGAGTTGGATTGGACTTGACGGCAGTGAGTTTGGGGAAGTGTCCTTTTTGCTGTAAACATTTTTTTTCATTTCTCAGGAACGTTGATTTTATTTACTTAATTTTATTATTTATTTATTTTCACTGTGCAACCCACTTCAGTGCCTGAATCCCACGGAGTAAAGCCAGGCAATGGTTCGGGTGACGGTTTGTTTTCACATGGGACACTGTGAGAGGCCCATGGGATCAGACCTGCCACAAATCCGAACCCATGCACATATTTTATTTTAATAAGGCATTGTATTGGGGGCCCTTACAGCTCTTATAACAAATCCATCTATCGATGCTGTAAACCTTTTGAAAGAATGTATATGAAGTTTATACATCTTGGATTTTGTGGTCAGTTATTAGGTTAATTCTTGAGATACAGCATTAATTTTTATCAGTTGAGTTCTAGTCCATGCAAAGTTGGCTAAAAACAAACAAACAAACAAAAAAACCCCAAAGTCATAGCCCTCGAGTCAATTCCAGCTCACAGTGACCCCCATAATGCAGGCTAGAGCTGCCGCTGTGGGTCTCTGAGACTGGAACTCTGTACGACAGGACAAAGCCTCATCCTTGTGCTGAGAGTGGCTGGTGTTTGGAACTGCTGACCTTGAGGCTAGCAGAGTTACTTGACGAGTAACCCACCAAGCGACCAGACCCCCTTCAAGGTTGAGGAGAGATGTTTATTTAATTCAACGTTTATCCCGTTTGATCTGGTCACTTTCTTTTCACATTCTGGAGCCAATAGAAATGGTTTCTGGATCTCAGGCATTTTCAGAGGCCTTTGGCAAGTTTGTAAGCATGGGCATTGTGCCCACCATGCCTGAAGGCTAAGAGAGTTTTGAGCTTACTTGGTGTCCTGAAGATGGAATAGGTTTTCATTTCCAGACAGGCCCGGCTATTGCTGGTCCCTTCCAGCAATAGTACCAGTAGTACTGTTACCAGTAGTACTCTCTGGTCCCCCTGTCATTCAGGGAGGCATGGAGAGCTTTGCTCATGATGTTGGGGAGAATGCTGCTTGGTGTCCTGCTTCCCAAGGTACCATGCAGCCACCTCCTATGACGTGTCATGTCACCTGCTTGGGTACAGGTGCAAAGCTTCCCACTGCTTGTGGCACCCACAGGACTCTCTACTTTTTGGGTCAGTGGGTTCTCCACCCCTTTTCTTCTTGCCTCCAAAGGTCTCCTCCCTTTAGTCCCCCTACTGGGATACCCCCCTGTGTCTCGGGGGCTTTGCAAAAGTCAAAAAGGAACATACATCAGCCCTTCCGATTTCTGTATGACAAAAATTATGGCTAAAGAAAGCACAGAATGGCCTGACTGTGTACTAGAAAGAACTATTCATATTTTAAGAAAATAGCTTGCCACAGATGAATTCAAAACGTGCCACTGCCACTCACAATTCTGTAACGTTGGGCAAGGAACCTCTAAAGCCTCACCTGTAACATGGGGATGATAATGCCTACCTTTGGGAGTTGATCAGAGAATTTAATTAGGGAGAAGGTCAATTTAAAGTGCAAGGCACTTGGTTGGCACATACAAACCCAAACCCAACTCACTTTGTGGGGTTGATGCCAGTTCAGAGTGACCCTAGAAGACAGGGTGGAACTGCTCCTGTGAGTTTGAGACTGTAACTCTTTACAGAAGTAGAAAGCCCTGCCTTTCTCCCTCAGAGCTGGCTGGTGGTTTTGAACTGCTGATCTTGTGGATCGCAGCCCAACTCATAACCGCTATGCCACCAGGGCTCCTTTGGGACATTCAGGGAGCACATCCATTAGAACTATATGTGCTAGCTCTCATTCTCGGTGTTTGCATTTCCAACAGATAAAGCGCAGACGATTCCGATCGAACCCATCATTGCTGCTTCTGTCGTCATCTTTCTGACGCTCTGCTTTGGACTGGTCGCCAGAAGAAACCGAATAATGAAGGTATCTAAATATCCTGAGCTACAAGATAGAAAGCCACCCAGTGAATCTGTTAAGTGTGCTAAAGCGAGGCAGGAAACTGGCTACGTAAGCGACGAGTTAGGAACCAGTCTTGGGCCACGTGGAATCTAGTCTCTCACCGTGGGATCTAGGAAGAACTTAAGTTAAGGGACTGAAACCTGAGTACAGCATTGCAGAGAATACCAGTGCCCATGCACAAGGCCTAGAATGAAAATAACCGTGATGTTAGGGTAGGGGGTTGGGGATGGCTCTTTCTCTCTCTTGAATTTTGCCTTACTGTTACTATGGAAACTGCTGCACCCTAACTCGAGCTTGGGAAGAACATCTGCTCTGGCTTCAGCTATCTGCATTGAGAAGGTGGCACATGCTACTTGCCTCTTAGTTACAGGCACATGCCTAGGGTACAGCTGTAGCGGACTGCGGTTTGAATGGCTAAATGGTTAACCTCGTTGGCTAGCACGCTTCTATGTGCATAGACATAGGCTAATGCCATGAATTTGACTCTTCCAATTAATGTAACGCCAAAGAAGGACAGCTATGACAGAAATGCTCTTAGGCCAAGTCCATTACACCACAGGCAGAATTAATAATCCAACAAGGGGCACTGTCCTGGAAACAGGTGCTGGCTGGGTGGTCTTCTGAGGGTCAATATCTCCCCAAAGAAATGCTCTCACATAGAGGAAACATGGAGAGTGTACAAATTATGGAAACCCAAGTCTATTCGTGGTTACGAGAGATGAGAGGCAGGGGGAAGAGGGAGCCCCGGTGTGGGGAGAAGGGAGAGGGGTTCCCCACAAATCATCACAGGTCCGGTAGGCACAATTGTATAGCAATAATAAGTAGAGATTATAGTAAAGGCATAGAAAGCATGATAGAGGAGAGATTGGAATAAATGGAGTCAAACACAATTCATGGTAGCATGCTCACCTCAGCCCCACTTGGTGGTCTGTGTGGGGGGAACCCGGCCATGAGAGCAGGAGAGAGCCTTGGGGACTGAGGACCAGGGAGAGCTCCTGGGCCCCCGGGACCCAGAGAGAGCTCCCGGCCCTAAGGACTGGGGAGAGCTTTTTCTTTATTGCTAACCAAGAGTTATATCACTTTAGGGGGACATGATTACAGAATCACGTGTCATAGGAAGGGACAGTACAATAGGCATACACATTGTGGGAAGGGGATCTATGATAACAGGAAGGGGATGAGCTAGGGGTGTGCCCATAGGATTGGGAAGGTCTAGGGGTATACATGTGGCAAGATGGGAGGACCCTAGATTCATGACGGCAATCTAACCTTAGTCATCCTTGGGCGGGTTTGACCTCTCTAGTGTCTCCTACAAGGAAACAGACAACTACT